>NW_026592666.1:12744231-12790077 GCF_907164565.1 Psammomys obesus | reverse complement strand
GTGTGTGTGTGTGTGTGTGTGTGTGTGTGTGTGTGTGTGTGTGTGTGTCTGCCTGAAGGCCTGCTCCTGCCTTTCCAGCACTGGATCCTAAGCAGGTGCTGCCACGCTCAGCCTTTTTATGGTGTCATGTGGGTTCTGGGGGTTGAAGTCAGATCTTTAAGCTTGCACTTTACTGCTTGAGCCGTTACCCTGGCCTGAGCGTGCTGCCGGCCCCAGCGTTTGCCTCTTTCCTTCTGACCGAGATTTGCCTCCTCCATTCTGCGGAGCCAGGGCCGCAGGGATCCTGGCGGACAGGGCCGAGGGTTTGGTTCCCAGACCGACACAGTGGCTCACAACCATGTGTAACTCCAGGTGCAAGTGGTTCACAGCCCTTTGCTGGCCTCCACAGACCACAGGCGTGCGCGTGGTGCACAGACACGCTGCAGAACACGTGTGCACACATGTACGCACACAAAAATTTATTTTTGCTAGAGATATTGCTTAAGTGTTAAAGGGTGAGGCTCATGACTAAACACTACAGCGAAACGAGGCCTTTGGTAACAGTCCAGGCACTTAGAAATGAGAATTATCACCATCATCATCACCACAATCACCACAGTCATCACCATCACCATCGTCATCATCATCACCATCATCACCATCGTCATCACCATCATCACCATCGTCATTATTTTAAATGCGTAGTGATAGTGGAATTTTTCTATTCATCAGGTAGTTTCCGTTTGCTAAAGTTTGAATGCACTGAGGACTCTTGCTTTAGTACGGTACATTTATTATGATTGATGAGTCACTATTCATCATCATCACTGTTGTTGCTGTTTTGCTTCCTAAGAAGGGGGTTCCATGTAGCCCAGGCTGGCCTCCAGCTTGTTCAGTGTCCAGGCTATTTGGAGCCTGATTCTCCTGCTTCTGCTTCCCACATGTGGGGATCCCAAGTGTGCCCCACACTCAGGTGCTGTTACAGTAGTCTGGCCTGTGTCAGTCGCTTTGCACACTTTCTGTAGATTCTGACAGACGTGTCCTGACACGCACCCTCGTTGTAGCCACAGGCTTAGAAGACCCCACACTTCACCTGTCACCCCTCTCTCCTCGGTCCTACCCCGAGGCGGCCTCCGACACTTGGCTGCCCCTTAGGCCTGTGTTTCACGCTTCTCGCAGTGTGGCTGGACACAGTGTCCTCGCGCTTTGGAAATCTGGCCCAGCACCTGCGCCTGTGCACTCCCACCTGGCTCTGGGCCTCGTCAGGCAGGCTCAGGACGCTGGCCCATCCCATGGCTTCTGAAAGAGGCCACATTGTCACACCAGCTGCAGCCCAGTCAAGTTTCTGTCCAGCAAAAAGAAGGGCCTCAGACCACAGAATATTCCAGAATTTAGGATTATATTTTATGAGAGACAGGGGTAGCTGCAAAGGACCCCTGTCCTTCCCTTCTGTCCCTTCCCCTTCTATCCCCTGCCCTCCTGTTCTGTCCCTTCCCATCTTCTCCCCTCCCCTCCTCTCCCTTTCTCTCTTCTTCCCTCCCCTCCCCTCTTCTCTCTTCTCTTCTCTTGCTCTCCCTTGCCCTCCCCTCCCCTTTCTTTCCCTTTCTCTCTCTCCTTGGTCATCTCGTATCTTCCTGCTCCCTAACAACAGTCTGTACTGTAGCCCTGCCTGCCCTAGAACCCACTCTGAAGTCCAGGCTGACCAGAAACTCCCTCTGTAGCCCAGGCTGGCCTCTAACCAAGCGGTGATCCTCCTGTCTCAGCCTTCCAAGTGCTGAGATTATACGCATGAGGCAGCTCTCTTGGATGTATAGAGGCAGCGGCAGGACTCATGAATCACATATGGTTTCTCTCAGGTTTTCTGAGGAAACTGTTGTTATCTGCAATGGTCGTCTTGCTCTCCTGTGGTGCCAGGGTCCCAAGCTCTCTAGCCACTTTTTATTTTTCCTTTCTCATCTGGTCTCTGTGGTTCTGTGTCACTGTGTTTGTCACTGGCCAGTGACGGCCGAGGTGCACCAAGCAAGTGCAGGGCAGGGGTTGAGGGCTCATGGGGAGTGAGTGTCTGGATGGTGTGGATGGTGGTGTGGGTGCAGCCTGCTTGAGCCCCTGCTGGGAAGCCTCACGAGGCAGAGGTAGGTCTGAAGTGTCCCTAGACCCTGAGGGATGGCTTGGTGCTGCAGGTGGCTGGTCAGCTGGGCCTATGCGGTCGCGTGACCTTTCTAAACCTGTCAGAGGATTTCACTTGCAGACTTCAGGCCTGAAGTGCCCTGGGGCTGTGGACTGGCCTGAGCTGGGAGGAAGCGGGGAGCTGGAGTGGGTGGGACTGTGGCCGTTTGGAGAGAGTGAGAGTGTCCTCAGTCAGGACTCGGGGGACAGCACAAGAGAATCAGGAATGGCACAGCTCTGGACAGGCTGGGTACCTTCTCACACTGAAGGGGATTTTGTCCAAAGGAGAAGAAAGCAGCCGTGGGGCCCGTCAAAGCCTGGTGGTTATAAAAGCCACCCGTTTCTTCTCTGCTCGGAGTGAGAGCTCTACAGTAGGGCGGTCTAGGCAACAGGACTGCGGCCTTCCTCAGGTCTCAGCTGGCTCCGTCTTTCTGTTTCCACACTGTCTGTGCACTGAGCTGTCTTGGGGGAGGGCAGTGTAAGGAGGGCTGTGTATTTCGTATTACCACCTGGGCCCTGCAGTGTGAGCGCATTCCTAGTGCAAAGTGCTCATGGTCTTTTTTGAGAGCCCAATACCCCAGAGAAGCTTTGATTTCCAATATGTTCAGAAGCGGCTGTTGCCTCCACTGGGCCTTTCCCTCTCCTCAGCAGCAAGGAGAGTCCTCTGTGAGGACAGAAACCCAGGACAGAGCCCACAGCGCCAGCTCCTTGTGGTGAAGCAAGCACGTGTGACTATGTGCTAGCCAATAGGATACACTCAGAAAACCTCTAGGAAGGTTGACCTTCCAGGGAACCTTTAAAGGGATGGGAGTTGCCTCCTCTTTCTCCTTCTTCCTGCTGGACCGCTGAGGGGAGGTTGGAGGGGCAGCCATCTCGGGTCACAAACAAGCTGCATTGTGAGGCTACAGACATGAAGACGGAGAGACCTGGTCCCTGCTGATCATGACTGAGGCTGTGGACACCGAGACAGAGAGAGCCTGGTCCCTGGTGATCATGGACACTAAGACAGAGAGAGCCTGGTCCCTGGTGATCATGGCAAGCCTTACCATCTGAGTGTGGCTGAAAGAATATCATTAAGATATTATAGTAACATATACATAGCACAATTTTTAGTATTTCACCTCTTTTTTTCTTTTGTCTTTTTTTTTTTTTTTTTTTTTTTTTTTTTTGAGACAGGGTTTCTCCATGTAGCCTTGGCTGTTCTGGACTCACTTTGTAGATCATGCTGGCCTCGAACTCACAGAGGTCCACCTGCCTCTGCCTCCTGGAGTGCTGGGATCACAGGTGTGTGCCACTGTGCCCTCCTTATTTCACCCATTTTTTTTTTTTTTCAGAAAATACTTCAAGGGCCCCAGTCAAGTTCATAATATTGTATAAACTGTCACCGTTCATCCATTTATAAACTTCTTTGTTGTCATCCCAAATAGAACTGACTTCCTTTGATGAAATGTGCTGTGGAAGTATAAGCTGAGTAAACCCTTTCCTCCCAAGTTTCTTTGATCATGCTGTTCATCACAGCTACATTAACCCTAACTAAGATAGCACCTGAGTACCGTTTTTAAAAATAGACGGGCTTGTGTGAGTCTTTTAGGATTCCGTGTTTCCCCCCTATGATACGAGTGAAAGCAGGGCAGGAGGCCGCATGCGTGTGGAGAGCGGAGGAGGCATGCCGCACGCCTGCCGTCTCCCTGTGAGTTAGTCAGGGTTAGCAGAGTTAGACAGCATTTGCATCGCCCATCTCAAGGTTCTGCGCGTTGTATAAGATTCTGCAAAAAGACCCTGTTTCCTCTCTTGCTTGGGGTGATATTTATAGACGCAGGGGGCATCAGGCAGATGAGCAAGGCTTGTAACGGATCGTCTTCTGTCACAGTTGGGATAAGTCTGGTTTCATACTGAAACACTGCAAGCTGCTGTGGATTGCGAAGACTCGTGCCCCTCCTCGGGGAAAGACCTGCAGCCATGAGCACCAGCGACTGCTCAGGCTCAGCTTCCCTTCCACTCAGTTCTACCCCAGAACAAAGGGAGGACCATGGCAGGGTATGAAGACATGTTCACATCCTGTCCCAACAGCTGTCCCTCAGGACACACGCCCCTTGTTTCCCACAGATGTTCTGAATAAAGGGAGCAATTCGATGTTATATTGCCTAGTATTTGTTCAGCCTTTGGTAGTTTGCAGAGTGTGCTCCCGGCCTCTGCACTGTGATGGAGGCAGACAGACCTCTGTGAAGGGGTGTCTCACCAAGACATCCTGGGAGTCAGAGACGGTGTCATAGCTGAGCTGACTCAGCGGGCGTCGTGTGTGAGGGACAGACAGGGGGCAGCCAGGACGTAGGAAGGGGTCCCCAGCAGGCTGTGCTGGCACCTGCAGTCTGGAGCAGGGTGTCCTCTAGCCTGGAGTTCACAGCTGTGGCTGGCAGCCAGGAGTGGCCAGGGAGGGCCCAGCAGGCAGGCTGCCATGCTCTGAGCCAGCTTCCTGGGAGCACCCCGGAGCCCCACACAGCATGAAGGATGGTGGAAGAGTTGTCTTCCGTCTTGCTGAGTATCTCCTCAAGTCAAAAGGAGAAGTGTTTGGAGAATGTTTGCTTCTGTCAAGTGGTGGCAGCCATGCTGAGGACTTTAAAAGCTCACCTCAAGGTGTTTCCCTCTGGCATTTGCTCATGTGTCCGTCAGGACAGCTGCAGGCTGGTGTCAGACAGTACAGCAGGTGACTCTGGAAGGGTGATTGTTGTGTGTGCCAGGCACACACGCTTTCCTTTGGATACCCACCTCTCCCAGCAGCTGAGAAGCTCATCTGTCAGGAGCTGCCGCTCATGCAGAACAACATGCTCAATTCTTTTCCAAGAGGGAAGAATGCATGCGTGTGCACACGTATGTGTGTGTGTGTCTGTGTGTGTGTGCTTCATTCTCTACCGTGGGGATGTGCACACCACCTGCACAGTCTCTGCGCTGCACGGAACTGCACGTGAGCTTTGCCTTCTGGGGGCTGCCCTGCCCCCCACCTGTCAGACAGAAGTGAGAGACTGAAAGGTTCCTTTCACTGTGATGAGCGTCTGAGCCAGTGTGCAGGACACTGCGTGTGCGTGGCTTCCGGTGTTTCCGCCCTGCAGCCGTGCCTGGTGTCTGCTCTCAGTTCTCTGCCTGCTGTACCCTCCCTGCCACGTCCACTGTGGGAGACGTGGCTTCACCCTGGTGGGCACAAAGTCTCTCGTAGGATGAGTGCTTGGGGAGGGATTCTGCATTTGAACCTGTATCTTTGCTTCCCCAATCCATCCTTTCTCTGTTGCACAAATGTCACCAAAGCTGGCAGGTGCTCACAGCAGCCTTTACATCACGGGGGTAGGAAAATCTTGTTTGTTTGTGGCCCCTGTTTTCTGGGTTAGGCTCCTCCCAAGCTTGCTGCAGGGTTCAGAAAACCCTGGGGGACCCCCGCAACTGGTCTCATGAGATCAGACAGCAGACATTAATGGGTGAGAGCTACGGGGCCAGCGTGGCTTTGGGCAGGGAAGGCAGACATGAAGTCTGCTGGCCTGTTTGTCCGCCAGAGGCTCTTGGCTGGCTGAGGACAGTTGGTCATGCTGAGAGGGCTCTGTACTGACTGAGCGCCCTTCGCAATGCGGCCCTCAGAGTCCACGTTTACAGGGAGTCCAACCCAGATGCCCCAGCGGAGAGCAGGGTGCACGCTTCGCTGCAGACCCGCAGTGGGACCCTTCATACCAGAACGCGACTAGCTTAGAGCTGGGCTAAGCCCGGGCTCTTCTGAAGGCAGCTGACTTCACGAAGCCTCCCCTTCCTTCGGGAGATTGATTCGGGCAATTAGGCCGCAGCCTCCATGCTTCTTCTCTCTTTTGTTTATGTTGGTGTTCTCATAATGGCCGTGATGAATTCTCTCTCAGGGTGAGACGAACGCTCGCAGAAAGTGAGAGCGATGGTGCGGCTTTAGCCCAAAATGCCATCAATCCACAGACGTGACAGTTGTGTAAGCTGTGGCAATAGCCCAGCTAGCTAATTGATGAAGCTGTCGGCCAGTCGTAAATCCTGCTGCCATCAATGAGCTCAAATGAGGTGGGTTGAGATAGAATAGACTTAGCACTTACATGGCGCCTCAGGCTGTCCCTGTTGGCAGAATCTCGGAAGGGTGGCACCCTTATGTTGGTACCATTGTGTTTCTCTATGTCGGAGAACAAGGGCCACAGCTTGCACGCCCGGAGCAGAGTAGACAGAATGGCACTGCGATTAAGTGGGAGCCTGGCAGGGAGGAGGTGCTCGGCCAGAGAGAAGACAAGGAAATGCCACCTTTGGAGGAAGACACCACAAGTGCCCAGGTTCTTCTGTTGCCATCTGGATGACAGGTATGTGCGCTGCTGGGCTGCCCATTGGCTTGTGGCACTGAGGCCCTGGAGGTGATTCCATCTCAGAAGCTGGGCAGGCTGAAGCAGGGCAGGAGTCAGCGTGGAGGAGCAGGCACAGTTGTGAATGCCATCTCAGAAATGGGCGGTTTAGACCCCGTGGCTGGTTTTGATCTCATTTGAATACTTGGCCTGTGTAGCCCAGTTTCCTTTGATCCTGTGAGCTCTAGCTTCTCCCCTTCCTGCTCAAGCGCTGATTGGCATTTCTTGCTAAACTTTTAGAACTGGGCTCTGCTGTTTAGCACAAAGTGACGGCTTAGCTCAGCCCTTCTGGGGAGGGGATTTTAATCTTGTTCTCTTGAGCCACAGGACTGTGGCTTAAGGCAGGCCCGGTGCTCATGAGAGACAGAGGAGAGCTAACGCTGGCGCAGAGCACCGAGTCCCGCTCAGCCATCCCGGTGCCCAGGCTAGGTGAGGACATGGGAGGCAGCCCTGTGCCGCTCAGGTTTGCCCAGGGCGAGCAGCTCCCCTCGGGCCCTTGCTGTCCTCTGAAGTGACTGTTCCGTGTGTCTTAGGAACTTGTGTTTCAAATGTTGTTCTGTGTTTTGTTCTGCTTCCCTAAAGAAGCGGGCTTGCCTGCTCTCACCCACGTAGGGACCTTCATGATGCTTATTAAAATGTCACTACTGAATGTGTTGCTTTGGGGTCGGATTCAGTCTGGCCGTCTTTCTCACTCTGCATCGTCTGCTGCCTCGTCAGCGGTGGGCTGTGCTCTCTTCCTTCTGGCCCCGCTGACAATGGGGAGTCCCGGTGACCTGTGTGGCCTCAAGACTGCTCTACCTCCCACTCATTCCTCTGAGCCTTGTCCTGGCTTGGCCCAGCCCTTCTCTGTGTTCTCTATGTTGACACCATTATGGAGTGGGGATTTCACACCTCTGCTCTAGAGATAGATGGTCTGTGCAGTTCCTCACCTTTAGACCCTGAACCCACTATCCAGGAGGGAAAGGAGAGGTGTCTGAGGGCAGTGTAACAGATATCAGGGCAGAGGAGGCTGGGGCCACGGGCAGCTCCACCACACAGGCGCTTGAGAGACTCAGCAGCCTGAGCCAGCGCTGAGGATGGAGGAAGAAGGTTTTGGCATCCCCTGGCTTGCTGTGAGCCATCGAGGGGAACAAGGTTAGACACTTGCCTGCCTTACTTGTGCCCCGGAATCTGCAGAGCAGCAGGAAGGAAGGCAGGGGTGTGTTTTCAAGGGAACTCTAACTCGGTTAAACATGGTGCTTTCCTAGCTTGCCAGCCATGGCGTGGCGTGTGCACAACTCCTCCCAGCACTGGGCAGGTTATCACGGGTCTCTCCATCCGGCCGGGAGAGGCCATCCGTGTCGGCTGCTGTGGGATCCCGAGCCTTCAAAGGTCATGAAGGCTCCGCTGTGGTTGGAGCACTGGCAGGGGGCATGTTCCAAGCTCGAAGCGTGTTCCCCATGAGCAGATCTTTCCAGAAGGACTTTTCGCTCAGCCTCTTCAGTGTGTGTCTGTGGGAGTGGCCAGGCTTAGAGCTGGAAGAGCCTCTGTGTCTATTGCCGCCAGAACTCACCAGAGAATCAATGACATTTGTCCAGATACAGCCAGGTCGCCGTCAGGTTCAGGGTCTCCTTTGGTGAAGGTCATGCTGAGGTCAAGTTGGAAAACCAGCCTGGGTTGCTTTGCTAGATATGCCGGCCGTTTTACAAGATGCCACCTCCACACACAGATGAAAGGCAGTGGACAGAGCTCCTGCTCACTCTCGTGCTCTGCACCATGGCGTTGCTTGGGTCCTGAGGCTCCAGGAAAAGATTCAGCCATCACTTCTGGGCCTCGGAGCGAACCCCTGCCGGGGCGGAGCGAGTCACTCTCTTAACAGCTCACCAACCGGATCAACTGCCGTTTGGTTTCTTTTGTACGTACACATTTTTTGCAGGGAGAGAAATGGCATGAGGTACCTACCCTTCATTGTTCATGGGAGACACCATCGCAGGCCTGGCCTTCTCCTGGCCTGCCTGTGCCGCGGCGGGCAGCGCTGCTCATTGTGTGGCCCCCGATGGATGGATGGTGTCACACCAGGTTCCAGAGAAGTGGGGACACAAAGAGGAAGGGTGCGTCAAGCTTCCCCAGGAATCAGTGCTTGCTGCCTGCCTCTGTTCCCCCGGAGCCCTCACAGCCACGGCCCCCAACCGGAAGCCTGGGTGGGGGACGGCTGCCTGAGCCCTTGCTGTCTAGGACCACACTGTGGAGGCAGAAGAGAGCAGATGTGAGTAGACTAGGCCTCAGTGGGCACCATCATTCTCCCGAGTATCACGTGGGGCCGGGTGCGCGCATTTCCTCTCCCCGGAGATGGAGTCTGCGGAGAGGCATTGAAATGGCTCCACTTCTGATGGTCTCTCTGCTGGCTGAGCCTCAGTTTACAGCGTGGGATTCTTGCCAAAGTTCTGCGGCATCTTAGCTCCTGATAAGCAGAGGTGACCTTGCGTCTTGAGGTGTGTTCTGTGGGACAAGGAGGTGGAGCCTGTCCCTGGGGAAGGTGGGCTCCCGTCTCGGCAGAGCATTCTGTGTCGTGAAGCCAGCCGAATACGGTGGGGTCTTGTCTTCCCATTCTGATGAGAGGGAATGCCGCAACCTCAGGGCTTTTGTCACCTTCGCTACGACCCCAGACCAGCGGCCCGCCTAGGGTGGCACAGTTGACGGGGATGGAGCCACCGAGGAAGAGGGGGAGCAGCGGGTGAGGAAGCCTGGTTATGTTCACAGTGGCGGTGACACCGGTGTGCAGGTCGGCCATCTCTGCTCTGGGGGACAGTACTGCTGAGAGAGGATGTCAGGGTCTCAGGAAATGCTCAGATGCCCACCGTGGGTAGATGGGATGGGCTTCTGTCAGTTACGCTCCTGCTGCTGTGATAATTCACTACGACCAAATTTGTTTTACTTAGGAAACCGTATTTGACTATTGGCCAGCCAGTGATTTCTTTATAAAAGCGTCGCAATTCAGTTCCTTCATCTCACTTATGAAGTGTGTGCGTGCGTGTGTATCAAGCTCAGGTCCTCACACATTCTGGGAACATACTGTATCTCTGGTGTCTCTCAACCGTCTTTCAAAGTTTGGTCGTTGTGTCCAGGTGGACACAAGCATGTTCTTGCTCTAACCATTCAATTATGCACTTAAAATAGAGTTTAATAGTGAGCCAGCAAACACTTAAAACGTGCCACGCACATGTGCTTAGAAATGGTACAAAGACATCTGTAGAGGCTGTGACTCTGTGAGGACCCTTTTCCCTGTTTATAGAGATTTGCCTCATTATTCAGATTAAGCAGTAGGAGGAGAAAGGACACGGGCTTACTGCGCACGTATATTCTTGGTCGGAAAAAAACCTATCCAACCGTGTGACGCTAGGCCCTTGAAACAAGCACATCACGCTGGAAATGAGACATAACTACTTGTTTACATTTTAGTTTATATGTATGAATGTCTTGCCTGCATGCATGTATGAGTACCACATGCATGCCTTGTGTTCAGGGAGCACAGGAAGGTGTTGGATGCCCTGGAACAGGGGTTACAGAAGGCTGTGAACCATCATGTGGGTGCTGGGAATTGAACCCAGGTTTCAGACTGTAGTGTAGAGAATGGGGGTGCTGTAACGTGTCCAGGGGACGAGGCTGTAATGTAACGTGTCCAGGGGACGAGGTTGTGCAGGTCTTATTCTGATCCTGCTGGGATGTGCAGCCCAGGAGGAAGCTGTGTGTACCCCAGGTTTGATGAGTAGAAGGAATCCCACCTTAGCAACCCGCCTCTAGCTGATGCTGGTGGTTTAGGGCAGAGGATTGCTTCTCTCTGGGGTGGGTTTTGTAGGAGATCAGTGGGGAATGGCGGCCAGGCTCCTATTCAGTCATCTTCCTCTCCAGCCCCTCTCCTCTGCCATGGGAAACATGTTCTTCCTCCTGTTTGGTCTCTCCCAAGGCAGTACTTGCCATCCTTGGCCAATGAGGTGAGGCAACTCTATGTGTTGTGCATGGATCCCACGCTGAAAGGGGCCAAGGTTGCATTGCTCCAGAGGCTGCCAAGATGCACATTAAATCATTGTGGAAGGTGAGGGACTGTTCCCAAGGCTTCC
This sequence comes from Psammomys obesus, assembly GCF_907164565.1. Taxonomy (NCBI): domain Eukaryota; kingdom Metazoa; phylum Chordata; class Mammalia; order Rodentia; family Muridae; genus Psammomys; species Psammomys obesus. The sequence goes on along the minus strand of NW_026592666.1, from coordinate 12,779,447 downwards.
TCCCCCCCCCCCCCCCCCCCCCCGGAGCCTGCATCAAAAGTTCATTGTCTGTCAGCACAGGGTCAATTGCAACTCCTTCTCCTCAGTTTTGTCTGGTACAGTTTTCCTCAGAATTTCAAGGAACCTGAGCCTTTGCTGAGACCACAGTTCATAGTTGGTCATTATCATATATGCTAAACTGTCACCGACTTGACCATTCTATTCTCCCCTCTTTAACTCTGTCCTGGTTGTCTTCAATTTCTTTTCACCTTATTTTTGAGGCAGGGTCTCTCACTGGTCTATCACCTATTCAGACAGGCCCCCTTCCCAGCAGTCCTCAGAGATCATGATTTCACCTGCCCAGGCCTGGGGTTTGGGCCTTTACTTGGGTGCTAGGAATTTGAACTCCAGTCTTCGTGCATGTTCAGCCAGCGTTTTACCCACTGGGCATCTCCCAAGCCTGTGCGCTCAGGTCAGGCTCTTCAAATTCCAGTTAGGCCTAGGGGGGTCCTTGTGGTTTTCCAAGTCTGTGTCCGTTAGAGTACATTCCCTCCCTGTCCTCAGCTGTGCTCAGGTGACTGTCTACAGCCCCCTTGTCATCAGGGCAGACTGAGGGTTCTCCTGGCTCCTTCAGTCACTTGAAAGCTGGTCTAAGACAAATTCTACATGTGGCTGTCATCATGGACAGAAATGTGGCTTTGTGGGAGGAAAGGTATGCTAATTAGCTGAACTACAGTAGTGAAGTCGGGACATGTGGTATACCTTAAACAGTCAAGACTCCATGACACTCCCGCCAATCTGCTCCTTCCTCTGAGAGGTTCCTGGAGGCGTGAAGGTGGCCAGGGCCGTGGAGCTGAGGTCCTGGCCCGTCACACCCGCCTGTCTTCAGCCACCCAACCTCCCTGCAGTGCCCCAGCATGCTGCTGAGTTCTGGCAGTCAACTGGACACAGGCTAGACTCGCTGGAAAGAGCCATCACTGTAAATTATGGAGACCAGGCTGGCCTGGGCATGTCTGAGGGGGCTGTCTGGATTTCCTGGGCAGGGTATCCTGCATGTGGAGGGGCCCCCGAGCTCCTGCCTTGATTTCTGCGCAGTGATAGGCTGTGACCTGGAGCTGTGAGCAGAAAGCCCTGCTTCCCAGGTCTCTTGTTCTCAGGGTACTTTGTCACAGTGACAGGAAGAACCAGAATACTCAGTGTGTGGGCTGGTGGACTGAATGCTGTTTTCTGCTCTTACGGAAGAAGTTGGCCGTGACCATCTCTGTGAGAAGCTCTGAGGCTCGTGGGGTCCAGCCGTCACCCCACCCCATACAGATTATATTTTTAATTGTATCAATTCTTATCTTGGTTTATCAATTTGCTGACTAATTTTCTTTAATCTCTGCTTCTTGAATGTCAGCGATTTCCCCTTCTGGATTTAATATTCTTCTTATTGAAGATAAACTCTAATAGTCCTTCAGTTAAGTATGCATGAGCATAACTGTTAGCTTTCACCGCAGTACTTTTTCAGTTTACTCCATTCTTGCCTGACACACGCACACACGCACACACACACACACACACACACACACACACACACACACACACTAGGCTAGCAGTTGTTTTCCCTCTGCACTTTGAAGGTATGATTTTATTGCCTTCTGGCATCTACTGCTGCAGAGGAGGAATCTTGTATCCATCAGCTCTTTTCCTTTGTAGATAATCTCTGCTCTGTCTCGGCCACCTTCAATACTTCCCTTTCTCTTTGATGTTTTGGTCTGATATGCTGAGATGTGGAGTTCATTATGTTTCTCTTCCTTGAGTCCTTTTTTTTTTTTTCTGTTTTATTCTGAAGTCCCATCCCCCCAATCCTGCCCAAGTCTGTTTATCATTTTTCCCCAATATCTCTTGAATATTACTTATCCATATTTTCAGTATCTGTGTGCTGGGAGTCCTGACAAGCACAGGGCATCTCACGCCAGCTGATGACTCCTTGCCCGGCCTCTGCTGTTTTCAACATTTGCCACCAGTTTGCCTTATGGTTTTGAATAGCTAATTTTTGAAAATGGCACATCAAGCCCTTGATGGCTGCGGATTATCTTCTGCTGCTTCAGCTCTGTCTGGTTTTACTTTATTTTGGGCCAATTTCGCTGTGATATATATTTTTTTAATAGCCATGTTTGGCCTGAGTTTTTTGCGATATTTTGGGTGCTAATATACCTTTTGCACCCACTAAGATTGATTCATTTTAATTGTTCTTTTATGTTCATGTAATCTTTATCCAGACCCAGTGGGGATTTTCCTGTGCTTAATTTACCAACTGACATGTGGAGGCCAGAATTTATGATGGCTTCTGCTAGATCCCTGGGGGTTTGGACAGTGGCAGATGGTCTGTCTGTCTGTCTGTCGGCTGATTTCTCAGTAGACTTCTGTCTATTTGTTGTTCCCCAACTGGTGTATATCCCGGTTCTCTGTCCATCGTCTGCCGTCAGCTGAGTGATCTTAATCTAGATCATACAGGCCAGAAAGGCTGGCTGCGGCTTGCTCACTTGCTCACGTGGCTTTGTTTCCTACCTAGCGTGGTATCAGGCACATGTGCAGTTTATTTTTGGTGTGAAGCACACGCTTGAGTGCACACGTGGCAGCCATGAGTTCAGCAGGTCCTGGGGCCTGAACCTTCGGCCTCTGAGTGACCCTGCCTGCTCTCTGGAAGTGTCCAGTCGCACATGCTGACCTTGCGCCCCCCGTCTCCGGGTGCTGGGCTTCCCTGTCTCCCCTTTGCTCTCTCTTAGGTATATGTCGCATCTAAAGTCTCCCCGGGGCTGGTGGAGGGTGGGGGCTGAGTTGTTCTCGGCACTTCAGGACGCTTGTCATCGTCACTGGGCCTCTCTCGTGTGAGCCTGCCGTGTGCAGAGCTTCTCTTTGAAGGACTATTGATTGCGCTCCTGGTTGGCTGCAGGTACAGAAATGAGAGAAGTCATTTTTTTTTTTTTAAAAATACCTCATTATACAATAGTGGATACTGCGCTTCTCAAAGACCGTTTTTTTAATGCAGCTTTCTATTCTTGGTGTTGAAAACATTGGGATAGACTCAATTGATTTTCTAAAATTTACTTTATTTTTAGTTATAATTATATCATTCCCATCCCTTTCCTACTTCCAGCCCTACCTTTTTCTCCTCTCAAATTCATGGCGTCTTTTTCTTCAAATATTATTGTTACATTTATAAGTAAATGAAAACCCCAAGGCAGTTGTGTGTTGTTTGTATGTAAATGCTGATCACATGGCCTTGGGCACTAACCCACAGAGTCTGAACAACATGTCTGCCTGCCCAGACCTGAGCATGACAGCCACAGCGCACACAGCCTGGGAATGGGGGGCCTCCTGGAGCCGTCCCTCGTGGACAGCTACAGGTAACTCGCTTCTGAAAATGGCCTCACTGTGGCCAGGCTACGCTGAATTCTCTCTCCTGCTCTGTCTCCCAAGGGCTGGCATGGTGATCCGTGACCACTGTGCCCAGCCCAGGGCACTCTGAGTGTTTAATCTGTACAGAAACTGTCAGGGATGAGAGAACAGGAGGTACGTTGCATCTGGTGGGAACTAGAAACTCAGGGGTCAGGTTTGCCCATGGTTGTGCCGAGGAGGGGAGTGGCTGATGGAAAGCTTCATCTCCTGTGGGCGGTTTTTAAGGGCATAGGTGACATCCTTGCTGAGGTTTGGGAGAAGAAGATGTCAGACAACCGCTAAAGACACACATGGTCAGCACTGACCCGCACAAGGGAGCAGACAGACCATAATCTTGAAGAGAAGGAGGCTGATTTAAAAACTGATGCTGTTGGGGCTGATCCCGTCAGGAAGGTTTTCTGAGTGTGGCTGAGCGCATCCTTCGGGGCCCCGCATGTGTGCGCAGACCAAGTGAGCATTCACACAGGACACACAATATGCATTGGAGATAAGCTATGTTGACAAAAGCTGACATTTACTGAATAGTGTTAGGAAGACATACTGTAAAGGCCACAGGGAGAAGTGTGTAGGACTTGGTAGCTTTATCTTGTTTTCTCATCTGTTCATTATATTAACATACATTGTCCAAGATTAAAAAATGTTTCATTATATTTATTTGTGTGTGTTTATATGTGTGAGTTTATGTGTGTGTGTGTGTGTGTGTGTGTGTGTGTGTGTGTGTGGCATCTGTGTGCGGGGTGGGCGTGGGCGTGTGTATTGGGGGGACGAGTACCACAAGTACATGTAAAGGTTAGGAGACTATTTGTAGGCCTAGGCTTTCTTTGTCCATGTTGGACCGGGGGCCCAAACTCAGTGTCCATCTTGGCAGAAGTGCTTTTGTCCCCTGAGGATCTCTCCATCCTCTGCGACTTCTTTTTAACTAAGAGATGCTATGGGAGCATATTGAAAAGAAACTTTCAGCACAACACAGTGCACTGCCTCATGCAGCTGTCGTCAACAGGCAACAGTTTGTCTGTCCTGCTCATCACACACACACTGTAGATAATATTTTGTGACTTTTATTTTTGGCTGTTCATCTTGTAATAGTTGTTTTCTTGCCTGATGAAAGTATATCATTTCCCAGCTACTCTAGAATGGAGACACGTTGTTAAAATATAAGGCTAATACAGAATTTTTAATGGAGGGAAATAGAATGGCTAATTTAGTACGTTTAATAAAGTACAAAGGAAAGGTGCTATTCTCTAATCTCACCAGTGTTCCCCTTTTTAATTTTTATTAGTTCTTCGAGAATTTCCTACAGTTGCTTGTTGCTTATACTCACCCATCCCCCGACTCTCCCAGATCCCTCCTTCGCACCCAACTTTGTGCCATTTTCCTAAAGCCATGAAGTACAATTTGTGGTACCCACGCATGGTCAGATAGAGTGTGGTCAGTCTGCCGAGGGCCGCGCCATTAATGAAAACAGACCTTTCGTGTCCACAGCTCTCAGCCAAGAGCTCCTCAGCTGAGAGTGCGTCTGTCTGGGCCGGGATTTTGTCTGTTGAGCCTTCCCAGGCCCTGTGTGTCCCCTCTGGGCTGCCGTACAATCACACGTTCAGCTGTGTCCAGAGAGCGTTGTTTCCTGTACTCACAGGCGTCCACTGCCCCTGACTCTTACAGTCTCCCCATCTTCTGTGATGCCAAGAACGCTGTGCCTTGGGAGGAGGGAGTGTGACAGAGATGCTGGGTTTTGGGGTCAGCCTTGCGTTTCTTCCCTCTGGTAGGTAAAGTTCTCTGTGTTAATCGCTACAAAGGGAAGCTTCTCGGATGAGGACTGCCTTTGCACCAGTCGGTAAACGCCAGCTCAACACTGTGTCCCTTTAGCAAGGTGACAGTCTTGTCTAGAGCCCACGACCCGTCTAGACACAGGTTCTTGGCCCATGTAGCTGGCGCTAGGTTTGAGCTTCAACTTGGGGAGCTGGGCCTTAGAGCCAGTTGGAGAAGAGCTGGTCACTCCACTGATGCACCAGGTGACATGTCTTGCCGAGCTGGTCACTGCTGAGTTCACACCTGTGCAAGCCTGGCGGTTGGTTTTTCACTTGTCAGTGGGGATAAAGCTTCCAGGTCAAGACCAGCCTCACTCCCCCGTGCTGCTTGAGCAGGCCGGCTCTTCCGTAGTTAGGTCTTACCGTCAGGTTCTGGGGGGTGACTAGGAGCTGTGGCACCGGTAGTGTTTGCATGTCTCTCAACACTCTTATTTTCCACTCGGCCACACAACAGACAATGAAGCTCTAATTACTCAATACCAACCCAAATGCTGAAGCTCTTTCATAGTCCTCTCCCAAACAGAAGTCCTCCTTGGACCTGTTACCTCGTTTGCTTTCCGTGGCTATGATAAACGCAACGGCCAAAGGAACACTAGGGAAGAAAGGGTTAGCTTCATCTCGGAACTCTCCAGGTTGTACTCTGTCACTGAGGAAGGCCGGACAGGTGCTGCAGGCCGGAACGTGGAGGCAGAACTGAAGCAGAGGTCAGGGTAGGACACTGCCTTCCGGCTTGCTCCCTGTGGCTGCGCAGCCTTACCTCTCAGGGCACCCAGGACCGTGAGCCCAGAAGTGGCAGCACCGCAGTGGCCTGGGCCCTGCCACACCAGTCATCAGAGGCCCATCCTCTGCCGAGCCTCCATCTGTCCAAGCTCGAGGTTTGGAGCCTGGGCTCTCTACAGTGCTGAGGTGGTGGCCTTTACGTGGGTTCCAGGAACTCACAGAGCACTCTTACCTGCAGAGCCTCTGCCCAGCCCCCCTCTGTCTGCTTTCTGTGCACTTTGTCCTTCATTTCTCAGGCGATTGCATTCCAATAATGCTACCTTTATCATTATTTTTTTAAGGTCTTCCACAAAATCTTTGATTTTCAGAAAAATCTCTTAGTTTTGTTCAGCCTTTAAGAGCTTAACAAAAAGCATCCAGTGCACACAGACTGCTTCAAAAGCCCTGAGGGAAAAGGTGCCTGCGCCCACAAATCAGTATTTTAAGCACGGCTTTCAGAGGGCTGGGGGCCATTGCTGCTGCTCACGGAATAGAGAAGGAGGTTTGAGGCCTGGGAGTCACAGTTCCGTCCATGCAGCAGTGTGGCCTTCCAGTCTGTGATCTCCACCCTCAACAATTAAAGCAACATTTAGCAAAGCTCGGTTGATTTTTAAAAGCTGAATGTTTGTACAGCTGCTCTTGAATCCTTCAAAAAAAAAAAAAAACCCTTACATTTGCAATGAAAATATTCAAAGTTAAAAACAAAAATTAACACAAGAAGTCATTTCATGCCACGTGGAAAGAAGAAGGGAAAGTTTTAAAAGAGACAAGGAGTGAGTCTGAGACACTAGTCAGGAAGGCTTCCCGCGTAAAGGAGCTTTGACTTCACCCAATTTCCCGCATCGTATGCAGCAAATGTGTCTTAAAGTCGCTTCAGTGGTTCCTTCCTAGGAGACAGAGTGGTGAACAGAAGCACAACATACGACGTGATAACCATGAAATAAAAGGGGAGCAAAGTTTGGCTATGAGTCTCAGCCTTTGATACCCTCCCTGCTGGGTAGAGTCTTTCAGAAGCCCCCTGTGGTAGGCTCTTGTCCTGTGTTCTCCCTCTTCTGATGTCCATCTCTTTTGCTTTTCTGAATGAGGATTGAGCATCTTACCCAGGGTCCTCCTTCTTGATTAGCTTCCTTAGGCGTACAGATTTTAGTATGATTATCCTATATTATATGTCTAATATCCATTTATAAGTGAATGAATATATATCATGTTTGTCTTTCTGCTTCTGAGATATTTCACTCAGGATGATCTTTTCTAGTTTCCACCATTTGCTTGCAAATTTCATGATTTCCTTGTTTTTAATTGCTGAGTAGTATTCCGTTAAGGAATGTTATGAAAGAAGGGGGAGATAGAAAGACCTGGAGTGGATAGGAGCTCCACAAGGAGAGAAAAAAAGAATCTCGGCCCAGAGATCTTTTCTGAGACTGATACACTAACCAAGGACCATGCTTGAGATAAACTAGAACCCCTGCACAGATGTAGCCCATGGCAGCTCAGTGGGTTCTCTAGTAATGGGAACAGGGACTGTCTCTGACATGAACTCAGTGGCGGGCTCTTTGATCACCTCCCCCTGAGTGGGGAGCAGCCTTACCAGGCCACAGAGGAAGACAATGCAGTCAGTCCTGAGGAGACCTGATAGGCTAGAGTCAGATGGAAGGAGAGGAGGACCTCCCCTATCAGTGGACTTGGAGAGGGGCATGGGAGGAGATGAGGGAGGGAGGGTGGGATTAGGAGGTAATTAGGGAGGGGGCTACAGCTGGGATACAAAAAGAATAAACTGTAATTAATAAAATAAATTAATTTTAAAAAGGAGAGCGAAGGGCTGGGCTATCGTCAGTTGGTTAAGTGTGTGCGGCGTTTAGTGCAGGCCTGTGGCTTCTACATGTGCACACACGCACAGGTACACACAGACACGCACACGCAGACGCAGACGTGTGTGTGTGTGGGCCTGCATGCCAGTGCCTCTTCCGCTGAAGCCAGTATCTCTCCGCCGGAGGACGCACAGGCTAGAGAGGTAAACTGGTGGTTTGGAGTGCCCGCGGCTCTGGCATGGGACTGAGGTTTGATTCCCAGGCCCCACACTGGGGATGTGGGTTCCCACAGTCACAGCCGCCTATAATTACCACCCCAGGGGCTCTGAAGCCTTCATCTGGCGCGCACACAGGCAGGCAAACACATGTATGTATACAACACATGAATCTGAAAGAAAACATTTCTGAGAATAAGAAACAAATGTGAGGGTGAGTTCTCAGAGTCAAATATCTGTGGAGTGTGAAGAGGGGTGAGAATCTTAAGAAATCTGAGAATTAGGTGTGGCTCCCTCTTCTGTGGGACAGTGCTTGCAGCTCAGGAAAGGGCTCAGTGGACAGAGCACCTGCCGGGAAAGCACAAGGACCAGAGCTTAGACTCCCAGAACCTGTGGGCGGTGCAGCACCCCCTGGCCCCACACTCGGCGGCCAGCTGAGCAGCGAGGCGGGCTGGGACGGACAGCCTCTGGGTTTGGCTGGAGAAGACCTCAGTGACGTGGAGGCAAGAAAGGCGCCTGATGGCAGCTTTGGGCCTCCACCTGCACACACACCTGTGCCCACCCGCAGGCAGGAGTGTGCACAGACACGTGGCCGTACACATGCAAAACAAGAGAGACTGTTTACCAGCGATTCCAGTCCGTCCAGATGGCTTTTCGCTCAGAGTACGTTTGTTAAGATTGGGCGAGCCAGGCTCCGTGGCGAGCCAGGCTCCGTGGCTTAGGCGCGTTACCTCAAGCACGTGGGAAGCGGAGGCAGGGATGTGAAGAGTCTAGGGCTGCTCTGGGTGGCACAGTATTAACACATAATTACGGTTCTGGATCAGTTTAGAGTTACCTTGGCACGCCGTCGACACCAGCGGAGTTGCCTTTGGTCCTGCAAAGCCTCTTGGGTATTTTGAGAGCACAGTAGAGGTGTAATTGGGCTTCAGTTGTTCCTGTCACTGGGACTGACGTGTTTGGATCCCTGTCCTGTCTGGCGGTTGGCTGGGACTCTCCTCCGAAGGGGGAATGTGTCTTGCTGGCTCTGTCCTCCAGCCAGCGGCTCCTTACATTCATCATTCCCAAGAATAAGGTCTGGGAGCCTGTGTGTGCATACCCAGGAAGACAGAAATCCCGACCTGACCTTCATCACTTTTGAAATCATGAGTCGCTGGGGGTTAGACTCAGGGACAGGATGTAAACCCAGGCCTTCCCTTCATGTTTGAAGTCCCCTGAAGTCTCACAGTGACACCTCAAGGAGTTTTTTCTAAAGGGTGCTCTGTATTTGGTCCAAAATATTAAAACACAAACAAACAGAGCAAACAAAGACCGCTTGGCATCCGCAAGGCAGACGTGCTCAGTTGCTTGAATCTTTTAGCTGGTTCTATGATGTGACGCATAGGAGACCTCAGGTTGTCAAAGCTCCGGTCAGAAGCGGGGCCTGCTGGCCTGCCCTGCTCCGCTGCAGCCCAGGGGGGTGGTTGGTAGGCCGAAGACGTGGGTGCAGGGGGCTGCCTTTGGGGCCACGTCCACGGCTCTTGTGGCGTGTCCCGGCACCCAGGGACACGAGGGAGCACCCCTCCTGTGGAACAGCTGTAACTCTCACACTGAGTTGGGACTCACCTGCCATTGGAGGCTTTTGTTGGTGTCTCCCTGAGGTTGAAAATGGTGTATGTGTGCATACAAGCCTGCATATGTGTGTTTACGTGTACCATGTATGCGCAGGCGCACAGAAGCTAAAAGCGAGCATTGAGTCCCCTGGAACCAGTGTTACAGGTGGTTGTGATCTGCTAAGTGGGTGCTGAGGGCACCCTGAGTCCTCTGGAGGAGCAGCCGGGGCTCTTAAACGCTGAGCCGTGTCTCCAGCCCCGATAGCTTCGTAAGAAAGAAGAGGGGAGGGCAGAGAGACAGAGCACAGGTGCCAAGCCCAGCCTCCTGGATTTCCCCCACCCCCAAAACACCTCCCCAGGTGGAATCCGAGCCTTCAGAGTGTGAGTCCATGTGGGGAGCATATCACACTCAGGACGGGAGGAAGTCTCCTCTCCCAGCTTGTTTCCTGGCCCTCGGAGCCTCTCCTGTGGGCAGTCAGTTCTTTCTCACAGACAGCTGACATCTGCTTATGAATATTCATGTTGCTGACACACAGCCAACAGGAAGATCTGCGCGGTGGGTTTTCTTGTGCTAAGATTTGGGGAGACGAGGAGGTGGCCTGTTCTGAGATTCTGGTTTGTCAGGTGTGTGTCCCTGCTGAGAGACCTTGTTCTCTAGCCTTCAGATGAGGAGACAGAGACCCAAGCCTCTGCGGGTGAGCTCTGTGGGCCCACGCTCAGCCTGCCCGTCCAGGACAAGTTAATTAGGCCTCTATGGTCCGCTGTGTTGGCTGTCTCCAGCAGGCTTTCCCGTTTTCTCCCCAAGCTCCAAGGATCATGCCGGCAGGGCAAGCCGCCCCAAGCGTGCCCTGAGACACTGGCCTCTGCTGCCCACAGATGTTCCCTGGGCACAGCGGAGCTGGCTGGCTGCTCACACCATCCTCCATTCCTCTGGCAGTGGCCGTGTTTGTGGAGTTCTTCAGTCTGGCTTGCACAATTCTCTGTCTTTTTCACTCTGACCAGGCCAGCTGTTACCTCGTGAGGCTGGTAGCATGCCTCTCTCTGGCAAAGCTCCGTCCCTGGACCGTGTGACATCTTTTTGGACCCATTGTAGTTTCTCAGCAGTGTTATGGATAATTTATGTTGTCAGATAAATACCCTTAGGATAAATGAAATATTAATAATTCTATCATGCTGACTTAAAAACACTCTTTGTCCATATTCAATCGAATCCTCTCTGGGCCTTTCCTTTGGTCTTAAAATCAGCTCCATCACCATCTCCACCATAAGTAAATCAAGCCATTCTTTTGGCCCAGAGGTTCTGGCACGAGCACATAGAACAGCATAGCCCAGTGTAAGAAATCTCAGCCCTGATTTCAAAATTCGAATTCCCCTTGCAGCAGTTGGAAATGAAATAGTGCTCTACCCACTGTCCATGGAAAATAGTTAACCAGGCGATAATCTGTATTTGGAGAAAAAGAACCCTGGAAGCGGCTTTGTGGCTGAGGGTTTTCTCAGCCGTATGCAACATGATCTAATCCTCCTCCCTCCCCTTGCTGTGGGACACCTGGACAGAAGGGGACGAGCCAACACTCAGTGCTACCTGATGTTAAAAGTCACCATGACTGTGCAGGAAACATTGGGATGTGGTCAGGATTATGAAATGATTATTTTTGGTCTTGGAAAACTGGAAAATACACAACATTTGAAATAAAAAGAATGAAACTTTTCTTAGTTTAACATGATATATAAACTCAATAAAAATGTCCAACAAAGAAATACATTTATTAAGATTTTAGCAGAAAACCAAGAGCCCCTATGATTTGCTTTGGAAACCCCAGCACAAGCCTGTCATCTTCTGACATGTGTCCTTCATGTCACCCACCCCTCCCTTCTCCCCCCTTCTCTTTTCCATCTCTTCCTTCTGCAAGGTTGGAATCACATCATACAGGTGCGTTTGGCATCCTGGTCCTGTCCATCACCTGACCTCCCATTAGTCTGGGTCTTGGCAAGGGTGTGGTTGTGACATTTGGGTAACTGGTGAGACAGTCTGCTCACATCCCTGACGCTTTGGATGGAGACTCCTGAGGGCAACAGCAGGAAACACAAGTAATGTTGCCGACGGCAAGCATGGATTTTGATACAATTTTTGATACAAAAACAACAAACCATTCTCTAATATAAAGTGTTTTTGATGGAAATAGCCTCCATTTCTAATTTTCTGTAGAAATGATTCCACTAAATATAATGTTTATCAATGGGATGTTTTTCTTGGAAAGTTGTGAAAGTATAGGTATTCCTGTATATCAGAGAGAGAGAGAGGTTGAATTTTAGATTTGTTTGCTGGCATATTCTAAGAAAGATTTTTTCCTCATTTTTAGCTGGTGATGGTCTAATCTTAAAAAAAAAAGAACTTTGTAGTATTTACAAATTGAAAGAGTTAGTTTTTTTCCCTCTGGGACTAAAACCATTGTTTAATGATAGTCCATGGAATGATTTTAGTGTGTGTGTGCACAGTGTGTGCGTGTGAGGTGGTGTTGATGCTGGGAGCTGTGAGAGATGGAAATGGTGAGCTTCTTCTCCACAAGAGCTTGCTCCACACTGGCAGCTCAGCCCCTCCTGCATTTTATTGCCAAAATTCCCTCCTGTTTCCCTCACGAGGGTACAACACCCTCCATCTCTCTTAAGAGGATTTCCAGTCCCCTCCTCCTTTTCAGGATATTTTAAAACAGTGTTTTAAGAAATAAGTTTTGTCATTAACTGTGCAGGTAATTTTGCTCTCATTTGGAGAAATAAGCTTTAAAGTTTTCAATTTAATTTCAGGTTGTGCCAGGATCTTTGGTGACCCAAGAAAAGCTGTGTTGATCATGAACAGGACAAATGACTCCCAGAGAAAAACGGTGGCAGAACCAAGGACAGTTAAAGGTAAACTGTGGCATGAATAAGCCACCCCCTGGGTGTGGTTAGAACACAGCTCATGGCCTAAGCTCAGTGTTCTGTTAGTGGCCATGGGAGGCTGGGCTGCATGTGAGCCTGGGGCTGGACCGCGAGGAGCGACATCGCATCGGGTGGTTAGGCTGACACCCGTCGCCCAGATCCTGGAGGTTTGTGACGATGAGGTGAGAAGCCAAGCACAGAGGTCGTGGTTAGTTCCAATACATTGGGACACAGGGATGCCTGAGGGCCCTTGTAGGCTATGACGTGTTTGGACCCGTACCCTCCGTCTCTGTGGTCTGCAAAACAAACCTCTTTATTTGTAATAGACTGCTTCAGATATTTTATTATAACAATGAAATATTTTACTATAAGAGACCACCCCTGACTTAAGATATTTTTTTCTTGATCATATTATTTTTTCCTTTTTTAATTTTTATTTTATTTTTATTAATTACAGTTTATTAACTTTGTATCCCAGCTGTAGCCCCCTCCCCCAACCCCTCCCAATCCCACCCTTCTTCCCTCTTCTCCTCCCATGCCCCTCCCCAAATCCACTGATGGGGAGGTTCCCCTCCCCTTCCATCTGACCCTAGTCTGTTCAGTCTCATCAGGAGTGGCTGCATTGTCTTCCTCTGTGGCATGGTAAGGCCGCTGCCCCCTCAGGGGAAGGTGATCAAAGAGCAGCCACTGAGTTCATGTCAGAGACAGTCCCTGCTCCCCTTACTAGGGAACCCACTTGGACACTGAGTTGCCATAGGCTACATTTGTGCAGGGATTCTAGGTTATCTCCATGCATGGTCCTTGGTTGGAGTATCAGTCTCAGAAAAGACCCCTGGGCCCAGATTTTTTGGTTCTGTTGCTCACCTTGTGGAGTTCTTGTCCCCTCCAGGTCCTTCATCTCCCCCCTTTTCATAAGATTCCCTGCACTCTGCCCAAAGTTTGGCTATGAGTCTCAGCATCTGCTTTGAACCCCTGCTGGGTAGAGCCTTTCAGAGGCCCTCTGTGGTAGGCTCCTATTCTGTTCCCTGTTTCCCCCCTCTTCCAATGTCCATCCCATTTGCCTTTCTGAGTGAGGATTGAGCATCTTACCTAGAGTCCTCCTTCTTGCTTAGCTTCTCTAGGTGAACAGATTTTAGTATGTTTATCCTATATTACATCTCTAATATCCACTTATAAGTGAGTATATACTATGTGTGTCTTTCTGCTTCTGGTTACCTCACTCAGGATGATCTTTTCTAGTTCCCACCATTTGCCTGCAAGTTTCATGATTTCCTTGTTTTTAATTGCTTAGTAGTATTCTATTGTGTAAATGTACCACAATTTCTGTATCCATTCCTCTGTTGAGGGAAATCTGGGTTGTTTCCAGGTTCTGGCTATTTCAAATAAAGCTGCTATGAACATGGTTGAGCAAATGTCCTTGTTGTGTACTTGAGCATATTTTGGATATATGCCTAGGAGTGGTATGGCTGGATCTTGAGGTAGCACTATTCCTAATTGTCTGAGAAAGGGTCAGATTGATTTCCAAAGTGATTGTACAAATTTACATTCCCACCAGCAATGGAGGAGGGTTTCCCTTTCTCCAGCATCTTCAACAAATGGTGCTGGTCTAACTGGATGTCTACATGTATAAAAATGCAAACAGATCTATATTTAGCACCCTGCACAAAACAAAAGTCCAAGGAGATCAAAGACCTCAACATAAAAACAGACACACTAAATCTATTACAAGAAAAGGTGGGGAAGAACCTTGAACTGAACTCACTGGCACATGAGACAACTTCCTGAACAGAACACCAATAGCACAGGCTCTAAGATCAACAATTAGTAAGTGGGACCTCATGAAACTGAAAAGCTTTTGTAAAGCAAAGGACACTGTCAGCAGAACAAAATGACTGCCTACAAATTGGGAAAGGATCTTCACCAACCCTACATCTGACAGAGGGCTAATATCCAGAATAGATAAAGAACTCAAGAAGTTAAATGCCAACAAATCAAGTAATCCAATTAAAAGTGGGGTGCAGAGCTAAACAGAGAATTCTCAATAGAGGAATATCGAACGGCAGAGAAACACTTTGAGAAATGCTCAACCTCCTTAGTCATCAGGGAAATGCAAATCAAAACGACCCTGAGATTTCACCTTATACCTTTCACCTTGGCTAAGATCAAAAACTCAAGTGACAACACATGCTGGAACAACAGTTTTCTTTTAAATTTTAAATTAATTTTTAAAAATTTATTCACTTTACATTCCAATTCCTCCCTCATCGCCTTCTGGTCCCACCCCCCCTTCCCTCTGTCCCCTCCTCTAGTCCTCAGAAAGGGGGAGCCCTCCTTTCCTACCAACTGACCCCAGCCTATCAAGTCTCATCATGACTGCCTGCATCTTCCTTTGTGGCCTGGCTGGCCAGGGTTCAGAAGTGATCAAAGAGCAGGCAACAGAGTCTATATCAGAGGCAGCCCCTGTTCTCCCTACTAGGGAGCCTACATGGAGACTGAGCTGCCATAGGCTACATCTGATCGGGGGTCTGCGTCCTCTCCATGCGTGGTCCTTGGTTGGTACATCATTCCCTGCAGGCCCCCTGGACCCAGATTAGCTGGGTTTGTTGGTCTCCTTGTGGAGTTCCAGTTCCCTTTGGGTGTTTTCATCCCTCTCTCCTTCCATAAGACTCCCTGCACTCTGTCCAAAGTTTAGCTGTGAGTCTCAACATCTGCTTCCATCCCCTGCTGGGTGGAGTCTTGCAGAGGACACCTATGGCAGGCTTCCATTCTGTCTCCTCTCTTTGGCTACTTTCGTATCCAATACCCTGACACTGCAAACCCAATTGTTCAGTTTGCTGCCCCAACTATCTGGAGTTAGCATCCAACACCCCAGGGCTGGGACTCAAGGCCTCCAGGTCTACTCGGTCCAGATACCAGCTGTGTCTCCACGTGACTCACACTCGACCTGCACTTGCTTGCGGCATCCTGGAGTACCCATGTATTACTTTTGGTTTCAATAACTCTGGGATGACTCCTAGAACTCAAGAAAGCAAGGAACCACTGTATTTGGTTAGGAAGGACACTCAAGGTTAATGATGAGGCTGTGCCGGGAGTGATCCTGAAAGGATTCGGTTTTCGGTAGACACTCCTTTAGGATGTCAGTGTGTTCCCCGGCTCACAGCTGTTATGTAACAGTTTCCTCTGAGACCGATACATTCTATCCTTCAGAATGTTTACCTTCTTTACAACTCCAAATAGCGTCAGGAAGTCCCTGAAACTGATCAGATTTCTTTAGGCACCTCCTTCTCTGTCAGAGTAATCAAAAGAAGCTTAGAGTCCTTCTCAGACAAGCCAAGCTGCAAGGCTCGTTTTTGAGACCAGACCGGCTGTCTGGAAGAAGCAGAGACTAGCTGTGCTGCCTGCTAGAGGTTTAGACCAACTTGAGTCATTTGTAAAGACACTTTCCAACCTGTGGAGCTGCCTATAGGCTGTTGAGTGTTTTTCAGTTCCCAGCTTCCGTGACCTGTCATGGCTTAGCCTTGATGATGCAGGGTTTGAGTCATTTCTAGAACTAATCTCTAATCCATGTTTCTTTAAGTAACCTCAGGTGGCCTGAATGAGAATTCCTCCCCATAGGCTCATATATTTGAATGCTTAGTCACCAGAGAGTGGCACTATTTGAAAGGATTAAGAGGTGTGGCCTTGTTGGAGGAAGTGTGTCACAGGGGTGGGCGCAGCCTCTCTCTGTTGCCTGCAAATCACGATTTGAAATCTCAGCTGCTTCTCCAGCACCACACCTGCCTGCAGCCATGCTTCTCACCGTGATGGTGATGGACTAAGCTTTTGAACTTGCAAGCCCCCAGTTAGATGCTCTCCTTGGTCATGGTGTCTCCACAGCAGCAGAGAACACTGACTAAGACAGAAAAAAGTCCAACAGAACTCAGGGTTCACCAAGTTGGACTTGAGTAGTATCGGTGCTTCGGTGTGTCATGGGACCCTGTCTGGGTGGTTGGATTGTGTGTGCTGAGTCGCTCAGGAGAAGTTCACCACATAACAGCATCTCTTGAGTGTTACTGGTAGTCTCCATGGAGCTTTCCTTAAGTAGTCATGGTCAACTCATAAAATGTTGGTTTGCTCCATCTCTATCCTCTTGTGCTATCCCAGAATTTAGGGTTGGGAGAGTGTAAAAGTTCAAATAGTAATCAGGGTTTTATCTTTTTGGAAACCAGGCACATCAGGGTCATCATTTTAGCACAAAGGATTCTCATTACATAGGGAATTCCCAGGTTTGGAGGTCCATGCCAGGAATCAGGGGAAGACAAGTATATTCTTACACTGTAGCACTGTATCATTGTCCCCAGTTTGTGGTGAGGAAGAGGGCTTTTGGGACCCATTGACCTTCCGGGTTTCTAAGGAGGGAGATGGAGAGCTGGTTCCCTGTCCCCTGGAAGAGCCCTAATGCCCAAGCTTTCTAGAGTCTGGTCTTGTATCTAACCCCCACAGCTGCCGTCCATCTGGACGGGCGTGTTTGGGTGGACACCAGCTTTTCTGCCACCTGTTCCTCTGGGCAGCTTCTCTGCAGTTTTCTGGGACTGGAAAGACGACTATATTAGTTACTTTCCCCATCGCTGCGACAAAACTCCCGAGAAGAGCAGTTCGTGGAGGAGGAGTTTGTCTGCCCCGAGCTTTGAGGACCCGTAAGGCAGGGACAGCATGGCGGTGGCCACGGGGAGCGCAGGGGAATGCTGCAGCTCAGGTCGTTGTCTTGTTTAGTCTGTGACCCCAGCTGACTGGAAGTAGGATGTCCGTGTTGGAGTAGTGTCCATTTCTTTTCACTTTCGTCGTTGAGTCTGCTTTCCTGGCTCTGTCTGGAAAAAGCTTTAAGGGAGACCTTAGAAACTTGATTATTCAGGGCATGGTGTGTAGGTCAGTGATCTGCTGTCTTAAATGTGCTGCTCTAAGCTGCCCCTCATCTTGACGATGTAAAACAGCCACATGTCTGTAGTCCATGGTCCTGTGGGACAGCCTGTGAGCAGCCCTGCCTTCAAGTTTCTGCTTTGAGTTCCACCTTGATGGCTCTGGATGAGAGACTGTGACCTGAACGTGCAAGCAAATGTACCTTTCTGTTGTTTTGGTTCAGGGATCCATCACTCAAAAGAAATGGAACGAGGATGTGGCGTTGGGGGTAAGATGGCTAGTCTGACCTGCATCCTGGTTCTGTTGCACATCAGTAGGGAATACTGATTGAGCTCCCCCTGGCCAAGTCTCTGTGGCCTCCCCTGGATGACACTCAGAGTCAAAACCAGGATGAGAGGGACAAATGTCTTCATGGTCCTTAGCCTGGGGGCTGGCTCTGGGTGTTCAAATGGCAGCTGTGTTTTCAGATCTCAGTAGTGGAGGAGATGCTGGTGACGGCTGTCATCCAAGCACTTGAGAGGAGGAGGCAGGAGTGTCAAGAGTTCAAGGCCAGTCTGGTACATAAGACTCCGCCTCAAAAACAAAACAAAATGAAGTTAAAGCACAAACAGATATGTTAATTGCATTGATTTGTGTTGGAATGTCTAAGGTCCACTTCCGTTAATACCACAGAAAAAATTCTGTGTTTTCTTTAATTTCTCCATTTAAGACTTGTCAGGGTTGATCATGCAAAGCAGGTTATGTGAATTGCGTATGATGTCAGCCATCTTTCTAAAAATGTTCACTCATAATTGGGAGGTGTGATTATACCCAGTTGTTGGTTTCGATGTCTTCAAGTGTTTGTCATTTCTTTGTATCAAGGACATTCAAATTCCTCCTTTCTGGTTTTATTTTTTAAAATGTCTGCTTCACTGTTGTCTTCCGTTGTTGGAGCACTGAACACCGGAGCTCATGCTCTTCGGCATTGTGAGCCGTTTCAAGGTACAGACTGGCCAGTTTCTTCTGGCCTTGTAGACTGAGTTCTCTGGTGACTGGAGGTGACGTCATCAGGGGACAGGGACCTTCCTCACCTAAGGATGCTGTGGAGCAGAGCTGAGCATCGTGCAGAGCTGAGCGTCCTAACACGCTGCAATCCTGCAGTGTTCGTGGGGCGTGAAAGCCAGGACCGAGGCTGTTTGCCATCCTGCTTCCTTTTGTCTTGCAGCTGTCCCGGGTTCTGCGTGGCTGGTGTGCTGAAGGACATGGTCCAGACTGTCCCTGACCCAGCAGCCCGTCTTAAGGTAAGTTCCGTCCTGGCTGGGAGGTGTCCAGCTTCCTCCTCAGCTGCACTGCCGTGGCGACCACCCTTGTTATAACTATCTCGGGGTCTGGTCAAGTAAGCAAGGCAGACTCCAGCTCAGGGGCAGCTAAGGAACGGCTTTCACAGGTCTAAACGCTAGGAAAAGTTCCTGAAAGACTGTTTTATGACACACAGAAACTGCATGACATTTACCTCTCATGGATGTAAAGATGGTTCTAAAGTTTGTTGTTGTTGTTCTCATTATTGTGTGTGGCAGAGTGGTGGTTTGTGCTTTCGGAGGTCAGAAGACAATGTCTTGGAGTTGGTTTTCCCCTTCTACCTTTATGTGGGTTCTGAGGATTGAACTCAGGTCATCAGGCTTCCTCAGCAAGAGCCTTTGCCCAAGGAGCCAGAGCTCTGGCGCCAGGGGCATTTCAGAGAAGCCAGCAGGCTCCCTCTCTTGCTCATGGTTGTTGACTGGAGTGGAGTAGTTGTGGAGAGTGGGTGTGGCCCCAGGCTGAGAACCTGCACTCTCTGACTTTACTGGAAACGGCTGCTGGCCCTGCTTTATTCCCTCCTCTATGGGGGCCGACTGGGCATGAGCTGCTGGATTTCAGGGTTCAAGAGTGAGGTCATCTCAGTGCTGACCCTCTAGGAGCCTTGAACTCCAAACCTGACAGCTGTGTCCTAACTTTCCTGTCCTGAGGCTCTGGAGGTGAAGGAAGGGAGCAAATATGGAGCACGGACCTGCCCAGCTATCTTGGCGGGGTGGAGATCTGATGGGGATTTTAGTATAGTCAACACAAATAAAGGCTACAGAAAAAAAATTCCAAGCAAACAGCTGGGTCTTGGTTACCTTATTTTCCTAGGCTCTCTGCACGGGTACTAGTTCAATGTTTTCTTAAATAGTATTTTTTTGAACAAGTAATTAGGATCCAGGCCTTACATTCATTGTCCGCTGCAGAGCAGGTGCTTTTACCATCTCTCTAGTTTCAGTCACAGAGGTTTTTAAAAATAAATGTCCGCCTGCATCGTTCTTGCCTTGGAGAGGCGGTTCGGCAATGTGAGTGGCTGTAGCTGCCGGAGAGGCAGGGCACTCCCCCAGGACCTGCTTCCTCACGACCTGTTCCTGCTCCATACTGAATGGTTTCCCAGGCTCCTCTTGTTAGACAGCAGGCCGGAGGAACCCCTTTTCTTCCATGGTTTCCTCGTGAAATGGTGTGCACACAGGGTTTCTGCCCCTGGGAGAGGAAGCTCTGCCAGGGCTGGGGCCTCACTCACCCAGTGCTCACTGAGCCGTGGAGGGGAGCACCCTTTCAGATGCGATGCTCTCGCACGCCGAGGTATTCTCCAGGGAAGTGTGCACCGCTGTGGTGTGCATGGAGCAGCACCCAGGGGACCGCATGTCTGTCGTGTCTGTGGCCCTGGGGACCGTGTGGCTCTCATGTCTGTGGCCACAGGCTGCCACTGAGGAAGATGAGGATCACTGTCCTCTTCTTAAATCCGTTTTGTGTCTTACAGCAGCTGTGTTTGTTCAGAACACTTGACCTTTGCCCCTTCTGTGTTTGACCTTTGCCCCTTCTGTGTTTGGAGGGCTGCAGACAATGACAAGAAGGAAGGGTGGCTGGCACATACAGCAGATTAGCTTTCTGCTTTTCACTCACACGGGTGTGGAGCCGAAAGCTCTGCTCACTTTAGCTCCTTCGGTTTGCACGTGGCACAGCGGAAGCACTCTAGCATTTTGGTGTCAGTCTCATCTCTCTAGGTGAAGCAGAAGGTGAGCCCGTGTCTATCATTCACAGATACACTCACTGTCTGGTGTAAGCACCCTGAAACTGTGCTGGCAGCAGTGGAAACAGCCTGAGTGTCTGTGAACAGGAGTGGACAAATACGGAATATTACAGAGTAAGGAAATGAGCTTACACGGCTAGCCCAGACATGTGCCAGTATGCACAGGTCTTAAAACTGGAAAATCAAAAAGTCAAGGAGAATACTTCACACTTGAAATCTGAAAACCCTCTCAGCCTCCCTACCTCTGGACCCTCTAACACACTTCCTCACAAGTTGGGGACCCCAACTATAAAATCGTTTTTGTTGCTACTTCCTGACTGATTTTGCTGCTGTTGTGGATCACAGTGTGAATGAATATCTGTGTTTCCTGAAGGGATGAGCTTGTGGGAAGGCGAGGGCCAAGTGTGTCAGGGCCCGCGTTTTCTGGGACGGCAGTTTTCTGCCCCTCTGTGGAGGAAGGGTGGTCCCTGCACCTTGCTGGCCCTGATGGTGAAGGCAGGGTGAGCCAGCCCCAGCCCCAGAAGGGTGTGAATGCAGGAGGCCTGTTGCAGCCCCTTGAAGGCTGCAGCTCTCGGGGGAGGCCTCACACCTTTGCTAGGCAGCTCACTGCAGCTGGCTCTGGAGCGTGTGTGAGGATGAGCTGGCCCTGTGGGCTAAGAACAGGAGAGCTGACATGTCTCCTGCCTATGGCATGGAGGCATGTGTGGCCTAGCAGGAGCAGTACTGGAGAGCTCACCCTGGTGGTTCCAGGGACGGAGGACCAGCATGCTGACCAGCTCAGCTGCCACCCAGGCCCAAGCCCTGGACTAAAATCTGTATCATCTGTGAAGTGTTGTAGTATGTGGAAGGGCCGGTCCTGCGGTTCCAAAGCTGCAGGATCTCCGTGACACAGGGCAACAGCAGGATAACTGGGAGGAGTCCCGGTGAGGATCCAATATGGATGGTGTCACAGAAGCCAGAGACCTCGAACCAGACCAGTGACTCATTGCAGTGAACATCCCCAAGTGAAGGTGGTGAACAGAGGTGTATACAGTGGGACACACTGACACACCGCAGCTTCCACGATGAGACTTTTCTACGCTTTGTTGTTGTTTATTTTGTCTGTGTGTTTTTTATTTTGTGGGGGAGGTTGCAGGGACAAAGGGCAGATCTGAGGAAAAGGGGAGATGAGTGGGACTGGGGTGCATGGTGTGAGACTCACAAAGAATCAGTGCATTAAAAACCCATCAGCTGATGAAAATCACAGACAAGGAAGCGCCGCCGAGCACAGCGGGTCCAGGCTTCCCGCTGGGCTGTGCTGCCGGGGGCAGAAGGAACCGCAGCCGCAGCTGTAGATCTGCCGCTTCCCGCCATGCTGGCCAGCTGTTACTTGGTGACTGGCATGGAACACCAACAGACTTCTGAGAAAAGCGTGTGATGAGGAGCGGCTGGTGAGCTTGTCTAGCTGTCTCCCGCCCTGCTGCCAGGCCTCTGCCTGCTCGGCGTGTTCTGATGTCCTGGTTGTCCGCAGTCACCACAGAGGTCTGTCCGTGTGCCCGGCTTCTCTGCTTTCCGGATCATAACTCATAGACAGCTAGTATTTAGTGGTTGTAGCCTTGATCTGTGCTTTGCTGCAGGAGATAACTTAACACACAGGTGTCTGAATTCCGGATGACGGGGCCACAGTGGAGGCAGCGCCACCCAGACACTGTGTTGTGCTCTGTAACAGAATTCACTGTTCCCTGGGTAGCTACACTCATCTCTCCTTTCTCAGTGTGCTTTAGTCACTCGACCGTCGGGTAGCACAACAGCATGTTCTCAAGGCCCTATGTCTTGGCAAGTGTAGCTATGTGTGGACAATCTTCCTGAGGCTTCTCGGCTTTGATTTGTGAAACCCCAGTGCAGGAGCCTTTATAGTGAACAGTGTGCAGCGAAGTGACTCATCGGGGGAAGCCTGCTGGAGGCAGGCATTGTCGGGGTACATGCGAGCTGTACCATCTTACTCTTCCCTAGGAGTCAAAGCAGCTGTGTGTCTGTAGGTCCAGCTGTTATCTAGCTGTCGTTTGTCTAGATCTATCTTCTGTCTCACCGTCCATCTGTGTAGTTACCACCTCCCTTTTATCTTTTATCTTTCATCATCCTGCCATCTCTCAGTCCATCTGCCATCTATCTTGCCTGTCATCTCTCTTATTATTATATGTATTATCAGTCTGTCACCTGTCTGCCATCTCTCAGTCTATCATCTATCTTGTCTATCATCTTTCTCATTATATATATTATCTATGTCACCTATCTCTGTCTTCCGTCTCTATCATCTATCTACCTTCCTACCATCCATCCACCCATCCCTCCCTCCCTCCCTCCCTCCCTGCTCTGCCTTTTGCAGTGGTTTCAGGTCAGCAGACTTGAACAGGAAGTACAAGGTTCTCATCATCCCTGCCTCACGCAGCTCAGCCTCCTTCAGTGTGGCTGCACACACCATTTGTTTCAATCTTGGATCCCTGTGACAGCGCATCAGTCACTCTCTATCTCGTTCATTCTGTAGGTGTGGACAGTCGAGCCAGGCTTTGCATCCGCCTTGCCACATTACCCAGACTACATGAGAATCCCCACAGCCTCTGCTTTTTCCTCCCTCCCCATCCTGACCCCTGACAGCCACTCGCTGCGTTCCCAGCTCCGTAGCTTTGGCGTTCTCAGAAGGTCATGCCTAGCTAGCTGCTGCATCTGTGGGCCGTTCCTCGCCATAGTGTTGGACAGTGTGCTTGTCCTAGGTGGCCAGACATTGGGCGACATCTTTATTTGTTGAGGAGGCGCAGCTAACTCCAGATACATGAGGCTGAAGACGTAACGGACTAGCACGGTCCTCATGAGTGAGGGTGAAGCCCTCAGTAGTGACATGGATTGCAGCGAATGTGGAATCTGGCAGCAGCTCTTTGCTGCCAGGCAGCTGGCCGCCCCGTGAGCTTGCTAGTGTTAGCCATCACGGCCTGGTCACAGAGGTTCCAGTTCCAGGGCGATCTCACGGGAGCGCCGTCCCCAGAACCCCAGGGGAATCGGCCTCCTCACGTCTGTGCATTTCAGACACCCACATGCCTCCTGGTCTCCTCCACTCCGCTCCACCTCGGCGATGCGCTGAACGTTTTGATCATGGGCCTCTTTAGAACTGTGGTGAATGTTTTCTCCCAGAATATGCCTGGTCACCAACACTTTGATGCGCTCACAGACCAACTGCAAGCTGCTCTGGGCTCCCGGACCTCCTGGGGCGCCGCCCCCTCCTGAGGAGCCTCTGCTGGTGATGGACAGCCCACTGGACCAGTCCACGGAACCAAAGCGAACTCTCATTCCTACCCAGCTCTCTTGACTGAAACAAAGCAGGATAAAGGAAACCAAGCAGGACCTTAGGCCTCCCCCAGAGGGACAGCAGCTCCTGAACGGCTGCCCAGGTCGCAGTCCTGATTGTGCTCAGCACCCGGGACAGGTCCACAGGCTGCATCAGCCTGCAGAGCGAGCTCCTCAGCTGGGCTTTTGCTAGGAGCTACCTGGGGCTGCTGGGCTGCACACCCTGTGAGCCTCCTGAGCACGCCCACCATTTCTTCTCTGGAGACCTCTGATAAACCCTCGCTGAGATTTCCATGGGGTAGGACACACCAGTGCCTTTTCTCTGAAAACCAGAGGATTTACAAGCAGAACATTGCGCATGTGTCTCCGTGGATTTTGCCTCTTCGATTCTGGCACCCAGATGTGGGGTTTGTCCCAAAGCAGCAGGGACTGTAAAAAGCAGAGAAAGTTTTTTATAGATCTCCAAATTCCAAGGTTGAATGAAAATTCTGGCTGTGTTTTGCTTAATTGAGAATGCGTGTCTTTCTGAGAGTGATTTAAAAAGCAAACAGATTGAAGAAAGCACAGCTATTAGTCTTTCAGGGTCCTCTCCCGATCTTTCTGGGAGGCGTCATTTACCTCTTTAGACATAAAGAGTGCACTGCTAACGCACTGCTGCTGTGGGGCCATAAACAATGATGCTAGTTTATACGGGCTTTTCCATTGGTCTCACAAACTGTTGATGATGACATTATTAAGTGATGGTATTGCTGAACTGAGTTTGAGGCCAAAAGGCTGTGTGGTCTTTGTCCTGTGAGTCTCTGGAGTTTTGTTTTAAAACCCAGGTTTAAAACACATCTTATGTGTGTCCATTGCTGGACCAAAGTCAAGCAGTCAGAAGCCTTTCCTGACTTGTCTACTTCCTGTTACCGTGTGGGAAGAGGATGGTGTGGGTTTTACATCCTTCATCACACCTCACAAGGCTTGTGTAAAGTCTGCAGGGGTGGGCCTGCTTCTGGCCCTGCAGAGAGGGTGTGCTGGAAGAGTTATACACAAAATGGAGAGCTCGGGCAGACTGCCTTTTAGTCCAGATGCTTTGTTCCGGAAATACAGCATTTTAGATTTCAGATTATTTTGGGGTTGAGACTACGTGCATAGTCACATTGAGCTATCTTGGGGATAGGGTTCAAGTCTAAACGTGAAGCTTAGTTTTTACTTTATTTGCCATTGCACACATCCTATGAGGAAAATCTGATGCAATGTTTTTTCTTCATCTGAGGTTTGACCATGAGCCGTCATGGAGGTCAGGTGAGGATATGGAGACTGTGGAGGTCAGGTGAGGATATGAACTGTCATGGAGGTCAGGTGAGGGATTCGCCATTGTAATGTTATGTCTACTCTCAAATCTCTCTGACTTTGAAGTATTTTAGGTTTCAGGCTCTTTAGTTTCAGGACTAGTGAGTACTTAGCCTATGTTATCAGTGAACGAAGATCCTAGGAAGTAGGGGGGGCTCTGCATGTGTGTGAGAGCATGCACGTGTACATGCATGTTGAGACCAGAGGCTGGGGTTAGGTGTCTTTTCCAAGCCTTTGCCACATTGTTCTTTGAGACAGAGTCTTTGACTAAGCATGGAACTCCTTGAATGAGCAAAACCAGTGGCCAGTGGCCTCCGGGAATCCTCCTGCCTCTGCTTTGCCATCGCTAGGCTGCTGGGTGCTGGGATGTGAATGTTGGTGCTTGTATGGTAGTTACTTCATTGCCTGAGCCATCTCCCCAGACCCAGCATATTTTTAACTTTGGATAGTTGGAACAGTGTGCTGTGCTGTTTAGTCTTCCATGGGAATGGGGTGTCTGTAGGCTTCCTGCATCCAGGCTTGATTCCTCAGACATGAAATTTAAAGACACAAAAGCAGGAAGCCCTATGCTATATAAAACACACAACGTAAAGAAATGCTGTCCTGAGTATGGAGAAACACAACACTTTGTTTTCTTTTAACACATTTTTGACTGTAACAAAAACTTGTGTGCTTTGGGGAGCCTTTTAATTCATAGAACAGGGTTTTGAAAAATTGAAGGTGCTCCTCTCCATCACTGAAGTGATTAGCTGTACTTAGATGCACTTGAAGCGGGACATTGGCATTTTACCTGCAAAACTAATTTAGTCAGACCAGGACACTGACGGCACATTAATGGCTGCCCACTGGCTGAGCACTGAAATCCTGTGTACTGGCGTTGGGCCACTCGCAAATTGACAGTCTGCTGTCCTCAGTGCCACTGGTCAGGGCTGGAACGTTTACTGAATTTGAGAACGTCAACGTTTTTTCTCTTTTTTTCTGCATGAATAAAGTTGTTTTTTTTAATTCTAGTTTTCACTATTTGCTTCTTCTGTTACTGCTTAGTGGCCCTTCGGCCATAAATGTCTGAATCATGATGCTCATCCCGTCAGCCTTTGCTCTCCCGTGGTGGAGTCTTAGCACCGTGTCTCCTCCCATGCAGCCGTGAGCTGGTCCTGCGTATGCCCCTGTGAGCTTCACACTTCCAGGGAAGTGGGACCTGGAGGGAGGGGTCTGTTTCCAGCTGTGCACTGCTGAATGGAGGGAATCTCCATCCAGTGCGGACCACACGGGGAGGCCTCCTGTGCTCTGCCGTCCTCCTGCTTCAGCCTCCTGTGCTCTGCCGGCCTCCTGCTCCAGCCTCCTGTGCTCTGCCGGCCTCCTGCTCCAGCCTCCTGTGCTCTGCCGGCCTCCTGCTCCAGCCTCCTGCCTTGAAGAGTGTGTGGAACCCAGGAACTAGGAAGAAAACTGATGGCTAATGCTTCCAGGGGCTCGTCCTTCTGCTCCTGTTCTTCTATACCGGGTTTCCCATATTTGAGTCTTTGAGGCTTTTGAAGCTGGGGCCATTTCTTCAGTGTCAGGTGGCAGCGGCTGCTCTGCCCTGGACACACAGGCGCCCGACTGTCCATCTCCTGTGCTTCTCACTATTCCTCTCTCTGTTCTGATGAGCCAGCTAGTGATGAAAAACTGCCTACCTCCCACTTTCTCTACGTCGATGTTTGATGTGCTCACAGCTGTGGCCATCACGGCAGCGTTTCCTTCAAATGAGTTCTGGTATGCTGGGTTAGTCAGAGAATAATTTATTCTTCCTTTAATCTTTGCTGTCATCACACCTTCATGGCTTCTCAGTATATTGAGAAGTTGTGTGTGTGTGTGTGTGTGTGTGTGTGTGTGTGTGACTTAAAACTGCATTCCTTGGGCTGTAGAGAGGGTTCAGCCATTAAGAGTACTTGCTGCTTTTGTAAGGGACCTGAGATCATTTCCTGCACTCATGTCAGGGTGGCTCACAGCTACCATCTCTGGAGCATGCAACACCTTCCTGTGGCTTCTGTGAGCACATACACTCATGTACACACACACACACACGTGCATACACAGGCACAAACAGACATCTAGGCGAGGGAAGCCTACACTGTGGTATTGCTGAGTAGGTGGGTTTGGCTGGAGACCATTGTTGAACCGCTGAACTCCAGGCTTGGAGCTCCCGGTGATGGGCTGCCCCCATTGGTGAGCGGCCGGGCACTCAGGATGGGGCCTCCATTCCACAGTCTGTTACTGTGAAGAGCCTGGAGCTAACGCAGCTCACTGCTGTAGGACCCGGGCTGAGGGACCACGGGGCAGCAAAGACTTGAGTGTCCGCTCTTCCGTGGACTTGGGACCATGTCATCTTCTAAAAGCCTCTAGAAGACTCGGGGGCTGGTGGGAGTTGGCACTGTGCGCTTCTAAACACTCTCCTAAACACTGTTCCGTAATCATGGAGCTTCTAGTATTATTTAAAAAAAACTTCCTTTTCAACTTTAATTAAGCCAATGAGTTGTGATGGGGAGAAAGAATGAGAGGTATCTGGTTAGAAGAGGAGGGATTTTAGCAGGAAGAGAAAACAGAGTGAGGAGAATCAGCAGGTTTAAAATGAACAAAATTTGTTGTCTGGAATTGTCAAGCAGTGGTTGTCTTTGTTTGAGGGGATTAGAGTCTGAGATCCTAGGATGGGGCCTGTGTTGGGTTAGAGCATCATGTGTGGAAGCAGTTTAAAACTTGAAGTGAAAATGCTAACTCTGCATAGGAGGTCACAATTAAAACCTCAGCCGCTGCAGCAGATCTCTGTGGCACATGGCTCAAAGCTGCTTTATTGAAATGAAACAAAGGAGGGTTTTGGCTTCTTGTTTGTTTTGTTTTTTCAAGACAGGGTTTCTCTGTGTAGCTCTGGTTGTCCTAGGTTCACTTTTGTAGATCAGGCTGGCCTTGAACTGATGAAGATCCTCCTGCCTCTGCCTCCCCAGTGCTGGGATTAAAGGTGTGTGCCACCATGCCAGCTTATGAAACAAGGTTTTAACCCTAAGGTCCTCAGAGATTTCTAGTGTTTTTCTGGATCACCTCAGGTTATATTAGAGTGAGAACCATGAGGTAGGTGTGTGTGTGTGTGTATGTATGTGTGTGTGTGTTGTTAGTGTGTGTATATTTGTGTGTGAATGTGTGTTTCTATGTTGAGTGTGTGTATTTGTGTTTCTGTTGTGAAGTTTTGCAAGTATTAAACTCGCAAGGCATATACTTTGTAAATTTTCTCTTGTTCCTTTTCACTAGAGCTTAAAAAAAAAAGGAAACCAAGAGAGGGGAAAAGTAGAATTTTGTTTTATTTTTTCTATTTTGTAGAAAGCCACCTTGGGATATGTCATCACTGTATTTTAGTGCAGAGCAATTACCACACTTTAAGAGAGCCCTAGATATTTTCCTGCTTACTGTCCATGTATTTTCTTATCTAAGAATGTGTGCTATGAAGTACTTTGCATACATTGTGTCTTTTGTTGCATGTAATTAGACATTAAATACTAAAAGTCATTTGTAGTCAACAGCATGAGATCTTACACAGGCCTTGGTTTTGATAACTATGTTTCTGGAGTTGGAATATTGTTCTGTTGAGTGCAATTGTTATGTAATAGTTTTCTCTGAGATGGAAACATTCCACCCTGTAAGAAACTCACTAAGCAGGAAAGTAAACAACCCAAAACAGTTTCAGGAAGTCCCTGAAGCTGAGCAGATTGACTAGGCCCCTCCATGCCAGGGTAAGCAATGAAAGCTGAGCACCGCCTCAGATGGAAGAAGGTTGAGCTGCAAAGCAACAGAAAACAGAGTAGCTGCAAACAAGCTGAGCTGCCGGGAAGAGCTGTAGAGCCACCGAGTCAGCTGGGAAGGGCCCACGCCCTGCAGGGAAGGTGCCTGCAGGATATGCAGTGGGCCATAGGTTGCCATCTTGTGAGTTGTCACCCCTGCAGGGGTGGGCTTTGGTGGGCAGTTGTCTTCAAGTTGTTTAGCCTCCTATAAGTAACCCCAGTAAAATTCATTGGTTCACCAAATTGGACTTGGTGTCTGTGCGTTGGTCTTTTGTGGCTCCCTGTCTGGGGTGAGTTAGACTGGGTGTGGAACTCCCTGGGAAGTCTTGTCACACAACAGCAGTGAAATAAAACTGTCCGTCTGTGACTTCTTTAGGTAGATATAATGTGGTCAAGTATTTTTGCCTGTGGAAGTCAAATCAGTTTCTACAAAACAAAGAGCAGAACACAATGAAAACATTCAAGAACCAGGCTGCAATGGCACAGAATCCTGCAGGGGTGGTGGACTCTGCCTGAGGTGCCCTGGAATGTGGCAGACACTTTCTTCTCGAATCAAGAGGCCCTTCCAAATGCCAGAGAGTCCTCTCGTGTAGCCATGTTTTCTCTTGACTTGTGCGAGTCAGTGTGACACTTAAAACGATGGTGACTTTCACACACAGACAGTGTGTGGGGGCTGGAAGACACACAGCCGGTGTGGCAGCATTAGGAACATGCCGTCCTCCCTCTAAGCCGACGACAGATGCCTTGGCAAGGGTGAGCCCATAGCTGCTGCCACCCCGTGCTGGCGTCTGTGGTTAGGAAGGTAGAGCTGCCTCTCTGGCTCACAGGCAGCCATCACGGTGACCGCCTCCAACCCTGTGGCCTTGGCAGACTCTGGGGTCATCTTCAGGCTTATCTTTCTCCACTCAGCCTGAGCCTGGGCCAGACTTGAACACCAGCTGAACATCGGCAGACGGGCAGGGGTCGTTAGCTCAGGGGCCATGTCCTGTATTCACCGTAGAGGGCTAAGCCAGGACTGATTAACTCTGCCTGGCTGGGCCTCCTGTTGCTTCTGTTTACTTGTTTGCCTGTTAGTGGGTGTATGTGTGAGGAGGGCCACGTTCCCATTTTTATTTATTTATTTTTGAGACATGGTGTTACTAGTTCAAGCTAGCCTTGAACTCCTGTGTAGCTAAGAGTGACCCCAAACCTGTGATCCTTCTGTAATCCCAAGTACAAGGATTATAAACATCACTACCCCCAAGTCTACCGATGATGGGCTCCAAACCCAGAGTTCTGTGCTTGCTGCACCAACAATCCTATCAACTGAGGTGCACCCTCAGGCCTCATTCTTGTCCCCAGATGTGACCAGCGGAGGGGGAGGAGATCAGGAAGGTCACGGACACCCAGGCTCAAGCCCTGCAAAAGTAGGGACTGGACCCTCTAATGGTCAGGAGTGTCTTTTGGCCTCCAGGGTCCCTCTGTTTCTTTTGATGGAGACAGAGTGGTGAGGAGGAGAAACGCCTTCCCAGTGGGAGCACAGCGCTGTGAGCTGTCACAGCAAGGCAAGTCATTCCTTTAGAGGAGTGAGCACCTGCACCAATGTTTGGAAAGAGAGCTCAAGTTTACAACCCGGTGGCTGTGGCCGGCGCACATGGGGCAGTCTTAGCAGCACACAGCACAGAGGCCCCGGCTGGGCCTGAGCGTGGACGCCCAGCAGGCTTTGCGCCATGCCAAGCAAAGTTCTGCGTTGGACCGAAAAGGATCAGGGTGCCTCCCCGCCCCCCACCAGTCAAAAGAGAGAAAGTCTGGGTGACACTCCAAGGAGAAGTTGGGGCTCAGGGGTCCATGTTGGGAGGTGCCACCTTGCTTCTTCTCAGCAGAGTGAACACCAGGGGCGCCTCCGAGTGAAGTGAAAGAACTTTGCTTAAGGAACGAGGCAGGAAAGGTTCCCTTAGCCCTGGGGGATACGTAGATGAGGGGTGGAGCGACCAGCCCTTCAGGGGCTGGAGTTGGTTCCCAGCGCTAAGGAGCGGGCGTGCAGCAGATCCTGCACACCCATAATTACACAGTGTAGTTATGATTTCAGTTCACAGTGCTCAGGTCCCTGGGATGGAGGAGGGGCAGCCGGGTCGAAGCTGAGGCAGCCAGCCTCCTGGGGTGAAGTAGGGGAGAAGGTCAGGGTTCTCGTAACACGTGAGCTGGAGAGGGTAGACCCTGCCCTGAGAAAGGTATGGGGACAGCAGAGGGTCAGGAAGCAGGGGTCCTCCTGCGATGGCACCTTCAGGAAGAGCAGGCGGGGGCGCTGTGTAGGGCTGGAGGCCATAGTTAGCACGAGGGGGCTCAGCTTCGGATTTTCTCCTCAGCAGTTCAGGGCCAGCCCCGGCCTCTGCGTGGTGCTTAATCACGTTTGTTGGCTGGCTGCCATTAGGGACGTGTGTGTGTGTGTGTGTGTGTGTGTGTGTGTGTGTGTATGTGTGTGTGTGTGTGTGTGTTAGAATGATACTCTGGGAAAGGTATGTCCCTGCCATGTATTTTCAAAGAATCTCATTGTCTGACTAGAAAACTCAGCATCTTCCGGCCTCCTGGGCAGTCCTCGCTTCCACTCTGGCATTTTTGTGACTTTGCTCTCTGCAGACAACCTGTGACCCGTTGGACACCCAGCTCCGTCAGAATGTTGTGTTGTCCCACACCTTCCCGTGATCTCCGCTATGGCCTGTGGCCTCATGCCGGCCCTGCGCCACTGACCCCGTTCCTCCCTCGGCCTTCTCTCTAGCACAGCTGTGCAGCTCTCACTCGCACACAGAGGTGTGGTGTGGGCCTCACCTCAGTGACCTGCCAGGTGTTTGTGTGGCTTTTCCTTCCCCTCTGACCTGGGGTTTCGAGAGTGCACTGCTGTTCCCAGCCTTCATGGGAGGTCTGGGCATCCGAACCGGGGTTCTCACGCTTGTGTAACAAGCTCTCTCCCCACTGAGCCTTTTCCCTGGCCGCTGTCAGGGTGTCGGTGCCAGGGCAAGGAGACGGCCTTCTTTCCTTCTGCGCCCATCTTTATTCCTTCAGTACACTGAGTGGAGAGTGGAAAAACCACTACAATGAAAGTCACTGCAGAAAACTGGGAAGGCGGAGAGGTTTACAAAAGGAACCCAATATTACCCACAATGCTGTGCAGGAATAATTTCCGAGTGATCTCCTTTAACACGTGCATATCCTGATAAAGCTGCGGGGAGACTGGTGGGCCAAAGGTGACTTCAGGGACTCTGCTAGTGGCAGCTCTGGGTCCCATCCTGAGGACTGGGGTGGGGTCAGTGGCACAGCACTTGTCTCGTGAGCAAAAGGCCCCCGCGTTACCCTCGGCACTGCAGGGACAAATGAGACACGAGAAAAAAGGCCACAGGGAAAACAGCCCTCACTGAAGGGACGTCAGCTGTCACTCGAGGGTCAGACACGGCTGAGGGAGTCGGTCTGAGCCGGGTGGGCAGTGAGGCCTCAGGCCAGGGTATGGCGTCAAAGGCAGGCCACACGTGTTGTGCAGATGCTCGTGTGCACGCTGGAGTGAGCTCTGCAGAAGACTCGGCTCGCCCCGCTTCTTCCCCACCAGGGAGTACATTTCGGGGAGCAGGGTCTGGTGTGTCAGAAGTTTCACGAGAAGACTCGTCAGCACACGTTCTGCCCTTCTCATGCTTCCCACTGCCAAAGGGAGATGCAGAAAAGATCCCTTTCAGACGTTTCCGTGTGTGTATTGGGGAGAGTGTGCTCTCGAGTGTGTGAGCCAACCCGGCTCCTTTTGTCAGGCGTTAGTCACCTTTTCCCTCTTTGAGCCACACCCCTCACTGGCCAGGCCTTGCCAAGTAGGCGAGATCGGATGAGCGCTAGTGTGCCGGTCTTCGCCTCACGCTGCAGGCAGGAGCCGCTTTACGGGGGAGGTGGGACTTGAACTCGGGTCCTGTGATTGCCCAGCCAGCACTTTCCCTCGGGAGCTGTCTGCCCACCCGGTTCTCCTTACAGTGGCTTAAACAAGGAACTGAATTCGAACGGCAGTGGGAGACCTCCGTGCCCTTGGGTGTGTCTGTGAGAGACAGTCCCTCCTGTCTCCTGAAAAGACTTGCTTACAGTGCAAGCTCATTGCTGGGTCACAGTGGGAGTGGCAGACTGCCTCGTAGGCCTGTGCATGCCTAAGGTGCCCCAAACAGTCCACTGTCTCTGAGCACACCCTCGGGTGTCGGGAACACGTGAACACAGTGATGGGATTCTGAAGGCTGATTCCCGAGGTCCTGGCAACCCCGCGGTGTAAGCATGGCAAAGCCTGTCATGGTCGTGATATCATCGTCCTGTAAACATCTTCAAGTCTCTGGAGAAATCAGAGCCGACACAGCCCCAGAACTGGTAAACAGGTCCCTGGAAAATACACACAGCAAAACCTGGAATTTGAGTAATTCACACTGAAGAGTCACAGGGCATCTCAATAAGTTTATAAACAACACGTTGGTTAGAATTTGTAACACTAAGGGGTTTGCGTTCAAAGCTGTAATGTTTTCAGGACAGTATAAAGTGTGTGTGTGTGTGTGTGTGTGTGTGTGTGTGTGCGCGCGCGCACATGTGCACTCATGGAGGCCAGGGCTTGATGGCAGATGGCAATTGAGAGCGACAGGCTCTCTCACTGGCGCTCACTGGGGCTAGCAGGTCGGTGAGCCGTGACTTGTGCCTGTCTGCACTGGGATCACGGGTCACAGCTGGGCACTGCCACCCGCTCTGCGGGCCGAGTGCGGGGAGCGGGCTCTGCCTGTATGTGAGTGTCAGCTTCACTGGCCGCAAGTCTCCAGCTCCCGAGGAGAGCCACATGAACTCATCAGAATTAGGGACGTTCTCTGTTAAATGTGCTGTATGTTTTTTAAAACTTACTTTAAATAGTGCACAGGAATAGTTTTAGAGACTGACTCTGGTAGTGTTTTAGTTTTAATAATTCATAAGTAAATTTAAATTAAGATTTCATTTAATCCGACACACTGCTTTTGCAGATATATTCAGTGAAAGGTAAATCATCGAAGGTTCTGTTTATACCCAGGAAGCAGCAATCCATGATACAAAGTGCACTGTCCGTCTGAGTGAGAGGGACGAGGTTCTTGGTGGTGTAAGACGGGAGGCAGGCTTTCTGGCCGGTGCCCCGTGGCCGGCTCGGTTTACTTGGATTATCAAGGTGGGTGACGGGCTGAGAGCCCAGCCCTTCCTTCACAGTGTGCCTGAGTTACACATAGTGAGCAGACTCCACAAGTGTGATTCGGAGAGTTCCAGCCTGAGGAGCACGAGAGCAGCCAGTGTTTCCAGCTGCCGGGAGCCTTTCACCTGGGCATCTCTTAAAGCCCGTGAGAGAAGGCAGGACTGGAGCTGACAGTGACAGCTCTCAGCCTGGTCATGGAGGAGGCTGCAGCAGGAGAATCACAAGTTCAAGGCCAGCCTGGCTGCAGAGTGAATTCTAAGCCAGCTGGGCAACGTGGGGAGGCAACGTGGGGAGGCCACGACTAGGAAAAGCAAAGTGAAAGAGGGCTGATGGTGAAGCCTGTGGTGGAGAGCTGGCTTGCTCTGGGGTCAGCCCCTGCATACACACAAATAGGTCAGGGCGGGGCGCACTCAGGGCTGTGGTCAGCTTCAGTGATGCACACTTCCTCCTTGCCTCCTCGATTGCCCACCTGCCCTTCCACAGCACCAGAGTGCCTCGGGGTGTGGTGGGAGCAGGGGTCTCTCCTGTGGGGCCTGCACGCGGTCCTGGGGCGGGGCTGCTTTCTGAGGCCGGAGCCATGGCCTTCTCCCTGTACGCCATGGCGATCTTCAACCTCTGCAAAATTGTCTCCAGCACCCCCCCCCCCCGTGCCTTTTCCTTAGAGTGTGGAGCTGCTTCCCCTCCATGACAGACGGTCACTGTCGCACAGAGAGCCGGGAAGCCTAGAGAGCAGTGCTAGGGCTGGCTGCAGACATGCTAGGGCTGGCTGCAGACATGCCAGGGCAGGGCAGGGCTCTTGAGGAAAGGCTTGTGCAAGGAGCTGTCCAGCAAGAGAGACGCGGGCCTGAAGAGCTGTGTTGCAGTCCTTGATGGGGCGCAAGTGTAGCTGGAGTGCCTGCTGTGTCCGTCCGTCCGTCTGTCTGCCTATGTATGTATGTACATATGGAGGTGTCTCTGTGTGTGCTTGCATGTGTATATGTGTGTGTATGTGTCTGTGTGTGCTTGTGTGTGTGTATGTGTCTGTGTGCTTGTGTGTGTGTGTATGTATGTGTCTGTGTGTGCTTGTGTGTGTGTGTGTATGT
>NW_026592666.1:12738620-12743831 GCF_907164565.1 Psammomys obesus | reverse complement strand
AGAGCACACACAGACTTTCCACCGGCTGTTTGCTTTAAGAGCGTGGCCCTGTGACATCACCCAGCGGAGGTGGGATCAGTTGAGCAGCTGGTACGAGGCTGCTCTGCAGTGAGTTACGAGCCTCTGAAGCCTCCTGAGCCGTGGACGCCCTTTGTGGCACGGAATGAAGACTCTGTTGTAGCCGAGTGTTTGCTTTAATGAGGTATCGCAGTGTAACCCACGCAAATGGAAAACACATGATGGACCCCGGGCAAGAGAGAAGCAATAACCGCACAGAGTGTTGAAGAAGACTAGTCATACCACAGGCTACCATTATAAGAGAAAAAATAACAAGAATTTTAATACAGTTGTCTGGCCAAGCATATTAATTTAAACTGAATGCCTTTTAAAAATATTATAGCTGTGAGGCACAGCCTTCCACTGCCAGACAGCCTCAGAACTCTCATTTTCAGAGGATTCACAGAAAGGCATTGAAGCGCCGTCGCTGGGATGTAGGTTTGGAAGGACCACGAAAACATCTTTGATCATTTTATGTGAGGCTTCTTTAAGTCTGACACAAAGACACTAAAATGAAAAGAGATGTGTTCTAGCCGGGCTGGCATCTTCAGACACACATGTGGAAGTGGGGTGCATTGCAGAGTCTCGGGGGAGGGCCAGCTGTGGGCCCAGTGTCACCTGGTCCTCAGCTCTGGTTGGAGACACACTGAGGTTCCAGTTACTGCCGTGGGTGTCTGTGTGTGTGTGTATGTGTGTGTCTACCTTAGAGATGCTTTCAGAAATGTGGTAACAGGATTCTGCTTAGGATTAATCCTGGGCTTCTCACATGTCTGGCTTGATGGAAGTCCTTTGCCCACGCGGCTCAGCTGGACATCCTCTGGCAGGCCCAGTCCTGGGACTGCAGGCGCTGGGGCTGGAGCTCAGGTCCTCCCGCGTGCACAGGAGCAGGCCCATGCTGGCCATCCCCTCAGCCCCAGGTGTGTTTTCGGTTACTCTTCTCTAAGTCGTGCTAGCATCTGGTGGAACACTGGAGGATTTTGGGTCTGTGGGCACCATTTTATGATTTGGCTTCTTTCGCTTAACCTGAACCTAGTTCTTACAAGATTCACTGTGAAGACACCGGGGGCCTCTTCCAGAACCCCACTGTCTCCTGAGTTAGTGGCTTTGGAAGGCACTCGGAGCTGGGCCTAAGTCCTGAAGGACAAGGCCTTCAAATGAGATTTCAAGTTGGAACCCTTGCTTTTCCCTTGCTTTGGTTTCCCGAATGTCCCCCTAACCCTCACCGTCACCACCTGTGGCTGCCTTTTCAGTACCCTCGGGAAGAATCACCTGTTTCCAAATGAACTACGTCCGAGTTGATCCAAGGTATGAAAGACTGCTGTTGTTTTTATGAAGCAGCCTTGACTCTCAGCCTGGGACGTTACTTTTCGAAGGTGGAAAGAGAAGCTCACAGACCCAGTTTTCCCTGACCAAGCTCCCCACCTCTGCTTATCCATGTTCTTACACGTGGACAGGCCATATATACATGTATATACATACATATATACAGACACACACACACACACACACACACATACATACACACATACATACACACACATACATACACACACATACATACACACACACACACATACATACATACATACATACATACATGTGTGTATACGTCTGTTCACTTGAAGCCAGACGTCAGTACCATTTACCTCGTCAGCCCCTCCATGGGTCAGATGGCCACTGCTGTCTGTCTGCGGCTGAGTAACGGGAGGCTGACATGCTTCAGGTGGCCAGGTCACCCCCCCCCCCCAGAGTTTTGAGAAAATTGTAAGTGTGGACAACTAACGGCACAACCAGGCTTGTGTGACAGTCCAGGGAGAGGTCACCTAACAACAACTCTTTCTTACCTAAGCTCTTCAGAGAGGTGAGGCTGACTCACTGAGCTGCTGTCCCAGGGAAGGCGGACTCTGTGCAGCTCCCCAGGCGCTGGCTAGCATGCTGTCTGCGTGTCTCTTGGGGAACAGGGCCCCGGAGGGTGATTGGAAACACTCGAGTTCCTGTTGTGTCTCAGCTGTAGGGCTGCACAGACGCCCCCCGCCCCATCTCTGCTCATTCCTGCTTCGTCTCTGTGCCGTGGTTTCGTGGTTTTTAAAACTGAATTCAAAATGTCAGCTTTTTTTTTGCAATTTTTTTTATTTTTTATATTAATCACAGGTTATTTACTTTATATCCCAGCCGTAGCCCCCTCTCTCCTTCCCTCCCAATCCCACCCTCCCTCCCTCATCTTCTTCCTGCCCCTTTCCAAGTCCACTAATAGGGAAGGACCTCCTCCCCTTCCATCTGACCCTAGCTTATCAAGTCTCTTCAGGCCTGGCTTCAATGTCTTCTTCTGTGGCCTAGCAAGGCTGCTCCTCCCTTGGCAGGGGGGTCAAAGAGCTCGCCATTGAGTTCATTTCAGGAATAGTCCCTGTTCCCCTTATTAGAGAACCCATTTGGACACTGAGTTACCATGGGCTATATCCGAGCAGGGGTTCTAGGTTACATCCATATATGGTCCTTGGTTGGAAAAACAGTCTCGTGAAAGACCCCTGTGCCCTGATATATTTGGTCCTTGTGGCGCTCCTGTACTCTCCAGGTCTTACTAACTCCCCCTTCTTTCATATGATTCCCTGCACTCTGTCGAAGGTTTGGTTATGAGTCTTAATATCTGCTTTGATACACTGCTACGTAGAGTCTTTCAGAGGCCCTGTGCTGTAGGCTCCTGTCCTGTTACTTGTTTTCTCCTACTTCCAATGTCCATCCCAATTGCCTTTCTAAGTGAGGATTGGTCATCTTACCCCGAGTCCTCTTTCTTGTTTATCTTCTTTAGGTGTATAGATTTCAGTGTATTTACCCTATCTTATAGGTCTATATAAGCGAGTGTATACCATGGCTAATGTCCAGTATATATAAAGAACTCAAGAAGTTGAGATGCAACAAACCAAGTAATCCAGTTAAAAATGGGGCATGGAGTTAGACAGAGAACTCTCTGTGAAGGACTGTAGAATGGCAGAGAAACACTTAAAGAAATGCTCAACATCCTTAGTTATCAGGGAGATGCAAATCAAAACGACCCTGAGATTTCACCTTACACCCGTCAGAATGGCAAGATCAAAATCTCAAGTGACAACACATGCTGGAGAGGGTGTGGAGAAAGGGGAAGCCTCCTCCACTGCTGGTGGGAATGCAAACTTGTACAACCACTTTGGAAATCAATCTGGCGCTTTCTCAGACAAATAGGAATAGTGATTCCTCAAGATCCAGCTATACCACTCCTAGGCATATATCCAAAAGATGCTCAAGTATACAGCAAGGACATTTGCTCAACCATGTTTATAGCATCTTTATTCGAGTAATAGCCAGAACCTGGAAAAACTCCAGATGTCCCTCAGTTAGGGAATGGATACAGAAATTGTGGTACTTTTACACAATGGAATACTACTCAGCAATTAAAAACGAGGAAATCATGAAATTTGCAGGCAAATGGTGGGGCCTAAAATCGATCATCCTGAGTGGGGTATCCCAGAAGCAGAAAATGTCAGCTTTTTAAGGAAAACCACAAGAACACGACTTTTAATTGGCCCTGATCCCATAGAAAGTAGCCATTTCCTCAGGGGATCCCATTGAGGGCTACGACACAGTTAAAGTATATGTTTCCGAGGTGAACTGAGTTTTAATCTGTTCTTACAGACTCTCCGGGGTTGTGGCGTGGCTCAGTCGCTAGGGGCTTGCAGAGTGTTCGGAGTCTTAAGTTCCATTCCTAGCATGACTTACACCAGGCATGGTGGCACGGGCCCGTAATCCCAGCACTCAGGAGGTTCGGGGGAGGAGCATTAGGCATTTAGAGCCATCCTTGTCTACATGTGTGCTCAGGGCCAGCCTGGGCTACAGGGAACCCTGTGTCAGGTGAAGCATGTAAAAGCAGCTGAGGGTGGGTGTGTTCTGGGGGGGTCATTCAGAGGTCGCTCTGAGCAAAGCTGGAGGGCGGGTTCCTATCTCTGGACCTTTCTTGCATGGCAGAGGGCAGCCAGGCCTGGCTCTGAGTGATGCTTTGGCCCTGCTCTTTGTCTCAGTGGGGAATCGGGGGTTATGCTGGGAGGAGGCTGCTGAGCGCTGATTCCACGTGGCCGCCTACCTAGCAAAGGCTCTTGCTGCTCCTTTTGTTGGAGCTGCTTATGATTATCTGCGAGGGGGAGGGGCACCGTGAGTGATGGTGTCTTCCTTCTCTTCTGGTGGAAAGTCCGCCCCCCTGGTCCCCAGATGTGTGAGGACAGGCGCATGCTTTACTGCCAGCCATGGCTGCGGGCCCCGTGTGTTCAGCTGCTGTTGGAGAGAAATCTTTGTTGGCAAGAAACCACAGCTGAGCCATTTTCTGCCTCTACCACAGTGAGAGAAAGTCCTGGCCCGGCTATAACACCAGCAAGGGGGCACAAGTTCAAAGCCAGCCTGGACCACGCGGTAGGTTTGTCTTAAAAGATTTCGCTCTGGCCATTTCCCCAGTGACCGAATCCCAGGGCCAGTCACCTTTTTAAAAAGTTAACCATGTTTGAGAATCTCATGCATATGTGTACATCATTTCCAGTCCCCTCTAGCTCCTTCCAGGCCCTCCCACTGCCTTGCAAACTCATCACCTTTTCTTCGTTAATGACTGTTACACACACACAGGGAGAGACACAGACAGAGAAAGAGAGAACGAAAGGGAGCAGCAGAGAGAGCAGTGACTGAGCACGTGTCGGACTGGGTGATGGATGCAGAGCTTTGTCCGAGGCCTGGGTCGCTGGGAACAGTGATGTCGTTTCAGTCAGTGCTGATGAGACAGCGACCACGACTGAACAGTGTCCACCTGCAGTGGTACCGGTGTGAGAAGCGAGGCCTCCTGAGTCACCTCTGGTGCTCAGGCGCCCACCGCCCTTTCTGGTGTATCTTCCTGAGTGTGAGGCAATTTCCGGAAAATCTCACTGGATTTGTGCAAGTGTGCATGTGTGAATGCTTGCTCTGGGCGGCCAGGGTGACAGCCCATCACAGCTGCCGAACGGCCTCAGTGACCTGATTGCTCTCCCAGAATCCACACGGGAGAGCAAGGCCTTACCCTGTGCAACCCGGCATGAGGCTCTAGTTACTGAGGAGGTGATCTAGTTAGTGAGAAGGGGCTCTAGCTAGTGAGAAGGGGCTCTAGCT
>NW_026592666.1:12737842-12738610 GCF_907164565.1 Psammomys obesus | reverse complement strand
GGCTCTAGTTAGTGAGAAGGGGCTCTAGTTAGTGAGAAGGGGCTCTAACTAGTGAGAAGGGGTTCTAGTTAGTGAGAAGGGGCTCTAGCTAGTGAGAAGGGGCTCTAGCTAGTGAGAAGCCAGAGGAAGCACACTGGGTCCTTTCAGCTGTGTCCCTGTCATCACTCACAGGTCCTGTTGTCCCTGCGGTGTCCCTGCTGCGGTTGCTGTAAGGAAAGCTGCTGTTTTCACAGTCACCCAGGAGTTACTGTGCCAGCACCCCTCAGTGTCCCCCAGGCATCCCTGTGCCGCACACAGGATGGTTTCACTCTGAGCAGGTTAAACACAACCCCCGGGATCTCTGCTGGTGCAGGCGGCTCTTGGAGCAGCGGTGCCTGTCAGCTTTCCTTGTCTGTGGCTGTTCTGGGATGTTCTCCTGACAGAGGCGCCCTGGGAGACTTACTTGGATTTCACCTCGGACTGGTTGGGCAGGCTGTGGTTATGGCTCCTGTGATCTTACACACATTCCTCATCGTGGACTCTGCTCTCAGGAAAGTCACTCTAGGTGACTTCTGTTAAATGCTGGATTCCTGGCACATGTCAACAGCTTCCTGTGACCATTTCCCCCCTTACTCTTCACAGAACTGAGATACTCCTAAATTTCACTCAGAATTCTTAACGTGCGTTTGTCAAATCTTGGAATAATTTCTCCCTTTTGCTACATGGTTTTAAATATATATACGTGTGTGTGTGTGTGTGTGTGTGTGTGTGTGTGTGTGTGTGTGTGTG
>NW_026592666.1:12723340-12737832 GCF_907164565.1 Psammomys obesus | reverse complement strand
GTGTGTGTGTGTGTGTGTGTGTGTGTGTGTGTGTGTGTGTGTGTGTGTAAACTGTCAGCCTGGGGATGTAGCGCACTGGCAGCATTCCTGCCTGGTGTGCCTGAGGTCTCGGATTTGAGCCCTCGAAGGCTCGGTGGAACACAGTGCTAAGAGCCGGAGGCAGGAGGATTAGAAAGCCTGTCTCAGCACTGGTAGGAACCCGGGGCTTCACACAAGGCGACGCGATGGTCGAGGCACACACGCCTTTCTGTGGTGTGCAGAGCTGAGCCGACATGTTTTCTAGGCCGCTGCGCTGGCTTCTGGTTCCGAGGACTGAGGTTCATCCGTGGTTGCTTTGCTCCGGCCGCACCCCAGAACCGGGGAACAGGTTTTCTCCGTGAGCTCCGCCAGGAGCTGCGTCCCCCCCTCAGTTGTGTTTTCATGTCTCATCTTTCTTGCTTTCAAAGTGAATATGGGTTTATAGCAGCACCAACATGGTTGATATTTCAGTCGTCATATTTAATTAAATTACACACAGTCGTATATGAAGGTATAAAATGTCTTGAAAGTTAAACTTTTCATATCAGCAAGACTGGAATAAACTTTATCTGTGGTCTTTCTCCTTGCTCTGAGGGGTCATGAGTGCCCCATCCCCTCATGACATGGTATAGACTCTAATATACATTCATAGTCCTGATTTCCCTTGGGTAGCTTCTAGAAACATCTGATTAATATAGACCAATTATGATATAGGCTTACTAGGGTCAGGAGAAATGAGGTGGGGGTTGGTGGTGGAGAGGGAGAGAGAACCTGATATCTGGCTTCCTGTTTCCAGTCAGCTTGGTTTGTGTATGGCCTGTTTAGTGCTCAGTCCTCCAGCCACACCCCAGTAGGGGAGGAGTTCCTTCCCCGGGACCCCCAACAGCATCTGTGTCCGTAATGGACCACACCAGACTTCTCTTCTCCAAGCGTCTGTGTGCTGCATCTCAGAGCCTGCACCCGCGCTACAGCCACAGTATCAAACACTGAGATTCTGTTCAGACTATGAGTTCTTAACGTGTCGTGACCTCATTTTCCTGAAATAAGTGAGTTTGTGGCTTTGCTCTGACTCCCAGGGGCCCGAGAGTCTCTTCCCAACCCAAGATGCTGCCTTAGTCAGGGCTGCTATTGCTGCGATGAACATCATGACCAAACCAAGTTGAGGAGGACAGCATTCATTCAGCTTACACTTTCCTGTCACAGACACTCACGGAAGGACGTCAGGACAGGAACCTGGAGCAGGAGCTGATGCAGAGGCCATGGGGGGTGCTGCTCACTGGCTAGCTCCTGTGGCTTGCTCAGCTGCTTTCTTATAGACCCCAGGGCAGCAGCCCAGGGGATGGTACCACCCACAGTGGGCTGGGCCCTCCCCCATCAATCACTAATTAAGAAAAGTTCATGGAGGCCAGCCCACAACCTGATCTTATGGAGGCGATTTCTCTCTTAGCTGAGGTTCACTCCTCTTAGAAGACTTCAGCTGTGTCAAATCGACATAAAGCTGCCCAGTATAGGTGGGATCAATAGAAGGACTGACAGACTGGGATCTGAGCTTGCTTCCTCCCCATTTGCCAGGCGCAGTGGACTGATGGTGTGTGTCCTGAGTGCCCTTCGTATAAGTCGATGTCCTCTTGGAGGAGGGAGCCGAGTGGCTGAGGTCAGGCAAAGCCAGCAGGATGCCGGTGTGAGCTGGCAGAGGGTGCAGGTGGCTGGCAGATGAAGCCTTCGTCTGTCACACTTTCTTTTCCCGGAGGGAAGAGAGAGCACTGGGGGAGTGATGGA
Source organism: Psammomys obesus (assembly GCF_907164565.1). Lineage (NCBI taxonomy): Eukaryota > Metazoa > Chordata > Mammalia > Rodentia > Muridae > Psammomys > Psammomys obesus. The sequence continues at coordinate 12,736,035 of NW_026592666.1, read as the reverse complement.
GGGTGCTCGGGCTGGCCTTGTCAGTGAGAAGCCGTGGGTACTGGAGAAGCTCAGCCAGGCCACCGGACCAGAGCTGGGACACTGCAGACGTCTGTGAGGGATGAGAGAGCCATGATCTGTAAGCACGTGTGCATGGCTGGACCTGGTGGCAGAGCCGTGGACACGCGACCCAACCCAAACAGGTGGTAGAGGGCCGCAGGAGGCCGTGGGGCACCATCTTCAAGTCACACTGGCAGGAAGGAGCCTAGGGAACCATCTGGGCATCTCTGCTCAGTTGCTGCTCTGGTTTGGGTCTGGTCTGTGTCACGGCAGCTGTTCTGTGTGAAGCCTCCCTCCCTGCACGAGCCACTTAATGCAGTGTTATTGTTGGCTGCTGGGGCTTCTTATCCTGTAGTTTTTATTTTACTTTTTTTTTTGAGAAAGGGTTACTCTGTGTAGCCCTGGCTGTCCTGGACTCACTTTGTGGACCAGGCTGGCCTCGAACTCACAGAGATTCGCCTGCCTCTGCCTCCTGAGTGCTGGGATTACAGCCTCCCTGCCACCTTGTTCTTTGAGACAGGCTCTCTTCTTGGCCTGGAGTGTGTTGGTTGCATTAAGCTCACTAGCTGGCCAGCTGATCTGGAAGGACCCGCTGGTCTGCTAGTGCTGGATTTTAATCCTAGGACAGCAGAGCCTGGCTTTGCTTCTTGTAACCAAGGTTTTGAGCAGTGGAGGCAGGTTTCCTCCAGGCTTAGTGCATCACTGACTGAGCAACAGCCTCAGTCCAGTGGGATCCGTTCTGAGTTTGTGGCCAGTGGTCTTACTGGAGTGTCCCTGGTTCTGCATTTTCCATGGGAAGCATTGCCCTCAGAGGCCAGTGGACTCTAAGGCTGCCCTGGGCTGGTGGCCACAGTTGGTCTTCCACCAAGTGTCTTTCTCTCCTCTAAGCTTTTGACCATTTCTGAAATAAAAGACACTTTCTGCATTCAGAAATCCCCACTGTTTGCTCTTTAAATAGCCACATGGTTCCGGTCTACCCTGGTAAAGGAAAGTCTGACTTCTCAGTTTCAATCGTAGAGTATTCACAAATGCTTTTGCTGTTTTATTTTAAACTTTCAGCTTGCTCTGCTGTGGTGGCATGAGTCAAGGGCCCGCACCCCCTGAGGCTGGCAAGGTACAGGAAGGCTGAGTTTGGCTCCTGGGTGCCTAGGTGACCCCCTCATCTGAAGCCATTGGCAGAGGTGAACGCTGAGTATCTTCCCAGCCATGGCCATATCATTTTCCTGGTTCAGTGGTCGGCTCACTATTCCACGCTATGTCCCATCTAAATTTATTCTGTTTATGGAAACCTGAGCCAGAAAGACTCACAGTGTTGGCAGCTTATGAAGGCAATTCAGGCTCGATTTCTGACACCAAGATGCAATACGAGTTCAAGTCAAATAGTGCATTCCATCACCCGTCCCAGCTTCGTGGCTAGCAAAGCTCTGGGCGAGCTTGGGTCGGGTCTCAGGGCTTCCAGAGATGGCTTTGACTGAGAAATGATGGGTTTAAAGGCACCATCCAAAACACAACTTCTGGAGGTATGAACTAAAAAAATAAATGAAGGAAAATTGGATTAATTCTTATAATTCTACCATTTTGATTCCAAGCTTAAAAAAACAAAATGTCCCTTACAGAAAGCCCAGCCTTGACCCTGGACATGAAGATTCCACAAAGGGCAAGGCAGCCTGAGGGCTGAAGACGTGTCCGAGAGGCCGTCGGCTCTCATGGTGGTTGTTGGTCTCTGGAACGTTCTTTGTGAATTCCTTTGAAATTATGTTTTTGAAACCAGATCTCGGCCCTGTCTGCTGTTGACTGTTTTCATGTGAAATAACACGGGAACCCAGTAGCATCGGACTGAAAGCCCAAATGTTTTCCCCACGGGTGGTGAGTATCTGCCCAAAAATTCCTCTGGCACACGGGGTGAGAACGAGAGGACTGTTCCCGGCGTGCAGCTCAGGGAAGCATCACGCCCGCAGTGCGTGGCTCCTGGCTCCAGCCCTGCCCCTCACTCTCTGGCTTTGAGCAGAGGCCTTGGCCCACGGTGGCTGTCTCCTCACCCATGCGCTGGGAGGAAAGGCGCCTGGTCAGTTTCTCTCGTCATCCAGACATAACCAGGAGCCACCAGTGTAGACTGAATCTCTCCTGGGGGAGTGTCTGTGGCCACATCTGTGCCAGTTGTCCTGACCGATGTGGAGGGCAGAGCTCGAAGTGGGCGGGGTCACCACGAATGTCAGAGTGAGCAGCAAGCAGTCTTTCTTCCCGGTTTGTTCCTGAGTGAGTTCCGCCTAGATTCCCTCCCTTATGGGTTAAGCCCAGGAGTGTCAGAGGAATCACCTCCCTGTACCCTGCAAGTTGTGTTTCAAAGCTTTTGGTCACAACAACAGTTGTAAAAATGTTCTGGGATCACCTGGGGATAGGAGAGACAGGCAGGTGTGCCACACGTTGGCATTCCAGGACCCTGTCACCCAGGGCGTCATGCCAGAGAACCCGGGACAAAATCACAACGAAAACATCCCATGAAGACACAAAAGCACAGAATGCCACAGTGTTCTACCAACGTGTTCACCAGGCATCTGCTGTGACTTGTGGCTGGGGTAAACCAGAACAGGAAACCCCGCAGCCGGCAACCCTCCTCACTTAGGACAGAGAACCACAGGGGCACTTTCCTAAGTGGCGTTTGGGAGATGCTTGTGCGGGTGCCCATCAGGAGTTGGCACGGATTTGCACCATTGCTGTGTCACGTTGCTTCTCTGCTGTAACAGCTGACTGTCTGGCTCACTGAGCCAGTGATCAGGAAGGGTCGCCGTGGAGGGGAGCTGGGGCAAGCAGTGGACCCACATTGGCCTGGGTGTGGAATTTTGAGGACTCGGATTGTGGGGCCGAGGGTGTGGGTTGGGGAGGGAGCCAGGATGTGGGCGATTCAGTGGCATCGTGTGAAAGTGATGTTGGTGGATCTGGCCCCTGCTAGACACAGAGCTTTCCTTTCGAGTTTTCACCATGTGTCTGTGTGTGACGTGTGCACACACACGCATGGTGCCTGTGGGGGCCAGAGGCAGCGATCCCACAGAGGCCTAGTTCACAGACACAGACGGCGGCAGGCAACGTGATGGGGCCAAGGACTGAGCCGGGTCTTCTGAGGTGGTGGTCTTCCTGCCATGTCCCTCTCACCCTCATGTGTCCTCTGTAAACGGTTTCTCTTGCACAGACGCAGGAAAGCGACTGTCCTGGCCGACAGGGAGCGGCAGCTGCAGGCTCACAGACGCTGGCTAATGGGGTGTGGGCCTTCTCCTTGCATTTCTGTCATTTTGTGTCTGAGGAGGAGATTGGGTTGCTCAGGTTTCAGGTCACCAGAAACTAACAGCCAGGCATCGAGACTGGTGTGAAAAACACTTAAACAGAAAAGAATGTGTTTTTGCCTTTGTCTAGTGTGAAGCTGATTTCCGGGACAGGACCTGCACTGAACTTTGATAAAGAACCAGAAATTATCTTGAGTCCAACCTTCACAGTGCATCGTGAAGCTGTGTGTAGGAAATCAGTTGCTCTGAAGGAGACATCTTCACTTCCAGTCCCGCCGTGACCTGTCATGTAAAGCGGAGTGTTTTGAACTTGGCCGGTAGGGCAGTTATGGCAGACCCAGTTTATGACTGCTTGTGATTTTGCACAGCCGTATTGTAAACAAGAGAGCAGGGTGGTACAGAGATTTGAAGTTATGACATGTCTTCTTGTGGTACTCATATGCTCTATTCTTTTCAGTGTTAGCAAATCAAGATAAAACACCATCTATTATAAATTTATAGATATGGTGAGAAGGAAGATGCACAGTTTTTCAAAAAAACCATTGCTTCAGACCTAAATCTTTCCTTGCATTTGAACAAAGGTACAAATCTTATTTTACATCTTTTGATTTTATTAACTGCTTTTTGCCAGAATTTATATTTGAAACAGCTCATGGTTATACCATGTCTTCAAAACAGGTTTTTTTTTTTTTTTCTCTTGGCAGCACAATCATTTGCTGGGAACATACAGAGAAAAATTGCTGATGCTACTCTAGGTTCAGATTCAGACGATTTTTCTGTAACAGAAGATTCTCCGTTTGAGATTGTTTTTTTTTTCATTTTATAATATGTATATTTATTAACATATTCAATGTAAATGCTAACCACAGTCTCAATTACTACTACTAATGCCAAGAAGTCGTCAATAAATGGTGTTTCTAATAGCCAAAATTTTAGTAGGTAAAAATGTCTGTAATTCTTCTGATGACAACATTATGAGAACTCTAAATAGTATTATTGACCATTATATTTTTTAGTTTAATGTTGTTGGAAGTAAAGATGTGAGGGCTTTCTTTTTTTTTTTTTTTGAATTTTATTTTTTTCTTATCAGTTACATTTTATTAACTCTGTACCCCAGCCGTGTCCCGCTCCCTCATTCCCTCCCAGTCCCTCCCTCCCTCATCTCTACCGTGCCCCTTGCCAAGTCCACTGATGGGGGGGACCTTCTCCCCATTCATCTGATCCTGTTTTATCAGGTATCTTCAGGACTGGCTGCAAAGTCCTCCTATGTGGCCTAACAGGACTGCTCCTCCCTTGGGGGGTGGGGAGGTCAAAGAGCCAGTCACTGAGTTCCTGTTAGAAATAGTCCTTGTTCCCCTCACTATGGGAAACCAATTGGTTGCTGAGCTACCACAGGCTACATCTGAGCAGAGGTTTTTATCTGTAGGTGTTACCAGTAAAAGCAGTTACAGTCCCACACATGGGAACTTCAGCTGGTGTGAAGGTAATTGTGCATTTACACAGAGGCCCCTGAGTTCTGAAAACTTACCTTTTGGTAGTTTATAATTATTATTCTTGTGTGTGTGTGTGTGTGTGTGTATGCAGGTACACGTTACAACGAGTGTGGTCAGAGGAGGTGTTGTGAGTCTGTTTCCTCCTTCCATCAGTGGACTCAGGCTGTTGGGCTTCTCCTTAGGAGCCTCCTTCCCAGCCTGAGCTCTCTGAGTTTTATTGGCGTCAGTGTTTTGTACTCCAGAGGGATGGCACGCCAGGGAGGGCGTTAAGTGCACCAGGCTGGTGACGGGATTTGAACACCCCTTCAGAGGTGAGGGCTGTAACAGCAGGCTCGTGCATGGGGTGGCACAGGGTGGTGTGGACACTCTCAGCCCATCTGGCCTGCACAGCAGGAACAGTATGTCAGGGCTGTCCCCGGGAAGGTGGGGGAGCGAGCCAGCCCTGGGAGCTGCCCTCTGACCTCCACGCGTTTGACGAAAAGAATTAAAAATCACATTTTTCTTTTATCAAAGGTTTATTTTTATTTTTAAATTATATGAATGCATGAGTTCAAGTGGTGTGAGAGCGTGAAGGCAGCTGCTTGGAGGCCAGAGCCGGCCGTCAGGCCCTGCACTGGAGCTAGCGGTTGTGAGCTGGGTGAGCGGGGTGCTGGGAACTGAGCCCAGGTCCTTTGCAAGGGTGGGATGCGCTCGTGACCTCTAGGCCATAGCTCTAGGTTTGTTTTATCACAAACAGATAATTGAGTTTTATCACTTCTGCTTCTTTTGTTCCAGATTATTTGAATTTTCTTTCCAGTGTCTATTTGCCAGTTTATTATACATTGATTCAGACAACTTTTCATTCTTTGATAAATCTAGCTTTGCCGCAGAGCAGATTTTTCTGCTTTGTATTGCGTTGGGTTTGGTTGTCAGCCACTGGGATTTCTGTGCCTCCTCCACCTGCGAGGGGGCCTGGCATTTCTCTCTAACCAGATGGCGCAGTGTTATGCCTCCTGCTGGCAGCAGGCTCACTCCCTTTCCAGCGACTTGGAAAGCTGGACGAGTCTGCCTCAGTTACCGGGTTTTGCTGATAAACGGATGGCGGCTTTTCCTTTCTCTTTTTCTTGTTGGCGCATCCCTTTAGTGGCACTTAAACTGCTTGGTGATGTTTTTAGTTCTCACGACTCATAGACCGTTTACTGGCTGCAAAGAGGAAGAATGATAAGCTGAAATGCACTAACGTTAAGAACAATCTGGGGTTTTAAAAGCACGGGCCTGTGTGTGCACGTGTGTGTGACAGTCTGTGTGGGTCAGTGTCGGTCACGGTTAAAGGACATCAGTCTTGCTTTCCCAGGCGTGTGGGCCAAGTGTGGCGGTGAACACCTGTAATTCTACCTCTTGGGAGGCCAAAGCAGGATGCTGAGTCCCAGGCCAGCCTGGGCTGGGAAGTGAGAAGATGTGACTGTGCAGCCTTTCACGTTTGTAGATGAAGGGCTGAGGGACAGGTGCTATCATCTATGCGACCCTTGCGTGGTGGTCACCATGGCCTCTTTTAACTTCCAACTTTGATTATTTCCATCTTCACTCTTTAACTGGACTCAACTGGTTTATAAATAGTCTCTTAAGAAGACCAGATTGTGTGTGTGAACGCACGCGCCTGTGGTATGCGCACACGTGCCACGCACACGTGCGCATGCTTGTGGGTGGATGTGCTTGTGCGTGTCTCTCGTTTAACCGGAGCTGGGCTGGTGACTGGTGAGCCCGGATGTGCTCTTATCTCTGCTTGTCACAGCTCCAGGTTACAGCTGTGTGTGGTCACCCACGGGTGCTGGGGACTTGAACTCCTGTTCTCAGGCTTGCACAACAGTGGCTGTTCCCCTGGACCGCCTCTCCGGCCCAGAGTTGGCCACAGCAACTGTCTCTGCTGTAGACTCATTTTCTTTGGGTTCCCACTTTCTTTCCCTGTGTTTTTCTACCTTTTTGATCTTGAGGTTGTTTCCCCAAGGGGCAGGGGGTCAGTTGCACCGTGTCCTCCGAGCACATACCGTTTATTTCCCAAGTCCAAGCACAGGCAGAGGCTCTGGCCAGAGGCCGTCCCCTGGCGGATCACTGTGTCTCTCTGTTTGGATTCTCCTTATCCAGAAGTGAGCGATTGTCTGTAGGCGTCGGTGTTTCCACGTCTGTCATGTTTGTGTGACCTCACGGGGCATCTTCACTCCTTCCCTGTTGAGGCACGCCCTTCACCCGGATCTGGAGTTGGTGCTGCTCACAGGCTCCTCACTTCCTCGAAGTCCGGGCATCCGGGCTCTGTGATGCGCAGCTCCAGGTTCATTTTCCTCGAGAGCTGGCCGTGACGCTTGCGTGCTGACAGGCCTCAGTAAACAGAAGTCCCCCGCTCCGTTGGTATTCCTTACTACCAGACAAAGTGTGAATGATAGCGGGTCGTGTTTCAGTGAGCGTGTTAACAGACACAAGGCAGTAAAGAATCTACACCATCACACTGATTCTTCAGCATTTTAATATATTTTCTTCCCTCCCTCTCTCTGCTTTTGGTTTTTTTGAGACAGGGTTTCTCTGTGTAGCCCTGGTTGTCCTGAATCTCGCTCTGTAGACCAGGCTGGCCTCAAGCTCACAGTGATCCTCCTGCCTCTGCCTCCCGAGCTCTGGGCAATATATTTTCTTGAAATATGAGTCATGAATTGTACACAGCTTTCCCAATCATATTCAGAAACTCGTGACTTAAAACATCTGTGTCATGCTCTCAGCCCCCAGCTGCAGGGGGAATTTCCACGTATTCCTCACATGTGCGGCTAGACACACGATAAACTTTAAAGCAGCTCGTAATCTTTTCTGTGAGGCTCGTTTGTGTCTGCGTCCTCCCTCCTTGGCTCAGCCCGCAAACTCGCTGAGCACAGGGCATAGGCAACACTCCAGCTCTGGTTCTGCTTTTAGGCTGAAACGTGGCCTCACTGAGTTGTCCTGGCTGGGCTCAAGTATGCGGCTCTCCTGCCCGAAGGGAGGGGTGTGGCTGGTGCCGCAGTTTCTCTTCTGGTTGTGGTAAAGACTGTGACAGACGCAGCTGAGGGGCAGCAGGTTTGTTCTGGTTGCTATTCAAGCCCGGGGTGGGAAAGGTAGCTGCTTTCTGCTGTGGTGAAACCATGGCCAAGGCGGTTACAGCCGGAAGGGCACCCGGAGTCCTGTGGGTCATCAGCAGGCTGTGCGCGCGCACATAAACAGTATTCCCGCCCTGACATAGGCGCACACATATGCCCGCTCCACCGTATCTTCACCCCACACCCCCCATTCATCCCTCCGTCCGCACCCCACCCCACACGCCCTGCACAACCCTCCCAGCTCTTCCTTCTCACACACATGCCCCCACACCTTCTTGTGCCCCCATTGCCCATACCACTGACCCCCTCAGCCCTGTGCACACAGGCTGAGCCCGCGCCTGACACCCCCGCTTCTACCCCCATCAACGTTTCCCCTCACAGCACACACCAGCCCCGCTGTGGAGCTGTGTAACCCCAGCCCCTCTGCGCCGGCGGCTGCCCTCACCGCACAGCGCTGGGCGGCTTTGTATAGGGGCCTGCCAGTGTTCTGTCCTTAGAGGGCGTGCAGCGCCCTCTAGTGTCAAAGGCCGCGCAGGGCTGGGGTGAGGGCCGTGCCCTCTCTGGATTTGCAAGGTGTGAGGGCGGCTTTTCTCTCTCCTGGATTCTCGTGTCTGGGGCATCCGAATGGGGCTGGGAGATGGCCCAGTAGGTAAAGTGTGTGGAAATGGCTCACAGTTGGAAGTTTCACATCCCAGCTTTAAAAGCCTCAGGGGTGCCCATGGCAGGGCTGGGGGGGAGGCTCTCAGGGGCCCAGATCATCAATGGGGGGGTAAAGCCATGCCCCTCCCCAAGGACACAGTTCACACAGTCATGAAACAGGCACCATTTCAGCTTCCAAATAGTGAAAACCCTGGAGCCGACCCCAGCCTGCGTGGCAGAGCCATGCACAAGTGTGGCTGGGACCTCCGTGTGCCCCTCACAGTGTGCCCTTTGCAGGCCAAGCCTCAGGGTGGCCGGGAGCAAAGGGACGTCGCTACACAACATGTGTGCTCACACACACTGCTTGTGTGTGCAAGCTTGCGGTGCTCGGAGCACAAGGCGCACAATGCGATCGGGAGGTTTACAAGTTACCTAGAGCTTCGCTTTTGGGTCGGAGTAACTGTGTGTGTGTGTTAGTCTTAAAACCCACAAACCGTGAGCAACACATCGCAGACCCAGGTCCCGGGTGTGAACACCCCAGGCGTGCGGGGATGAGAGCGAGCAGGCTCAGCACACACTCGGGAGCGTGCTGGACCCTGAGGAAGCTGTGGGCCCGAGAGCCCACAGAGCCGCTCGGGGAGGGAGAGGCAGCCGGTCGCTGAGAGTGGAGGACGGAGTGTGTGGTACAGTTTCCTTGCTCTAAGTTCGCTCAGCTCCCACAAGAGCGGAACACTGTCCACACTCACACGGCGCTGAGCAGTAGCTGCTCACGTGGTAGTTTGGTTGTTTCTCTGTGACCTACTGGAAGGTGCGGCAAGCACAGACACAGACCCATTCGTGGACACACGTGTGTACACATATACTCACAGGCACATGCATAGACATGGACACTTACATACATACACACACGTGCACACACACAGACACACAGAAAAATACACATGCACAGATACACACACACATAGACATCCACACAGACAGACAAATACACACATACACATACTCGGGCACACTCAGCCGCGCTTTGCCTGACGGGATACATGCTCAGCGTGCTGCACACTTGGGTGGGAAGGCGGTGGCGCAGACTGGTGGCTCTCGCATCTCAGCCCCGTTCCCGGCAGCCTTTCTCCTCGGTGTGTGGAGTTTTCCACTGCGGGCAGCTCCAGCGGCCCGGGCTGGATCTGCGATCTCACGTGTGCCCCCGGCAAGGTCCTCGGACAGCCTTCTTGCACGGTCTTGTGAATAATCCAGACAGTGAGCATTCTAAGGTTCATGTCATCCGGGGAACAGTGCTCAGCATTTCTGTTGGTCTTAGAAACCCTGTTTCTTTCATGGGTGAGCACCAGGAGGGGTGCCGTGGAGGGGGGTGTGTGCATGTGTGTGCACGGACAAATGGGTGTGTGTGTGGTACATTTGCGTGTGTGTGGTGTGTTTGTGTGTGTGTGATTTGACTACCTTGACATGGGCTTCCTGAACCCTAAGGTCAGTGGCGTGTCAGAGCCTTGTCACGCTGGCTGCCACAGTGCCCACTGGCATCTCTGGTGTGAGAAGTGTGTCTCATCAAGGCCAGCGGGGTGTGCTGTGCACTGCCGGCCGCTGTGACACACAGGAGCGTCTTCTGGACTTTTTTTAGTAATTTTACATTTTAAAAAAGAATGATTATTTTGTGTGTAGACATTTAAAGGAATACTCGTGTGTGTGTGTGTGTGTGTGTGTGTGTGTGTGTGTGCGCGCGCGTGCGCGCGCGCACGAGAGAGAGAGAGAGAGAGAGAGAGAGAGAGAGAGAGAGAGAGTGCCCCAGGATCCCAGAAGAGGGTGTCACCTCCCTGCATCGTGTGCCACCTGACCCGGGTGCTGGGAACCAAACCCAGCGCTGTGCAAGAGCCGCACGTCCACGCCGGCATCTCACACCACTCCAGCAGGAGCGCGCACATGGCCTGCCAGACCTGAGTGTGCGCTGCGTGCACACCCAACTGGACTACATTTCTCAGGCGTTTGCAGAACCGTCATGCGTTCCTTCTGATCGTAATATAAAAGTTTAACAGCCTGGTGCAAGTGTTGTAAAAACAGAAATGAAATAAGGATGACGGGAGGTGTGGAAGGAGCGTGCTCTGCGTGTGCGTTGCCGGCTGTGGTTCTGCTTGTGCCTTTAAAACAGGGTCTGTCTGTGAACGCTCTACTCATGCTTCTTAGCTGACCAGGCAGCAACCTTCCCTATCAGTAAGTATCTGCGCTACACAATCTTCCTACAATATTCGCGTGTGCATGTGTGCATACACGTGTGTGAAGATCCACATGTGGAGGTGGCCTATTGCTCTGCATTTTCTTCTCTTGAGTCGGGGCCGCTCATTACACCCGCACTCACCATGTTTGTGTGAGCAGCCGCAGCCCTAGTGCTGGAGTCGCAGGTGGGCGTGGCCATGGCTGGGTCCTTCTGTGGGTCAGAAATCACACCTTCCTGCTTGATCTCAGAGAGCTGTTGCCTGCTGGCCCATCTCCCTGACCCCATTTCCAAGTATGTGGTGGTGGTGGTGATGATGGAGGAGGAGGAGGTAGAGGAGGAGGTAGAGGTGGAGGAGGAGGAGAAGGAAGAGGAGGTGGAGAAGGAGTAGGAAAAGAAGGTGGAGGAGGTGGAGAAGGAGGAGGAGATGGAGGAGAAGGAGGAGGAGATGGAGGAGAAGGAGGAGGTGGAGGAGGTGGAGAGGGAGGAGGAGGTGGAGAAGGAGGAGGTAGAGAAGGAGGAGGTGTAGGAGGAGGAGGTGGAGGAGGAGATGGAGGAAGAGAAGGAGAAGGAGGTGAAGAAGGAGGAGATGGAGGAGAAAGAATAGGTGGAGGAGGCGGTGGAGGAAAAGGAGGAGGAGGTGGAGGAGAAGGAGGAGGAGGAGGTGGAAGAGGAGGAGTTGGTGGTGGTGGTGGTGGTATGATGGTGGTGGTGGTGGTGGAGGTGGAGGAGGTGGTGGAGGTGGTGATGCTTGTTGGTGATCGTGATAGTCATGGTGTTGGCGACGGTGGATATTCCACTTGCAGATGCCTCCTGTGGGGTAATTAGTGTCGTGGGTAGTTGGGCCCCCAGAGGGAAGCAGCTCACAGTGCCACAGGGCACAGCCACGTGCGAGGGTCCTGTGCGAGGGTCCTGCTGGGTCCGTGGCCGCTGATGGCACAAATGTTGGCCGTTCAAAGCCACAGCTGGTGAATGCACGAGTGGAGCCACCACAGCAGGACGGCAGGGGGCATTTGTCCTAAAATCCAAACAACCAAAAATCAAAAACCACCCCCCCAACATAACCAAGTGTGAGCGCTGAGTGCTGAGAGTTTGTTTCTCTTTCTCAGAACTGGGCGGAAGCTGCTGGAATAAACAGCTCAGAACTTTGAAAATTTTAGGGGAAACGTGGTTTTAATCAGCTGCCATCTCATTCTTTGTCCAGAGATAAAAAGAGCCTGAAGTCAACATCCCCAAAATCGCTGCTCAGAACCCGCCACCTCCAGAACTTTCTTGGGAACTAGTGTTCTTATCCACTGTTCTTTCTTGCCTTGTAACCTCCTTCCTCCTGGTCCCGTCCTCCTTCTCCTCTTCTTCCTCCTCCCCTTTCTCCTCTCCTTCCTCCTCCTCTTCCTCCTCCCCTTCCTTCTCCTTTACCTCCTCTTCCTCCTCCTCCTCCTCTTCCTCCTCCTTCCCTTCCTTCTCCTCCCTTCCCCTTTTCTTCTTCCTCTCTTCCTGAACTGTTGGAGTTTAAACCCAGAACCACCGCAATTCAAAGCTGTTGTTTCTTCCAGAGAACAGTAGTTTCCTGACAATGAGTGATGATGGTTCCAAGGCTTCCTTCAGGGGGCAGTGAAGGCCTGACCCTGCGGCCTGTGTTCACACACTTGAGCCCTTCTCCTGGCCGTCTCTCTAGCTCATCCGTGGTCCACAGTGTGGGTGTGTGTCAGAGGGGCATGTGTTCTAGAATGTAGAAGCTAGGTATGTGTGTATGCATGAGTGTACGTGTGTGTGTGTGTGTGTGTGTGTGTGTGTGTGTGTGTGTGTGTGGAGGCTAACAGGTAACTCGGTGTTAATTCCTCAGACACTGGTGTGTGGCAGGCTGGTTGGCTCTGGCTGGCCAGCTGGTGAGCTCCAGGCCCCGCTCGTCCCTGACTCTCAGGGTTAGACGTGT
>NW_026592666.1:12717992-12723330 GCF_907164565.1 Psammomys obesus | reverse complement strand
CGCTCGTCCCTGACTCTCAGGGTTAGACGTGTGAGCGGCACCACACGCAGCTTTCTGTCGTGGGCCCTGGGGCCTGCACTCACGCTCGCATGGCGACCACTACTGACTGAGCCTTTCCCCCGGGCCTTACACCACTGTCTGAGAACAAGATTTTGATGTTTCCTTTAGTTTTCTCGGTCACCTTGATTCCAGCTGTCTGTGTTTTCAGCTCATTTCTGGGGACAGAGATTTCTGAGTGTGGAGAGGGGCCGTGAGGTGGCTATGGGCGTGCTGTGGGGACCTAGCCCTCTGGCCAGCAGCCTGCCATGCTAAGCATGCCCGCGTGGTTTGGTGAGCCTCGGCCCATGTCCTGGCTGGGTGGCGTTCCTGGCGGGGGGGGGGGGGGGGGACGGGCACCAGGCTGAGGCGCAGCCGTGCGGAGACCGGACATCTGCATCCTGCTCTGGCCTGGTGCACTCTGTCACACCTGCTGTGACAGCCCCAGCCGGGCCAATCCAGACCCCCCCATCTTTAATTAAAAAAAAATCCTCCTGGCTGCATATCATCAAGAAAAACAACATTGTTTTCAGGGTCTCTTATCTCTCCACTCCCAAATATCCTGTTTCTTTGGGCTGGGCAGCCAGGACCAATAGAAACCTCTTCCTGCCATTGGCTGACTTCATTTCCCAGACTTAGCACAATCTCATCCGCTCTAAACAACCTCATCAAAACCACTTTCTGGTCAGAGAGAAGCAATAATTATCATTTACATTTATTAGCGATCGATAAACGTGATTGCACTATGGCCAGCACCATCAAGGTAAGGAGAGGCTCCCCCCGCCTTCGACGGTCGGGCTCTTAGCGCGCTTGGCTTCCTTTATCAGGCAGATAAGTCAGGGTTGGGCAACACCCCCCACCACAATAGAGGACAACAAGATTTCCTCTGCCCTGCCTGGTAAATTTCCTTTTTCCTACTCCGACCATCCGCAAGGCTTAAAAACTTCAAACTCAGAAAAAAATTGGGGTTTCTAACTTGGCCGTGGCGCGCCCTGGATGGCTCTTGCGCAGGCTTTTTGGAGCACTTCTGAATTTTCAGATTCTCTCCCTGTTCCTCACGGGACCTGGATGTGGGTCTGACACAGGCAGTGAGCGGAGGTCGGAGGGCAGGGTGAGAGCCTGGTGACGGTGACTGTCTGGGGAGCCAGCAGGTGTGCTCACGCGTGCCCGTGGAGTAAGAGCGCTCCACGGCTGTTGGTAACAGGAGCAAGTGTTGGCTTGGACTGTGGGACCTCATGCTCAGGGGACTTCTGTAACCCGTGTGTTGGTATGTGCCTGTCACGAATAAAATGCCTGCCCGTCTGTGCTCTGTTCGCTTTCTCCTAGCGCTGCGTGTGCCCTAGGTGGCCTGTAGTGCCATGGGCGGTCGTCCTCTTCTCTGCCCTGGTTGGTCCTCTGTGTTTTCTTGTAAATGTTTCTGGGGGGAAGATGGTGGAGCTTCATGTGCGGGCGAAGCTGCACGCGTGGAAACTGAATGCGGGCCGGCTGCCACAAACAGGAGTGCAAGGAATTGTGCTGTGGGCAGTGAGTCCTCCGGGGCATACTCGGGCGGCTTTGGGGACATCGGCAGCAGTGGGGACAGTTGGCAGACACAGACACAGCCAGGCAGCCAGGGAGTGTAGTATTCATGTGTCTCAGTCCAGGGCACGAGGCTGACAGGTGATGTGCATGGAAACTCATGCCCAGATGGAGGTGAAGCGTGGGACGCCTGCTCTGGTGTGACACCAGCCGCGGCTGGGTTACGTGGCGTGTAAACGGTCTCACAGTCCTCAGCTCTCCTCTCTCAGGTGTGTCTGTGATCCTGGAAGGCTCCATCAAAGGCCTGGAGGTCACGTTCCTTGGCTCCAGGGACTGGGGCCTGAGGTACTCGCTATGTATGGTGACCTGGAGGGGAATTTTCACACTGGCCATGATGTGTTCTGCTTTTAGATAAATACGTGGAAATATCTGAACTGTATAGCCCCAGACGCTGCCTTTGGGGTTCTTTCTGCCTTAGACTCTTTGCATCTCAGAACACTGAATCAGATGCTCTGTGTGAATCTTAAATGGCGTGAGCAGAGGCTCAGGTGGCCCCGCTCCCCAAATCAGTGCTTAAAGGGCACGGAAAGAGCAGGCATGTGTAAGGAGGACGGCATCTGACAACACTATAGTGCGCTGTTTCATTTACAACCAGGTTTGCGAAGAAGTCCCTTTTGAGGTCTGCATTTTGTCTCCTGAATACATTTGGAGACACTCGTGTACTCTTGTGCAGGACTCCGTTTGTGGGGGACTTCTGTGTTACACATGTGTCCTGTGTCTCCCTGTGATAGGCATGAGGCTCAGGGAGTTCTCCCAGGCCCTGTGTTAAAGTGTGTCTCTCCGGCTGGCTGGCTATGGGCTTCCCTGGAGCGTGCAGGAGGGGAGGGCAGGCCCTGCCTGTGCCCTGCGCCTGTAATTGTGCGGCTGGCACCGGCCACAGCCTGGCATGGGGAAATGTCCCTACAGGCTCAGCTTCCAATTGCAGATGAGCTCGGAGGAGTCGTGGGTGTCTCGGTGAACTGAGCCCTTTTCCAAGCAGGCACTCACTCAGGCTCGCTCGACGGCCCAGCCTCCAGGGTTCTTTCGTCAGGCTCTCCCCTTGCTGGTGTGGTGCCCGGCCTTGGCGGCTGGAGGTGTTTTCAGGAGGGAGAGGTGTTTTAGGAGCGGGGTTTCTCTGTGCCACTCATGGGCTTTAGGAAGAGGGGCCTAAAACAAGCAGCTTAACGACCGAGCCAGTGTCCATGTACAGGCCAACGGAAGGTGGCCTCGGGGCTTCCCGAGCGCCCTGTGTGACCCCGAGTGTTCCTGCCAGGGTGAAGCCGCCCTCCCAGACTCCCCTGACCTTGTTGGCGAAGCCCTTTGTCTTTTGGGAGTCTGAGGAAGCCTGGATGTGCACAGTGTCCTGTACTTCAAAATGCCCGGGACTGAATAGTGTTACGACACAAACAGTCTCACCCGAACAGGCCGAGGGACTGGGAGGCCTGGGCTGCAAGGCTTATTGTAGAGTTGAAGCTTGTGCATAATCGTGTGTGTGTGTGTGTGTGTGTGTGTGTGTGTGTGTGTGTGTGTGTACATGGAAGGGTGTGAGGGAGCATGTAAGCAGTGGCTTGAGTGGAAGCAGCCTGGAATTAGGCAGAGGTGGAAATTTCCTCAGGAGCCTAGGTGGGCAGCTCTGGACAAGGGAAAGTTCCCAGGAGGCTGCAGCAGGGCATGCTGGGAAGGGTGACCTCTGCTTTAATGGTGGTGAGGAGCCTGAGGCCAGTGTGCTCTCGGCCACCGCACTGTGCTCCTCACCCCGCTGGCACCAGGGAAGCGGGCTCCTCTCTGTTGTGGGGTCCCATGACTCGGGAAGGAACTCCAGGTGCCAAGTGTTGTTGTTCTGTCGGGCAACTGCCACAGCCCAGAGTGGCCCCTCCCCACCCCCTGCCCAGCCACCCTTTCCCCTTCCCGCCCCAACCTCCACCTCTTCTCCCCCTCCCCATCCCCCGCCTCAGTGCTGCACATTCAGGGCCGCTCTCAGATCCCAGCCGGCCACTGTGACACATATACTCAGGTCTGCACCTGCATGAACGCTGCTGAGTGAGTGTGTGTGTGTGTGTGTGTGTGCGCGCGCGTGCTCGCGTGTGCACCTATGCCCACCAGGCCCCCTGACTCGTGGTCCTGTCCAGCAGAATTGAAAGTGTGTGAACCCCTGGGTGGTGCCCTCTCTCCATCAGGTCAGCGTGCTGCGGGACTCGCACACTCCCCGAGCAAACGATTCCGGCACCTCTGCTTCTCCTTTAAACTCTTTTCTTGTGAAAAACAGACCCTGCTCTTCAGAGCACATTGCGAGCACACACAGGCACACTTGCCAGTGTCCCTTCAGAAAGCACCCATGGAAGGCAAAATAAACGAGCTGCCTTCAGTCGCAAGGCCTTGATTGAGCAAGGCTGTTCTTGAGACACCGTGCGCACCCACGGGAGCTCCTGAAGTGTGTAGTCTCAGCGGTGGAGACGGCAGGATGGTCCTAATCACAGAGGCGTTGGCGTTGCTCTGCTGTGCCCTGCCCTGGGAGTGCTTCCGCCCACCTCAGGCTCGCTCGCACTCTGTGGCCTCATACACACACAGGTACACACGTGCAGGCTCACACACATACACGCACACACTGACACAGGTGCGTGCACACACACACTCAAGGCCTGACTGCAGGACTGTCACCCTCACAGGGCCGGCTGCCTCTGGAGGTGGCACGTCCTGCTGGCTCAGCCAGTGGCAGCCACTGTGGGTGGGACCCAGGTTGCTGTCGCCTCCCAGGACCTGCCTTACACGGGGAGGCCACGGCCAAAGACTCGGCCTGGACAGTTTCCTGGACACTGGGTGAGCTGCTGGGGTGACGTGGCCTCCCACCCGTGGCCGAGTGTCCCTGTGGAGAAGCTGGGGGCAGCGCCCCGTGTCAGCAGGTGGAGTACCGGGCTGGTCAGCTTAGCCTGTCGCCTCTCCTGTCCTGAGGCAGGAGACTGCTGCTGGTGAGCACAGGGGCCTGAGCTGTGTCTGTTCCCCATCCACTTCTCTCCATAAACCGGGAGAGGGAAACGTGATTTTGCTTTGTACAGTTTACACACAGAGTGAAGGCGTTTTCACAGTAGGGAAAGTGCCGAGGAATCGGCTTCCAGTCTTCGCACAGGCCACCTCGGTGCCTGAGCGTGTGCGCCTGCTTGTTCTTCTGTACGGCTGACTGTTTCGATTTCGCAGCTGACGTCGATGACGGCAGTTTGCACACTCTCCACCCTCATCTCACATGAGCTAAGTAAATACCGTTTTTACAGCCAGGGTTCCGCTGCAGGGAACGGCCGTCCTTCAGATCGACGTCGGCTCTGCGTCCTCGCTCTGATTTACAACCACAAGAAACTGCAGCAAGTGTATAATCTTTGTCCAATTTAGGTATTTTGCTAATTTCACAGACATTTGGAGCTTACACTGGAGGGACGGACACCCAGAGCACTCAGAGATTTCCATCCGCCCTTCTCTGTGGCCAGGGAAGAAAGGAAGCTGTTTTCCTCATTTCACTTTGAGTTTGTGTTTGCTTTAGCGCCTCCTTCCTTTTCATATGCACCTGTCTCTGCTGTCCAGCTCCACCTGCATTTTCTTCATGTCCGCTCCCTGTGCATCCAGCATGCTTGCTGCAGTTCACCTTGACGGGGCTGGAGGTGGGGGCTGGAGATGAGCTCCACCCCTCCCCTCCCCTCCTTTCCCCCTCCTCTCATCTCCCCTCCCCTTCTCTCCCCTCCCCTCCTCTCCCCCTCCT
>NW_026592666.1:12713211-12717892 GCF_907164565.1 Psammomys obesus | reverse complement strand
CTCCCCCTTCTTTCCTCTCTCCCTCCTCTCCCCCTCCTCTCCTCTTCCCCTCCTCACCTCTCCCCTCCACTCCCTTCACCTTTTTTCTCCCTCCTCTCCTCCTCCTCTCCCCCTCCCTCCTCTCCTCTCCCCTCCCTTCCCCTCTCTTCCCCTCCTCTTCCCCTCCTTTCCCTCCTCTCCTCTCCCCTCCTCTCTCCCTCTTCTTTACCCTCTCTTCCCTCCCCCTCCATCCCTCTCCCCTCTCTTCTCCTCCCCTCCTCTCTCACTCTCCCCTTCCTTCCCCTCCCCTCCTTTTCACCTTCCCTTCCCTTTCCCTCCCCTCCCCCTTCTGCTTCTGGCCTCCTTTCCCTCCTGCTTGCCTTGGTTTGTTTGTGTCTGTATCCTATGACATCACAGGGCCTTGTTCTAAGTAATAATATACATACTTCTTAGTAGCATCAGCAGGGGCTGTCACACTGTAAGGGCTGACAAGTACTGGGACAATGTGTTTTAACTAAAATTCGGTCACTAGGAAGCAGGTGAGAGATCAAAGGAACGACACTGGAAAGTCCTATTTCCTTAGTGATCTCTCCGTGCTGAAGTGACGTGGGTTAGATGGACCTTGTGTTTGAAGGCGAGAGAAATGCTCTAGGGCTTTGAGTGTGAGACGCAGGTTGGCATCACCAGAGCTGCCTGGCAAGCCTGTGCTAAGCAAACGGGCGTTGTCTCAGAGGCCCGGGCAGCCTGGTCTACAGCTTCTGCCCAGCTCAGGGCAGAAGGTTCCAGAAGGAGGTGTGTGGGCGGGATCCTTCTCGGGGTCCTCAGCATCTCCCCAGCGCTGAGCTGCTCAGCAGAGGGGACTTGTGCACTGACTGACACACACCAGGACTCTAGTGACTCGAGTTCCTGAGCCGCTGCTCTGCCCTCAGCCATCCTGTCCCGGGGCAGCCAGCACCTTCTGCGTTTGCCTGGCCACAGGGCTGTGTGGGGTTGCTGCGACTTTCCTGTACCCCAGGCCGGCAGGGAACTCATGGCAGTCCTCCTGCCTCAGCCTCCCCATCATCAGGACGGCGGGTGTGACCCACCGTGCCTGGCTTACAGGGATGTGTGCTCGAGGCGACTCTTGTGTAGATCCCAGGCCTTTGCACACGCTGGGCAGCTGCTCAGCTCTGTTCTGCCCTGAGAACTCTTGCCTTATTTGGAAGTATCCCAGGGTCCCCCAGGCCTGCCGGTGACCGGCCCACAGTCCTCAGCTCAAGTGTCAGCTTCCTTGCTCGGCCTCAGGGTCAGGGTTTTCCACCGAGCCTTTCAGCAGGGTGTTCTCGGAACTGCGCCCGGGGATGGGGGCAGAGAGCAGGTGCTGTGCTGCCGCTTGCAGATAAGTGCTGGAGGCTCAGAGAAGGCGTGCCAACGCCAAGCAAGATTATTTATGTTTCAGGGTGCCACGCCGGCGTCCAGCTCTAACAGCAACGCCAGGGCCCGCACTTCAAACACTCAGTGAAAACAATGCAAGCTTGGTTCTGCGAAGTGTGATAGGAGACATCAAGCAGAGATGCTACAGGCTTGACGGCTCACATTCAAGTGTGTGTGTGTGTGTCCGCACGTGAGCATGCCTGTGTGTATGCGTTTGCACACGCATGAGCCTGTATGTGAGTCTAAGGCCCCACGTGCATGGATGTGTGGTTGAGGTCAGTGCTTGGTGCCCTGAGGCTGCAGCGTCACAGCACGCGGGGCCTTGCACTGCCCTCCCTTCTGCTTGGTAAGCACCGTCAGGGCTCGGCCCTGGGGAGAGCCCCTCGCACCGTCAGGGATCCTCAGATCAGTGCGTACGCACGTGAGCGTTACTGAGAAGAAGAGGCACTCAGAAGAGCACTCGAGTGTTTGTCAACTTGGTGGCTCCGTGTCTCAACTGAGGCTGGTTTCTTAAGACCTTGCTCTAAGCACCTGTGGTTTCATGCGGCGCGCCTCCTGGGCCCTGTGCTCCTGCGCCGGCTGTCAGTGCCAGGAAGGCTGCCCAGGGCCCCAGGCTGGCAGCTGTGTGTCACACAGGCCAGATCTGCCATTTCTTTGTGCTGTCACCGCGATGAGCTCTGTGGGAAAGCACTGGCTCTATCTCGGTGTCCCGGGTGTGGCAGGCCCAGACAGCCGGCAGGGAAGGGCCATGGGAGAGGAGGCTCCCTGGGCAGGGTGGCCAGGTCTTCAGCCTGGCACAAGGCGGCCTCGGTGGGAAGTCCGTCTCCAGCATCCTTGTCTGCGGTGGGTGGAGTGTGGCTGGGCTGCAGAGCTATCCTCCTGGGTTCTCGTGGCTCTGTGGGCCTTGGGGCTCACACAGCAGTCTCAGGAGGCCCCAGATTGCCCACGTGCTAGAGAGTGCGCACACGGGCTCAGACTGTGCCCTGCACAAGTCCTGACATTTTCACCCAGAGAAGTCACCATTTCTTCTGAGTCCCTATAGCATGCACTGGGCGCGGGAGCTCAGAGCTCTGTGTGACACAGTGAGCGGAGGCCGCCTGCATCAGTGCCCAGGCCAGCTCCTATCCACGACGAACAAAAATGAACAGCCAAGGAGCCTTTCTGGCCCTCTTCTCTAAGAAGCTCTCTTCTCTGTTTTGTGAGATTAAAGCTCCCACAGAGCAGAAACAGGGCCACAGGGTTTGCACTGTGTGTGCCCAGGGGACACGGCCAGTGTGGGGAATGGCGGCCGGTGTGCCTGCCCGACCCTTTCCAGGGCAGGCCCACCTCTCTCCCTGCCTCTGTCTCTCTCCCTCCTCTCTCCCTGCCCTCACTGGGAACCCTACAGAGGCCCTGAGGAACACAAAAACCAGTGACAGAGGAGCGGAGGAGCCCTGAGAGCCCAGGGGGAAGATGGAGGGTCCTTGTTCGGTCCAGTTCTCCTCTTCACCCTCATCCTGGGAGCTTGGAAAGAACAGTTCTGTAAACTTCCAGTCTTAAAAAGCTGAGAGAGGATTGCCCAGGAGAGGTGCCCTGGGCCTCACGCAGAAATCACCAGCACACCCAGGGCTTCGACCTCTGCAGTGTCTCTTCATGTTGTGTGAGTGCTTAGAACTAAAACACACCCACAGTCACAGAAGATTAAAGACACTGCCTAAGGCCGAATGAGTGACTTCCAGAGTCACCCGGCTCGGACTCGAGGAATTAAGTTTTCCACCAACTGGAATTAACACGGACAGTTGTGTGGACTTGGCCTCTTTTTCAGGCTGGGAGGAAGCTGTGAACTTCTGTGAAGCTTCTGAGACAGATTAAAGTCACCTTCCAGCTGGGAAAGGCCCTCAGAGCCTTCATCTCCCTGACAGGAGTTCCCTTTCCCCCATTAACCCTGCCTTTGCCCACTGGGCCTGCTACCAGACCTAAGCCCACTTGAGCAGCTAACTAAGGTGGTTCTGAGAACAGAAGACATTAGACTTTTTTTAAGCCTTGTTCTCCGGCAGTGGAAAACATCTTTTTTTAGCCCTGTGTTTACTACTTTGGTAAACAGTAAAATGCTGCAGCAGCAATCACCTTGAGGAGAAATGGTTTGGAGACAGATACTTCCTACCCTCGCTTCCTGCCCTGACAGCCAGGCCTTCCAGAGGCAGGGGCAGGAAGGGCTCCCTGTGGAAGCTTCCTGCCCAGGCCTGGCTCCCTCCTTATTGTCATGTCTTCTCCAGAGGGATCAGGACCTGCCCCGACTCTCAGGGGAGGAGTCTGTGCTAAGCAGCAGGTGAAGATAGCAGCCTTTCCTGTGTGAGTCTCTGGGCAGGCGTTATCACTCACACAGGCAGGACAGTCCTGGGGTGGGTCTCCCTCTGGCCTTTTTGAGTCACAGAGATTTATGACCCTGGTGGTTCTCCCTGAGGCTGGATGAAAGACACCTCCTGTCGTTTCTCCTTAAGCCACTGAAGAGCTAGCTCTCTTCAGCCAGCCGAAGTCACCAGATTCAGATCCAGAACTTACAGCTCTCAGCTTGTCGTGTGCTGACTTTACAGCAGTTATTAAATTCAGGGGCCGCATTGTTTAGGCCCTTTGAAGTGAAACAAATAAAGCCACAGAGCACAATCAGAGCACAATAGAGGGCCATCCATTACCCATCGGCAGGATGTGTTCTTAGCGACAGCCCTTGCGGAGGGAAATATGTCAAGTCAACAAACAATAAACTAAACGAAATAAACAGCTCCCGAGAGCCCCTGAGCTGTGGTCCTGGCAAAGCCCCAGAGAATGGTGTCTACAGGCCTAAAACAGGGGTCCTACTGCTCACCCGAGCCTCTGCAGAGCTGAAATAACTCTGAGACCACTTTCTGAGACCCTCAGTACTGACCCTCACTGCCCACCCTCACTGCTGACCCTCGATGCTGCCCTCACTGCTGCCCTCACTGCTCACCCTCACTGCTGCCCTCACTGCTCATCCTCACTGCTCACCTTCACTGCTCACCCTCACTGCTGACCCTCACTGCCCACCCTCACTGCCCACCCTCACTGCTGACCCTCACTGCTGCCCTCGATGCTGACCTCACTGCTGCCCTCACTGCTCACCCTCACTGCTGCCCTCACTGCTCATCCTCACTGCTGCCCTCACTGCTGACCCTCACTGCTCACCCTCACTGCTGCCCTCACTGCTGCCCTCACTGCTCACCCTCACTGCTCACCCTCACTGCTCACCCTCACTGCCCACCCTCACTGCTCACCCTCACTGCTGACCCTCACT
>NW_026592666.1:12711043-12713201 GCF_907164565.1 Psammomys obesus | reverse complement strand
CTCACTGCTCACCCTCACTGCTGACCCTCACTGCTGCCCTCACTGCTCACCCTCACTGCTGCCCTCACTGCTGCCCTCACTGCCGACCCTCACTGCTGCCCTCACTGCTGACCCTCACTGCTGACCCTCACTGCTCACCCTCACTGCTCACCCTCACTGCTGCCCTCACTGCTGACCCTCACTGCTCACCCTCACTGCTGCCCTCACTGCTGCCCTCACTGCCCGCCCTCATTGCCCACCCTCACTGCTGCCCTCACTGCTGACCCTCACTGCCCACCCTCACTGCTCACCCTCACTGCCGACCCTCACTGCTGCCCTCACTGCTCACCCTCACTGCTGCCCTCACTGCTGCCCTCACTGCTCACCCTCACTGCTCACCCTCACTGCTCGCCCTCACTGCTCGCCCTCACTGCTCACCCTCACTGCTCATCCTCACTGCTCACCCTCACTGCTCACCCTCACTGCTCACCCTCACTGCTTACCTTCACTGCTGCCCTCACTGCTTGCCCTCACTGCTGACCCTTACTGCAGCCAGGTGTGGGAAGGGTCTTCCCTTCTGGGGTTCCTCAGAGGCCACCAGACTGTGTGAGAGTGGCTTTGGCTTGGTTTGCTCCCCTTGCCTGGACTGATGCAGGCTCAGAAGTTTGTTGCATAATATGGTGAAACAACAACGATAAAATTTTTCTTCCTTTTTTTACATTTCAAAACAATTACAGATGTTTAGAGATTAAAATTGAGAAAAGAAAACTAAAATACTTTGTATCACACCAAACAGGGGTGAGCTGGAGTGCTCGCTTCAGATGCTGCAGGGTTTTTGTTCTCCATCTTTGCAGATACATTTGAGAATTGAAACTCCTGTTCACAAGTGATTCACTACTCACTTCCTTTTTATATGCTCCTGAGAAATGTAGGTCCATGTTGCTTTCTTTCCTCCTCCTCCACCTCCTCCTTCTCCTCCTCCATCTCCACCTCCTCCTTCTCTTCCATCTCCACCTCCTTCTTCTCCTCCTCCTTCTCCTCCTCCATCTCCACCTCCTTCTCCTCTGCCTCCTTTGTCTCCTCCACTTCCTCCTTCTCTCTACCTCCTCCACCTCTTCCTCCACCACCTCCTCCTTCTTCTCCTTCTCCTCCGCCTCTTCCTCCCCTTCCTCCTCCTCCACCTTGTCCTCCTTTTCCTCCTTCACCTTCTCCTTCTTCTTGTCCACCTTCTTCTACTCCACCCCTTCTACCACTTCCTCCTTCACCTCCTCTTCCACCTCCTCCTCCACCTCCTCCATCATCTCCTCCTCTTCCACCTCCCTTCTACCTCTTTATTCTCCTCCTCTTATTAAAAATTCTTCTTCTTCCTCCTCCTTCTTCTCAGGGTTGGGAATTGAACCCAGGACAGTGCACGGAGCTGGTGCATTCATGAGCTCTGAGCAACAGGCTGTCTAGGAGTGCAAGGGTGTGTTCCCTGTCCACTCATACTAGTAGGTTTGTTAGTGTTTTGTAACTACTTTTAAAAAGTTTTGAAAACTTTTGAATGTTTGTTTTTATTATTTAAAAAAAGCGCACGTGCGAGTTGCAGGCAGTTGTATGTGGGCCCTGTAGGAGCCCCCATCTCTTCAGTTTGGGACAGGGTCTCGCTGAGTAGCCCAGGCTAGCCTTTGATTAGTGAGCCTTCTGCCTTTTCCAGACTGTTTGGATTGCGTTCCCTCATATGCAGTTTTGTTAGTGTTGTTACCACTTCCACTATTTGCTTCCTGCAGTAAGTCAATTATGTTTTCCAGTTGTAATTAATCCTCATGTTTGTTTTTGAACCCAGTGTAGTTTGGACACTTAGAGTTTTGTGTAAAGGGGCAAATTGTGAGAAATGAGAGACACAACCATATGACCATCTGGTGGCTCAAGCAAAGACCCACCTCTGAACTGTCACACCCAGCTCCATTTTTATAATCCCAGGAAATACAGTTGCAGAAAAACCAAGATGGTTCCTAAGAGGCTCCTACAAGATCTTCTGCAGTTGTGGGCCCTGGGTGTGCTCAGTGGTAGGCGAGGTGGTACAGGGGAGAGACAGTGCAGGGGGAGGAGGAGCAGGGGGAGAAGGAGCAGGGGAAGGAGGAGCAGGGGGAGGAGGAGCAGGGGGAGACAGTGCAGTGGAGAGACAGTGCAGGGGGAG
>NW_026592666.1:12685969-12710643 GCF_907164565.1 Psammomys obesus | reverse complement strand
GGAGGAGCAGGGGGAGGAGGAGCAGGGGGAGGAGGAGCAGGGGGAGGAGCAGGGGGAGGAGGAGCAGGGGGGGAGGAGCAGGGGGAGGAGGAGCAGCGGGAGAGGAGCAGGGGGGTAGGAGCAGGGGGGGAGGAGCAGGGGGAGGCAGCAGTGTCCTGAGCAGTCCTAAGTTGAGAGAGACAGGTGAAGTTTTCACCATTCCCAGCGCTGGGGGCTTAAGGAGATGAAGTGAGCAGGCTTGTGCTGAGGCATCTGCTGAACCACCATGGCTAGGCAGTGTGGAGGATGAAGAGGCCCTGAGAGACAGTTTCTGCTGTTCCCTATTGCTGTCCTGTGTGTGTGTGTCAGGGGTCACTCCCTGTTTACTGTAAGCAAAGTACAGACCACGTTGGCGAGCATGGCTCTGTGCAGCCGTCTACACTTGATCAGCCTGTGTGACCGACGCTTTCGGCAGTCTGGCCTTCATCTGCCCATTTCTCTCCCCACCCCTGGGGACCACTTCACTTTTGCTTTGATTTCTGTGTTTTCAGCAGTTTCAGGCTGGGCCTGTCAGCAGTGTCCGCCACCATTCTCCTGTTACTCAGCTGCCTTGCTCAGCAGGTCACCCTCAGAATTCCTCCACCTCGGGGCAAGTGATAGGAAGGTCAGCCTTCACCTTTCGATGGGAGTCTTCTGTAGCTCAGGTTAGCCTGGAATTCTCTGTGCAGCTAATGATGGCCCTGAACTCTGGCCTTCCTCCTCAAGAGCTGAGGTCCTAGCCTTGTGACCCCGTGTCTGTGTGAGTGGCACTGAGCACTGGCGTTGTGAGTGCTGGGCAGACTCTCTTCGTCCAGAGCCATGCCAGCCCAGCCCAGAGATGAGCAGTGTCTACACCTGGCATGGGTTCTTCATTCTTTCACCCACTGAGGCTGTTTCTGTGTCTTCCAAGGTGAATGGCGCTGCAGTGACTGGGGGCTTGTGGCGGTGGTGTGGAGTGACTTTCCCCTGGGTCTACACACAGGGACTGCTGAACATACGTGGTCACAGTGGGAACTCCTGCTGACAACTCTTAGGTCTTTTGGAGGAAAGAAAACGCCTTTTCAGGGCCCTTTGTGTGTGCTTGTGCTGGCAGAGTGCACAGGACCATGCAGAGCCTGCGGTTTCCAGTGTTCTCTGGGGAGTGTATGCTGTCTCCCCAGGGCTGTGAATGGAGGTGCCCCTGCTGGAAAGTCAGAAGCAGCAAAGCGGCTTCTCAGCAGCTCTGCGTAGCACTGGCTTCCTTGACACACGCCATGGTGCACCAGCTTTGACCTTGCTGGGTCATGCCACCTTCCGCTCACTGCCTGCCCGGGGTCTGCGCTGGCTCCCCTGGGGGTCTGTCCGCTGCAGTCTCCTAACTGAGTCTTTTCAGACTCGAATATGCTGTTACAGACACCGGCAACTTCTCCTATGTGACTGTAGTCACACCTCTAAAACCACGACCCTGTAGTTTAACCTCTTAACTGCTCAGGCTGGTCCCCCTGTTCTGGTTCACCCCACAAGTTTTCATATCAATTGGAATTTGGTAGCTTATGCTACTGTAGTTTTTATATCTACAACAAATGTAAGCTGACATCTTCATTAGTAGCTAAGTGTCTATATTCAACTATAAAGTAATCTGCTTTATAATAGAGATTAGTTTCAATAGCGGGAACAACCCTTTGATTAAATCTTGAAAATAAAACTGGATTACTTACTGAATTTTCAAAATGTACAAGTGTATTGTTTAACTTGGTAAGTCTTACAAGTTCAATTGTTATGTAGAAGGTGATGGAAATAGGGGCTGCGGAGGGGTTCCGTGGTTAGGAGCTGCCAGAGGACCTGCATTCAGTCCCTGGCGCCCACATCAGGACGCTCGAGGCCCAGCCCTGTAACTCCAGCTCCAGGGATGCCAGGCTTTCATCTCACTTCCATAGTCACCTGCACACACGTGACACATTCACACAGACCCAGTCACACATACACAAACAGAAGGAAGGAGGAGAATGGCAGAAATGTGTTCTTCTGAGAAGCCGGAAGGATTCTGCCATGATGGCTCAGGAGTTTTGCTTAGACATATTTACATGTAATTTTCAGAAAAAGATACAGAGAGATTCCCTGGACTCCCTACCTAGTCTCCCTGAAAAGTAACCTATTTTTTTAAACTTATTTATTCTTTCATAATTTCACACATATAATGTGCTTTGACCATATTCTCCCATTTTCTCTTCTTATTCCCTTCTCCCTCTTAAGCCTTTCATGTCTTTCTTCTTTTAGAACCCTGCATTCAGTGGGCGCTGCCTGTGGAAGCAGGGTGCAGCTTACACACTTGAGTGAGGAAGAACTGCCCAGCGGCTGCACACTCAGGCAGTGGACCCGTGTGCCCTTTAGTGTGTGTGTTTGTTCGAGGAACGTTAGAAAGCGGTTTACAGGTCCTTTTCGCCACGGCTTCCCCTGCACGTGTAAAACTCTGTAACTGTGTCCTGAAGGGATGAGCACACGAACAATCGACCCAGTGTACCCGGAGTATTTCCCACATGAACCAGCTGAAACAAGTTGCAGCCTGTAAGGAATCAAAGGAAAGGAAATGGCTTTTACTTGGGAATCAGAATGCTGAAAGCAGCTCGACTGGCCACCGGGGTCCATTGTGTCCTGAGCTAATTGCATTTTGGACCTGAACTCTTAGTTGTTCTTGGGTAATTAAGACAGAAGCAGGATTTGCTGGAGGACTGGCGTCATGGCGTAATGAAAGGGTGATTTGTGTGCAATTACTGGTTGTAAAACCTACTAAGCAGATTGGATTGTAACTTCCCTTTGCTGTTTCGTTTTGGCTTTTAACATAGTTTAAAAACAAATGGAGTCTTTGGAATGCCTGATGTGCTTGTGCCATTTGCTCTCCACAGAGTGGCCACACCCACTAGGGTGTGGACTGGGCACATCTCTCGCTGGCAGGGCTAGATTCTCCCGACCAGGGAAGTAAAGGCACGGTCAAGCTCAGGAGTTGGCTTGAAAAGGTTTATCGACATGAATACACATTCTTCTGAGAAGCCATGGCTCTCTGGTTGCTAGAACCAGGGAGGGGCTCTTGGCACAAACCCAGCACTTAGGGAAGTTTGACTGAGATTATAAGGCCAGGACATGTGACGCCCCAAGCTGGGGACGTGTTTGGCTGTTGTTAGGACAGCAGCCATGTTGGGATACCAGTTCACAAACGTGACAGACTGCCACGCCCGCCTCTTCTCTGGCCTCGGATGTGTGTGCTCCTTCTCATTGTCTGCGTCCTGTGCTGCCTCCAATGAGGATGCTCTCTCTGAGTCTAGGACCAGCTTTAAATTACTGTGACCTCACTGTGGCCACTGACACATTGGCAGGGCCCAGCTTGTGAACAGGCCGCACTTCAGGATCCCAGGTGAACATGGATTTGTGGGCCCACTCCTCAACCCCCACAGATAAGGAGGAGGCAGTGGAGGCCACAGAGGCCCTGCGCAGTGTCTGCTGTGTGGAAGAGCAGGGCTCAGGCTAGCACTGTCCCTGTCAGGTAGAGCAGGGATGCCAGGGCTCTTACCTTCAAACTCCAGACCAGTCACTCTCGCGTAAGCAGCACCCTGGAAGGTGGGAATGCGGTTCATGTTATTAGGGCAGAAACGAAACGTGAAAGTGTTCAATCCTGTGTGAGAATCAGAACGAAATCACTGTGGGGCGCAGCGTTCACTCAGCAGCTGGCTCCGTTTCACAAGACACCCAGGCTGAGGCTGCGGTTTCTCTTATCACTTGGCTTCATGACAGCAGGAGAAGTGCAAGGCAGACACCAGGCTTCGGCGCTGTCCTTCTCTTTGCCCCACCTTCCCGGGTAGGTGAGTGTGCTAGTCACCTCATAGGAAAGCGTGGTTGTGTGGCTTTCCTCACAAAAACACTTCAGTGTCCTCAGCGCGGAGACCAAAGTCATAAAAATGGTTGCACACTTGCTGAAGTTACCAGGCACTGTCTCTTCCTTCTTGCTCTGAGATCACCCAGGAGTCCCAGTGGAAGATTCAGGTCTAGGGATGTGAGCTGCCCTGACAGGCACCGTGTCTTCTCAAGTAGTTCAGTTCCTGAGTTCAAAGCCTCATCTGGACGCTAGTGGTGAGGGCTGTGTAAGGTTGAGACACAGGCTGTTAACTTGCACCGGTCTGTGCCACTGTCTGTGTGCTCCTGCCTGTTTCATGTGCACAGGGGGCTTGTTGGGGTGAGAACTTGTCCGGGTCACAGGCGGCTGTGGCACTCACGGAGTGATGGGGACAGGTGGATCGCACAAGCAAGTCCTTTTTGCTTGTAAATTACTGGCAAGTAATCAGCAGCCAGGCAGGTCTTGCACGTGGGATTAAGACCCTTCAAAGCCTCTGCCGGATGGTTGGAGCTTCTCCCCAGAAGGCAGATGGGCGCCACTGAGCCTAGAATTGGAAGTCTGCAGAGCAAGCCCTGTGGCCAGGGCACTGTTTCTCAGTATGCAGGAATTAACGCTTCTTTATGGAACACGCACCTGTGCCATGCCACGCTCAGATCCTGTTTGGGGGCTGGCCTATACCCGACAGTGCTTGTGAGGTAGCTGTGTCCACAAGGCCTGGAGGGCCAGGCTTGCCCACTGGGTTCAGAGTGGGGTAAGAACCCATGGGATGTTTTGAGAGCTGTGTAGGGGCTGTGCGACGGCTAGATTAAAACCCTGGGCTAGGTAAATTTGCTTAGGACGTACTACGTGAATGCTTTCAGGTTCCCTTTATTTTAAACTTAAGGCATACTTCGTGGCCCTGCACAGACCAGCTGCTCACAAGGGTCGGCGGTCCCAGCGTGCTTTTGCGTATGTGCGTTGGTATGTCTTGTGTTTCTTCTGGCCCGAGTATTAGGTGCGGCAGGTACATATCCCTCCGTAGCCCGTCATGTACACTGTGTGTTTCACTGTTTACCTAAGCATCCCGAGCGTGGGCACATCCCGGAGGCTCAGTGTCAGCTGGTACTAAAGAAGGCCGCTGCCCGGTGATAAGATCCTCGGCTGCAGACCCTGCTCTGGGCTTCTGAGTCTATTTTTAACTGCAGCTTTCCCAGTGGACACCCCAACCTCCTGGTGCTACACGGGGCTGCTTTGGTTAGCTCCATCCTCACAGTGTGTGCTGATAAAGATGAGCTCAAAGGCTGGTTGTTGGTGAGGCCAGTAACTCTCGGAGACTAAAGGGAACACAGCAGCTCTGTGCTCACACGGGTGCTTTCATGGTTTGCAGGCAGGAATGTCAGCGAGACCGCTTGATACATTTCTGCTGATCTGCAGAGGGAAAGAGAAAGGCTCAAGTTGCCTTCCAGTGGCAGATGGAGCCTAACGCAGCTGTGCCTTGTTCTGCTGAAGTCGGCACTCTACCTCAAACACCACTGTGGGGTTTTCTGCTCCCAGCCTCAGCCTGCTGAACCTAAGGGCAGGAGTCGCCTGTGCGGCCCAGGGCTCTGCTGGTATCTACTTTTCCCGAGCTTGGTTTTGGGTGCACATCTGCAAAGGGGCATTGGCGTGGAATTCAGATCTGGTTGTTTAGTCTACACGGAGCGGGAAGGGTTCTGTCTCTTTAATATTTATAACGGTTGGGCAGAACCTGCTGGGTGGAGGTTCATTGCTCTCCAGTTTAAGCAGCTCTCTGCCCAGATGGGTTATCAGGGCCGAACACTCGTTACAAGATTAATCTCATTTCCGACAAGACTTCCCTTTCCTTCAACTGATTTCTGCCCAGCCATTGGAGCTGTCATCAGCCGTTAAAGGGAGGGCGGATCGCCCTGGGATGGGGGCCTGGTGTGCACAGAAACAATGTGAGCGTGTCCTATCTCGGGACATCTTTAGAGAGCACATTTCAGCCCTGTCATAAGGCCAGGCTCATAAACTGCAAGGACAACTGGAGTGCTTGAACCAACGTTCTTGAGCACAAATTTCCAAGGCCCTGGCCTCCCTCTGGCCTCCCTGCAGGTTCCTGTCCTAGGACTTGGGGCCTTGAAGTGAAGGTTTTCAGTCACTCCTTTCTGTGGGCTCCTCGTAGCCAGGGAAATGCTTCCACATCAGACCTGAGCTGTGGCTATGAATGGGAGACAAGCCCAGAGGACGCAGCCTCTGGGGCCCGCTGTCAGTCTTCGGGCCTCCTCCCGTGTTAGGCGCTCCTGTCCTGAATGCCTGTGAATACCCAGGTTGTGGCTAGTCCCAGAGGCTTGGATACAGAGCGACCACATCCCGGTTGTTCAAGACATCCTTCCAGAGACCTGGCAACTGGTTCCCGGATGTGATGTGTGGGAAGCAGCTCACTTACTCACAGTGATACCCCGCGTGTCCACTAGCTGGGGCTGCCCAGGTGGCCAGCCAGGCAGCGGCGGGGGCTGACATGTGACACCAGAACCCCCTCTGTACTGAGGAGCACACCCGGGTGTGGAGACCAGTGACGTGGGGGTGCCACTGACAGGAGCTACGGACGCAGAGGAAGTTTAGATGCTCAGGTTGCACGCCCCGTCCTACTTGACCCCGTGGGCTGGCTTTCTGGGTCTCGGGCTTCCTGTGCTGCGTGTGGCCTGCAGCTCCTTTGGCAGTGGGCGTGCGGCCTGGCTGCCTTGCTTGCACTCGGCCGCTCTGGAGCCGGCAGCGGTGCTAGAACCCCACTTGCTGACAGGAACGCCAGGGTCTCACTTATCTCTGAGCCTCCTTGTCTTTAAAATGGGCATGGGCGTGGCACCTATGTCAGGCTGGCACATGGCTGTGCCTTCGTCCCACAGAGGCCTCCCATGGAGCCTGACACACCCGCCCAGCACTGCCGATACTGTATCCCAAAGGGCCCAGGTGCCCATGCTTTCCTGATTTCCATTTCTGTTTTCTGAGCAAAGTGTGATGGATTCCCATTCAGCCAGGAGACATTGCCAGGGAAGCTATCATGGACGGACTGCATGTGTCTCACAAGCCATTATGTGGCATGAGGAGATTGTGTGCATGTGTGTGTATGTGAGTGCACGTGTGTGTATACAGGAAGGTTGTGCGCCCAGACCTAGGCTGGTCGCTGGCCGCCCAGGCTGTGGTGGGCAGGCCCAGCTCTTTACATGAGTGCGGGGAGCTGAGCTCAGGTCCTCACGCATGGCAAGCCGAGCTTTCCCCACTGAGCTGCCTCCCAGCCCACTCCAGCACAGGCGTGTGGGGCTCCGAGAAGGACAAGGGCAGGTGGGCCTCGGAGGCCTGTCCCTGTGAGGCCGGCGGTTGGGTGTGGAGGGAGTGTGGGGTGGTCTCCTCGGCCTCTCCTCGTGGCTCTGCTGTGGAGAAGTTCTCCCTCTCCCTCTGCCAGTCCTTCCTGGGGTGCACATGCAGGCAGCACTGTGAAGAACGTGCGAGGAGAGGACGCACAGGCGGTCTTCACAGCCCTCATCCCTGTTGGTGGAGTCAAGGGCACAGGGCACCTCACACTCAAA
Organism: Psammomys obesus; assembly: GCF_907164565.1. Lineage (NCBI taxonomy): Eukaryota > Metazoa > Chordata > Mammalia > Rodentia > Muridae > Psammomys > Psammomys obesus. The sequence continues at coordinate 12,703,197 of NW_026592666.1, read as the reverse complement.
GTTACCGTGGGTGACTCACCAGTCAGCCAGAAGTGCCACTCCCAGACTGCACTGTGACTTCTGGGAAGAAACGGTTTCTTACAGGACAGATTTCCTTGTGAGTAAACTTTGAAGCAGCCTCCTCTTCACCACATCATGCTGGCTTTGGAAAAGGTCGGCTGGACCACTCACGTCAGCTTCCTCTTACACACATCATGCATGTCTGTTATGTCTGTAGCTATATATGGACATATAGACGGCTTTCCCGTAAATTATTCATGCAATAGCGGCTATCCACAGCCTATTTACAGATGCATTACACACAGATGGATAATTTATACTCCTTTACGTTACAAGCCCCCTAATTTGATAAAGGAGAACACGGTAAACTTTCAGTTATACAACTGTATATAACTATTTCATGAAATCAGAGTACCCCTAAGCTGGCTCTTTGGAAAACATCCTTTCTCCCAGTTATTCATCCCCATGTGCACAGCAGCCCCAGATTTAAGGCAGTTTCTCTGTGTCAGCGTAGGGTCAGGCTTGACTCGGAGCTGGCTCATCTCTATCTGGTGTGTAAATAATGCCAGTCTCCTAGACACTGAGAGCAGCTGTCTGGGAGCCTGCCTGGCGATGGTGGTGATGAAGAGAAAGCAGGAACAGGGCTGCTGAAGCGCACGGGCTGCCCAGCTAAGCATACCCCCAAGGGCAGGGCGCCATTGCTAGCCACGTGGAGGGCTCCCTGGGTGGGACCCAGCCCCGCGTGAGGACTTGTCTGGCCGCTCTGCACTGGAGACTTTGAAAATCTGAAGCCGTCCCCTTCTTCATTTAGCAAGCTGAAGCCGTGTGCAGGCTTGCTCCAGTTCCTGCTGTGGGAGGTGCTGCTCTTTCTCAGAAGGTAGGGTCTGCTGTGCAGATTCTGGCCTGGGCCAGCTCCAGCATGGCACTGAGCTCAGCTAAGGACCCAAGAGCAAATACGAAGGCAAAACAAGACCCACACCACAGGCAGGTGTGGGCACAGCTGTCAACCTCAGGCAAGGGTGGGCACAGCTGCCAAACGTGTTTCCTTCAGGTCCTTCGGGGGCTCCTTGGAGAAGAAAAACAGGAAAGTTGGGCAAGATGTGCCCTGAACGCACAGTAGGCCAACTGGCAGTGTGTATGCCAGAGGGCAAAGGTTATGGGCGGCCATGTGCAGTCACTTCCTCCTGAGTTCAAGGACAAGAGAAACTGGCTTAGTGGCCAGGCCAGCTGGACTCTTCCTCCTCTGCTGTGGTTTGGGGATGGTTTTTGCAAACGCTCGGTGTCCTTTCCTTTTCCTCCTGGCTCCCAGGCACCAATGTCCTTGGGTTGTTCCACACAGTGATGACCCCACAGTGACCCCACAGTGACCCCACAGTGATGACCCCACAGTGACCCCACAGTGACCCCACCCCACAGTGACCGCACAGTGACCCCACAGTGACCCCACAGTGATGACCCCTCAGTGACCCCACAGTGACCCCACAGTGATGACCCCACAGTGACCCCACAGCGATGATGACCCCACAGTGATGACCACAGTGATGACCCCGTCCCCCGGCTGGCACCTCCTCTGTGAGCCCAGCCTGCTGTGAGGGAGAAGGAGGGAGTCCGAAGTCTCAGCCAGGGCACTCCAGCCGCGATGAGCACAGGGCAAGCGGTGCTGACAGTCGGTGCTGTGCACAGCGGCCGTGGGGCTCCTTCAGACCGCGGCTGCACGGCGTTGGTTAAGGGTAAAGTGTTGACCCGTGGTTCAGGCTACGAGTTGGCACAGCAGCTAGTGGAACACGCTAGCTGCTAGAAGGGAATCGTTCATAAAATTGAAGCTGCGTGTGAAAACGCGTCCTCCATTCTCATCCGCCATCCTACACAGATGTAGCATTCTGTAGGTTCCAAGAGCAGCATCTGCCTCCGGCCTAAGGACACTGACATGTGATATGGTTCAGTGAAAGCTAAAACTTTTTTTAAATTTCATGTGCATTGGCATTTTGCCTGTATGTGTGCATGAGGGTGTTGGTTCACCAGGAACCGGAGTTGCCAACAGTTGTGAGCTGCCAAGTGGGTGCTGGGAATTGAACCTGGATCCTGTGGAAGAGCAGCCAGTGCTCTTAACTGCTGAGCCATCTCCCCAACCCTGAAAATGAAAGCATTTTTATTTCAGTTAATAGTCAAGTAAATTGATGAGTGTACGTATTCACTCAAGGGCGTTGTCCAATGTGTGCAGATCATACACACGTGCGCTGTGTAATCAAGTGAAGCAGGATAAAGGGGCAGGAGGCAGATTTTGGAGGGAGATTTCCAGTGGTCCACCGTGAGTCTGTGAGGGCAGATCAGCGTTCCATGCAACCCCAGATCCCACAGGGCTGCGGACTGACCGTGGTTGCCTGTGCTGTTAGGAAAGGGATTCTTTCCATCACTGGGAAGTAGGTGCTGAGTTCTTTCAGGCCTGCTCCCACTCTCCTGCTAAACATTCTCAGACTCTTGATCTTCATGGTAACAACGTTCACATAGAACTAAGCAATGGAGAAAGCTCGTTTTCTGACTTAGAGCAAGGCAATGAGAGTGTGGGTCCACACCTCATCTGTTTGTGGTCAGGTTTGGTGCCAGCAGGAGCGAGCGGCAGGTTTGCATGGGGAAGGTAAATGGAGGTAGACTTCGGACACGTGTCTGAGAGGGTGGAGTGTTCTGATGACCGCGGTAAGCCCTGACCTCCTCACCAGGAAGGATGACAGACCAAGCCCAGTGACTGTTGCGGCTCTGCTTTCCCATCGTCACCCACCAGTGTGGGCCAGGGCCCCTCACCATGTAGGACAGCCTTTGCTGTTGTTCTACAGGGCTGGCCAGAGCTTGGCAAGTGGGCTGGGCCGGCTGATGGTGACCTGGGACCCCGTCTGCCCATCTAGCACTGGTTAAAGTGAGCACCAGGGTGCCTTGTGCGTGGCCCAGGGTATCACACCCTGGTTCTCCTCTGCTTGTGCGGGAAGCAGGTGCCAACTAAGCATGTTCAGCCTGTGAACCCTCATTTTAAAGGGCTTCTTTGGACTCCCTTATTTTGACATTTAAATCGAGGAACTGGGCTGTCTGTCCATTCTCACCACTGACCCTGTCATCTCGTTTAGTCTGGTTGGGGATGCTGTGCTTTGGCAGCCTCTCTAATGTCTGTGTGCCATTCACCACAGCCTGTCCGGTAGACCAAGCAGTAAGACAATGCCACAGTGCCGACCTGGTAGAGGAGGGCTCAGAGGAACTCAGGATCTATGGAAGACACGGGCACTCAGTCACGCCCTCCCCTCTGTCTCAGTCCAATGGAAAGGCGCACAAGACTTCTTCCATTTTGTCAGTTTTTGCTTTTCTATTACAATGTGAACTATGTTGTAGTGTTTTATATGGTGATTTTTTAAGCCTATAAACTGTGTTTGGTGAGCTGTAGGTGTCCCAGGACGGAGCCGAAAGCCGTGGGAGTGTTTAGTGAGTGCCCTGCACACACTGGAATCATGCCTGTGCAATGCAAATGACACAATTAGACACACAGGTTCCTTAGGAAAGTGGTGAGAAAACCAACAAGTGTGAGTGGTCCTAATGTGTGAGGATGATATTGGAACCAAATGGGGCTGGGTGCGCAAGCACGTTCTGTGAGCGTGCACAGGAGGGGACAAGGATGTTATCATTTATTCCCCATCGTCACATTACTGTCAGCAGTCAGCCCAAACACATGAATTTATGACTTAGGAGACAGCAGGTCTTGCTTAAGAGCTGCCTGCATCTTCTAACCTATTAAAGAATACTTTAGTTGAAATAAAAAAAAATAGCATGATATCATAAAATGTTTGTTATGAATTAACATTGACTTAGGGGAAAGAAGGAGAACAGAATAAAACAAAGTGTCCCAGGGGAAGTGAAGCTCAGTTAATCGTGGCCAGTTATACATGTTTATTTCCTGAGAAACCAGACGGTTCCCCGGCATCTGTGTCCTCCTCGTGTGCACAGTAAGTGTTAGCATTCATGGCTGCGTGTCTACGAACTCTCGTCCTGGTGGAGACGTCCTAAGAGCCTTACAGATGGCAGGTGGCCATTGATTTTTTGTTTGTTTGCCTGTCTGCCTCCCTAGCGTGGGCTAGGACACTCCGTGTTTTCCCATGGGCTCTGGGTGTTGAACCGGGATCCTTACGTGCTGAGAGTGCTCGTTGCTGCTTGGGCTTGCGGGATTCAGTGCGGTGCTGCGCCACCTCCCTAAACAACCAGCATCTGGAGCTAATCGTAGAGCAAAGTGAGAGCTGGCCACAGCCCTTGCACGTGACCGTTGGAGAACTACATTCATGTCTTTGTTCTTTCGGTTAAGAAAGGTCAGTCTCTGCTGCAGCAATGAGTAGTCCTAACACACGAGTGGATTAAAAGAGAAAAAACGTTTTTCTCACACAGTTCAGATCAGTGTGAGGTCACCTGCAGGGAGAGAGTGACACAAAAACCATGCTCTAACCCCTACACACTTGTGCCCACGTTCTGATAGCGCAGTTCAGTCCTGCAGCTGGCAATCCAGAGCTCGCTTGTGGCTTGCTGTGGTTGCCATGGTGAGGTGTTTGCTCTTGCCCAGGGCATCGGTGGACGAACCTTTGGGCGTGTCTGTAAGTTGACGGCCGTCACTGATCCGTGAGTCTCCACCCGTCCGACGGTTCTTGAGTATGTAGTGCAGGAAGGCGTGACGGTAGGTCACAGTGAGGCTCTTCTTCCCAGCTTGGTGGTTCCTGGAAACCATCTTTACTGCTCTGGTCAAACATAGGTCAGAGTGAGGCTCCCGAGCCACCTGCTGGGCCCAGGCCAGATTCAGAAGACTGGATTCACTTTGGGAGAGGGTGACAGTGTAGATCTGTCACTCCTGGGAAGGACTCCTGCCTGGCGGGTGCTGGCAGCGACTGAGGCCTCCTCCCTGCTCTTTACTGTCGCAGGGCAGAGGTAAAGCCACGGTCTGTCGAGGGAGGTCAGTGTCAATGATGAAATCCAGGACCACACGCTGGTCCGTGTGAAGCAGCGTCTGGCCCTGCATGCCGCCACGCACGGCTTTCACGTGCAGTTTTCTGTCTCCTCACGTGGCTCCAGGGTGGAACTCGAGCATCTACAAAGCAGGCCCTTTACCAACTGTGTCACCCTCCCGAGTCCTGGGTTGCGGTCTTCTCACACGGCTACCTCCTGTTGTGCCACAGCGGCCGCACACTCATGAGGGCTGTGGCGTGGGTAATGGAGGCTCTGCTTGGTGCTTGGCGACAGTGAGGGGCCGGTCTCCACTCCACTCCCTCACACTGACATCCTCAGTCACGCAGCCACACTTAGACGGAACACGCAGAGAGCTAGGCCCCATGCTGCCGGTGCCCGGCACTCAGCTGCTGAAGTGTGGTTCGTGAGACACACCATTGCTTTAGACCTTGAGCCCCTCTAGGCAGTGGAGACTGTGTCCCGGCCATGATTAATCCTCTAAACTGTGGTTCTCAAGCTTTTGGTCTCAGGATCATTTTATGTCCCTAAAAGTCAGAGGTGCAGAGCACAGATGTTTGTGTCAGTTCTGTCTACTGACACTCCCAGAATGAGATAGGGAGTGAGAAAATTTGAAATACATGCTTACAAATTCACTTATGAATGACAGGGATACAGCTCCATGGTCACACAAGCAGTATGTTTATTAAGAAAAGCAGTTGGACTTAGTAAGAGAGAAAGGTATGTTGGTTACCTGTGTGACAAACCTCTTCAGTGCTCAGCCTGAAGTGCCAGGGGGTTCTCATGTGTTTACACGGCTTCCCTGCTCTGTTTTACTCTGAGGCAATTCGCAGCCTCTGGCAAATGTCCTGAACAGCTGTGAGAATATGGGACAGGGGAAGCAAATGCTGTTTCATGTGTCAGAAAGCAGCTTTGCATGTCACAGCCCCCAAAGGGCCCTAGGACCCCCCTGGGTGTTCCTGGGTCATGCCTGGGTAGCTGCAGCCTGGCCCGAGGGTTTTGTGTGGAGACTCCAGCACTGACCAAGGAGACATTCTCGTCCTCCTGGACCAGCTGTCATGGAGACTGTGTCTCCACACTAACATGTCCTGACCCCCAGTACCACAGAATGTGACATTCTTGATAAAGCCTTTATAGAGGTCATCAAGTTCAAACAGGCTCTTTAGGGTTAGGCTCTGTTTTACTGAGAGAGAGGTCCTAATAAAAAGGCCAATTAGACACAGACGCGGGTGTGTTCGGAGGGGAGAAAAGTGAAGATGCAAGAAGAAAACGGCTGCACGGCCAGAGTGGTCCGTTCCCAGGCCAAGGAGAGGGGCATTAGCAACCAGTCTGGATAATACCCTGGCCTCCCACTTCAGCCTCCAGAGCTTTGAGGTGAGGAGTATGTCTCTCCCATTACCCAGGAGTGACGTTGTGTGTGTTGGCACCAGATAAACACGCCCACACAGCCCAGCATTGAAACTGGGTTCAAAGGAGCCTGTGAGACCCCGGCTGGCAACTTGGAGAAATCTTGAGAGCAGAAGAGGAGCTTCCTTTCCTTGGCAAGGAGCAGCCAGACGTGCTGGGATGCTCTGAGAACAAGAATTCTCCAGAGGCTGGCAGCGCTGAACAGTTACAAAAGCCCCTTCCTCAGACGTGGTGACTCTTTCGTTTAAACAGGAAATAGCTGGTGATTTGCACGGTTGCTCAAGCCCAGAGACCATGTTCGTGTGTGTGCACACAAGGGCAGCGGCGGGGGGGGGGGGCGGTGTAGGTGTCTCCAGGCCTGACTTCTTACCTTCCTCCGCCACGACGCACAGCTGGCGATGATGCGTGGCCGGGGATTCCCCAGTCTGGGTAGTCCTTTCTGTCGTCACGGCTCATGGTCGCTGGCTGCTTTTCTTCAGGTAACGGGTAAGGGTAGCGGGTCGTGTAAGCCGTGGCCTTGAAAAGTAGCCACAGGCCATCTGGATGAAAGTTCCTGAAGGTCCTGAGCGGAGGGCCAGATGGAGGATCCCGGAACATGTGGGCCAGGGCGGCAACATTTTACTAGGCATGGCTTTTGGTGTGCACACACATGGCCGACACACCACGCATGTTCTGACCGGACTGCGTTTGAAAATAATAAAACTTAAAGGATAGAACTTTCTGTGTGGAGCGTCCTTATGAGGTGGAGGATATCAATCAGTCTCAAGGAGGGAGATGGTTTGTGGCTTTTTGCCAAGGCAGCCAGAGGGCTGCCGTCCTGCCTCCCTCCCCAGCACTCTTCCTAGCCTGGGCTTACTGCAGCTGCTCCCTGCCGTAGCTCACTCACCTGCACATTCTGGACCCCCAGCTTCCTCTGCTCTTCCTCCCCAAGCTCCCACCCCCTTCCCAGTGCCTGCTGCTGGCTTGCTCAGCTCTGGCCGGGGCTGCAGCTCCGGTCCCTCCCCGTGTGCTCAGGCCTTGCCTGCAGCTTCTCCTGAAGGCTGTGTGTTGGCAGCCACCCCCCCCCGCCCCACCTGAGGCACCTCCGCCCTTTATTCTTCCCAGTTCTTGCCCATGAGATGTGGGTTTGATTTCCGTGACCCGGGAGCTCTGGGGCAGGATTCTGAATACCCACTGAGGTCCAAGGTGCTGCTTCTTGCTTAAGAACAAAACGAGGTTTTAATTCTCTCTGTAAATCATTTGCCAAGTGAGGAGAGGTCGGGGTGGTAGATAACTGGCCTCGCCGAGAAGCGTCTAGGAGCTTCTAGAGCATGAAAGTTTAATGCACACTTGCTGAACTTATAAGTAAATGTTATTTTGAGGATAACATGCAAGTAGAGATGGCTTTCTGGGCGAACTCTTGACGGTTTTGATTGAAGTGATTTTGACCCCAGCCCATCTGTTGCATGCAGAGTGATGGGTCCTGAAGCTGACAGGGGTTATCAGGGGAGCAGATGCAAGCTGCTCTGTCCTGTAGGAAGTTGGGGTCCCGTGGATCTTCAGCAGACGCCCCGGTGTGCTCACCCTCTCCTGTTCTGAAGAATATAGTCAAGTCGCAGTGGCGTGGAAAATGGTGACAGGAGGAAAGCTTGCATCTGAAGATGGCCCCAGGCAGGGCACCCCCTTCTTCAGGACCATCCCCGTTCCTCAGCAGTTGCATCCATGGGGATTCGGGTCACCCAGGGATGGGAACCGGGTAAAACCCAGAGTCAGGAAAACCCCATCGTGCAAGTGCTCTTCCTCCAGAATAGTCTGCCCTCGACATTAAGCTGGCCGTGGTGGGCTGAGAGCATGGGGGAGGGGAGGGAGAGGCCACAGGGTGTATGCACAGAGGGTGGCTTGAGGAAGTGGTGCTCATTGAGGGATGTGGCCCAGGAAAGTGCTGAAGTATAAAGAAGCAGGAGAGGAAGAGTAGGAGAGAGGAGGACAGAAAAGGATGCCATGGAGGCAGTGTGGAAGCCTTGGGGAGCAGCCAGACTAGCTCGCTGTGTTGAGCAGCTGACGAAGGATCAGCAGGGCATGTAGACCTGATGATGCTGGCCACAGTTCACTGCTCGTCTGGCAGAACTGGGGCAGAACCAGACTGCCCAATTAGGGGAGACTGTGGGGGCTGAAGAGAACTCCTTAAGCACAATGCCCCTGGTTGTCTGAGGATGGTGGTGGTTTGAGACCTTTCTTGGGTACCAATGCCAAGGTGCCAATGCCCCATGGGTGAAATGGCTCATGATGTGCCTAGGACCTGAGCACAGCTTCCTGTAGTCAGCTCTTTGCCATTTGCAAGATCCCGTGTGGTGCTACTGTTGTGAGTCCTCCTTACACTGTACTGTTTAGGGGTAAGAGTCAAGGCAGTAAGGCTGCACATTTTCATTGAGACTGTGTACCGTTCAGTACGTACTTGGAGTTTTGCCTTAAATACGACTCGCGTGCTGTTTGTTAACGCTGTTGGTAATGGACCTGGCTAAGGGCTGTCCCTGTAAGGCCAGCTGCTGTCCACCCCTGATACTCACACTGGCTTGAAAGCAAACCTGGATGTTGGAAGACACTGGCCTGAGTGGAGAGGAAGGGAAGGCTGGCTCTCAGGTGGACCCTGCGTGTTCCCTGGATGAGCACAGCTCAGGGAAACGCTGTGGACGAGCAGGGTGAGTGCTGTGCAGAAAGGAAGACTGGCTCTCGGGTGGACCCTGCGTGTTCCCTGAATGAGCGCAGCTCGGGGAAATGCTGTGGACGGGCAGGGTGAATGCTGTGCGGTTGTGGGGTGCTGGTGCAGGGTTACGTTTGTTGTGCCGGGGCCTGTGGCAGCCCGCCCGTGTAGGCACACATGCAGGACCGTGGAAAGTTCAGTGTTGATGCTGGGCCAACCTCCTTGTCTTCTTGAGCTCAGAAGCTCAGATGTTAGGAGCTGACAGGAGCCTGAGGTTTCCCGACTTACACCTTTAAATTCCTCTCCATCACTCTCCACTGTGCCTTTGATCATAAGAGGAGAAAGGTCAAGCTGGCTACGCTGAGGGAAGGGAAAGGTGGCTTCTCTTTCCTCCCCGGGAGGTTGCTCTTCTGTCCTCATGAGGCTGGTTGTGTGTGCGTGATGGATGGGCAACTCCGAAAGCCCTCTCTGCTCAAGGGGAAGTGGCCTCACAGGCCTCGGGCACCGCCCCCCCTCACCCTCGCCCACCTCCATCAGCAGGTAAATTACGAAGCTCAGGATCTGTGTGGGGCTCACAGCAGCTATGGACCCCAAAACTTCCTGTTTGTCCAACAACCGTGGTGAATAGGTAGGGACGTCCGTGACACCCCGCAGGAAGTGAGGTACCCAGCAACCCTGAGCCTCCTGTGGAGGCTGCACTGAGAGAGCAGGCCTCCTGACTATGGGGCAGGGCAGCGTGGGCTGCATGTGGATGGAGTCTCTCAAAGGACGTTTATTTACCAAGGGGCTGAGGCCAGAGGCCTGGAGTGTGAGCGATGTATGAGTGGTTAGGATTTATAATCTGCCTGTGTGGGCACTGATGTCAGTTCCCCAGTCTCGCTGGCAACCTCCTTGGTTGGGGGACATTAAAAGCACAATACCAGCGGGGTGAACCCTGTGCCTCAGACTACGTCATGGGAAAAGAACGAGCCTAGCCGGCAGCCTGCATGTCTGCACAAAGGCTTTGACACACTGGCTGCTGGTCCCCTTCCTGTGTAGCAACCCAGGGAGATTTATGTCCTGGAAAATCTTCTGCAAAGCACAGGCCCAGCCTGGCCCCAGGGAACCAGGGACAGCGCTCACCCAGAGGAAATGCCGGCCTGGCGGGAGCAAACCTCCACAGTGGGATCAGTGCTGCGTCATGGCGGGTATGAATCCAAAGAGAAGGCCACACTGTGTCTGCCTTCCATAGAGTGTGGCCTGCAGTTTTTACAGGAGAGGGGTAAAGAGAGGAGACCTTGGAACCCCACGAAAACAGTAGCAGCTCCACCTGAGGCTCTTCTGCCTGGACCCTGGTTTCTGCATGACCTTTCATCAGAAGCACCTTCATCACGAATGGTGAACCTTACATGAAGAGCAGCTAGAATTTGCACAGGGTCAGCAGGTTCACGCCCACACTTGAAGACACAGAGATAGGTCCAGGGCACTTCTGAAATTAAGCAAACGTGTGTGTTATGTAGCATGCATGCGCACACGCGTGTGTGAGTGTGTGTGTGTGTATGCAGCCATGTGTGTGCACAGACATGGGTGTGCCAGCTGCTTCCCTGTGCGTGCGTGGAGACGGGGTCAGTGTTGGTATCCTCCTCACTTTTCTCCATATTTTGAGACGTGCATTTCACAAAGTAAAGTCACCACTGCAGCTAGACTGGTCAGCCGATGAGTCCCTGGGCTCCCGTGTTCACGCCTGAGCAAGGGGTGTACAGTTTGCAGCACGGTGCTCTGCCTCCGTGTGAGCACTGCGATGGTGCCCAGGGCCTCTTTCTTACACAGCAAGCACTTCGCCCAGCGGGCTCTCTCCACAGCCTTCGAGCTATTGGCACGGAGATGCCCGCAAAGACACAGGCGATTGCACAGAGGGACCTGGACTTATCTTCTAGCCCAAGTCTGTGGAAACTTTTTAACCACTTCATCCATAAAAAGTGTCCATCTCCACCCCATATCTGCGTAGACGGGAGACCTTGCCCGTCGCACGGGGCAGGAGCGAATGTTGGCAGATAGTCAGTCAGGTCTTACCCAAGACAGGGCCATAGCAAACGTCAGGGCACCAGGCCCTCACTGAGAAGACCAGAGAGTTGAAGCCCAGGGTATGAGGGACACATCTCTCCCCAGGGCCCTGTACTCCTGCCTGTTCCTGACCTGACCCTCCGGACACCTGCATGTCAGATCCACTGTGACCTCCATTTCAGGAAACGGTGTCCATTCTTTAAAACTTCAAGGCTGTTGTAGAGCCTTCCTCTTATGGAAAATTTTAGGCTGGCTGTTTGAAGGCATGAGATAGATACCCGGTGGACGTTTGCTGAGCTGGAGACAGAAGTGTGGGAGAAGGCCAGGACATCTGCTGCTTCCATCTCCCTCCTGCCAGGGCTCTCCATTGTGCCAGAATTTTCTCATGAATAAAATTCTTGGAATTCTGTGGAAAACAATGAATCCATGTGTCAGAGATTCATGGAGGAGACCCATTCCAGATGTGTAATGTGCTGTATTTTTAGCACATGTGGTTTCTGTGGAGGCCAAGCTCATAGGACTGCCTGGCTTTTATGGACTCTCCCTGAAGGCCAGAGGCATGCTGGGCTATCCCCCCTTCAGGGAGCAGGGGCCCAGGAGACAGCCTGCTGGCCGGGGACATTTTTACACCTCTGTAATCTCAGCTCCTCTGACTCTACCTCAGAGACCAGGGCGGGGTGGAGGTCACGAAGTTCTTCCCAGGCCAGCGTAGAACACTCCTGTACGGTTCGGGGAAAGTTACAGGGCATGCTGTGGGGAGACAGCTCAGCGGTGAAAGTGTTTCCCTTCAAGCAGAAACGTGGACTTTGAATCCCCAGCTCCCACACGGAGAGCAGGGCCTGGCTGCATATGCCTGTAACGCCAGTCCTGAGGGACAGGCCAAGACCGTCCCAAGGACACTGATGTTCTGCCCTGGCCTCTGCATCATGCACAGGGCACACGCACTCACACACTCATGCGTGTGGAACACACATGTACTAGTGTGTGTGAGCATCACATGTGTGTGAGGCGTCGTGAGCCGTTCTTGGGACTCTGAGGAGGTTCAGCTGCACATGGTGTGCTAATGGGGACATCTCCTTCTGTTTCCTCGCTCCTGGTCGAAATCAACCCTCAGCTGAACCACTGAGCTACACCCCTGGCTTGTTCTAGAGAGGACCATAGACAGGCCAGGAGAGGGGCTAGTGAGTGAACAAGCTATCCCACACGGGGCCCGGGAAACCTGTGCGCACATAGAACAGAGACCTGGCTTCCTCCTTACACAGAAAGTTCAGTGTGTCCTGAGGAGAGTGAGTAAGCGTGCGCTGGGTGAGTGACCTTCCCTGCCCAGCTTATTAGAATAACACATTTGAGATGGATGGTTTTGCTTCCCACTGGCTGTGTGAGGACATTGTCAGGAACGTCAGCGTTCTCAAACACGGTGATAATTTGCATATGTTCAGGCTTATAAAACGTGAGCGTGGAGAAACTCACTGACCTGCTGGGTAGCTGTGATCTGCACGACCTCCACAGCTGAAGAATTGGGGCCAGAAAAGACAAAGCTGAGGGAGGTGAATTTGAGATGCTCGTGGCTCCCTGGAGGACGCAGTTATAACGGGGCTCTGACTACGACTTTCCCAGACTGCAGTTTGAACCAACCTAGAGCAAACTCAAACACGGAGCAGGAAGGATCTGAGAACTGACAGGGAGGGGGACAGACCTGCTGTGAACTGGGGTGTTCCTCCAGCACCTCAGGACTGGGACGTCTCTGTTCTTTAGTACTGCTCCAGATTTCTCCCAAGTTTAGCTGTTTAAAACGAAAAACAGAAGAGACCAAGTAATTTCGGCTGGGGTTGGCCCGGTCACTGGTAGAGTGCCTGCCTGGTGGGTAGGGAGCCCTGGGGGGCGTGGTCGGTGGTGCCACACCCTGCACATGCAGTGTGAAGGGGACTTGATGGGTTTGAAGCAGATGCAGAGACTCTTGGCCAAACTTCCGGCAGAGAGCAGGGAGTCTCATGGAGGAAGAGGGGTGGGATAGAGGGACTTGGAGGGGATAGGAGCCCCACAAGGAGACCAACAAAGCTAAAAGATCTGAGCCCAGGGGTCCTGCAGAGACTGACGCACCAATGGAGGACCATGCATGGAGGGGACCTAGACCTCCTGTTCAGATGTGGCCGATTGGCAGCTCAGTCTCCAGGTGGATCTCTGAGTGAGGGGAGCAGGGGCTGCTTCTGTCATGAACGCAGTTGACTGCTCTCTGATCACTGGCCCCTGATGATGCAGCCTTGCCAGGCCATGGAGGAAGAGGATCTGGGTGGTCCTGATGAGACTTAGAGAGCTGTGGGCAGATGGCAATAGTGGAGAATTCCGCCTTTCAGTGGTCTAGGGGAAGGGGAAGAGGGAGGAAGGGTGAGACTGGGGGAGCTGAGGGAGGGAGCTTCAGTTGGGATATATAATGAATAAACTGTGAAGAGAAAGTAAAAATTAAAAATAAAGACAGAGCACATGGTGCTAAGGAGAAGCAAGGAGGAGAGGCATGGGGTGAGATCTGGTCAAAACAGATCACTTGCGTGTGTGAAACTCCGGTAACGGTGAGAAGATGGTCATGCTGACCCCCCCCCACCCGTACACACACTCCTAACACCTGAGACGCATTGGCAGGAGGATCCTGTGTGGAAGGTCATCCTCTCTCTGCTGTAAAGTCTGTCAGGACTGCAGGAGACCCTGTTTCCAAACAAAGCAGGAACTGAACAGACACCATCTTTTCATCTACAGGAGCTGCTAGAAACCAGATAAAGGCAGAGACTCCTCTATGATTAGTCTCTGTGTGGCCTGCTGGTGGTGATTAGAAAGACAAGAATTGGCTGGGAAGGGTCTGAGGGCGTGCTGCACAAGGCATCATGGCGGCCCCACACACAGACAGAGCTGGTGCAGCGGCCCAGTTCTTCACACTCGTTCTGTCTAATGTTCCCGTGTAGGGAAGAAAGGGGAAGAACTTACTGACGTAAAACAAAAACGTTGGCTTATTAATAGATTGTGATTTGTTTTGTCATTTTGTTTTGCCTTTGGAGTTTTCATGTGCATGTGTGTTGTGTGTTGTGTGTTGCTCAGCATACCCCAAACCCTTCACTCACCCCTCCCATTAGGCCCCGTATATACATGGTTTTACATATGTTGTAAAATCTCAGACCACCGCTGAGAGAACGCTCATAAGGTGTTGTCTTTCTTGCACTGGCTCAGTTGATCGTCATCAAGCATATTCATCTTCCCACAGATGTGACTTCTTTCTTCTGTGTAGTCCTTTGAATCAATCTTGTTTTTAACTGATCTGTGAGGCCCAGAACTTGTGCAGGACAATTGGGTCCTGTGTGACATTTCCATACCTGTGCGTGTTGGGTGACCAGGGTAAGTGTGTGTGAGCCCTCTGCCCTCACCCTTCCAGGACTGAATGACCTCTGCTAAGCTGCTGTCCCTGGCTCCTTCAGCCCCTGTGTATCCGAGGACATCCCGTAGGCCAGCAAGCGAGCAAAGAGGAAAAGGCCTTTAACACTGTATTGGTTGGTTTCTAATTTCCCAGGATACACTGGACAAATGCTTTAGAACCCCCTGACAGCATGGCTCTATCCAGTTCCCTAGCTTTGTTAGATGGTTACTGTGGGGATAGCTAGTGAGCAATACCAGGGAGATGTTTTGATTCTAGGAGCGTGTGTGTGTGTGTGTGTGTGTGTGTGTGTGTGTGTGTGTGTGTTTCTATAGCAGTTCTGGGTCTCATTCTCTTAGCACTGGGCCAGTATTACAAGTTGTAAATTGTTGGATACTGAAGCAGCACCATATTGGAGAAAAACTCTTTTTAAGTGGATATAGCTTTGCCTACACACATCTTCCTTTGATGTTAATCCATGTGACACACATATATACATATATATATATATATACACATATACATATATATGGATTAAAATAGCAATGTGTTAAATTAGAAAAACGTGAACAGAAAGCAGGATGCTGTGCTCACCATGTGATGCTCAAGTTTCTCCTCTGAAGACTCGAGAAGAGAAGAAGCCCTTGCTATCGGGGGAGCGGGGGGACCTCGACACTCCTCACTGGCACCTTCCATCTTACAGAGTTTGGCTTTCGAGGCAGTTATAGTTTCATGATTCATTGGAAGGCCAAGATTCACTGTATGTGAAGTGCAGAAACTCGAGAGGGGCTGGGGTGGGGTGGGAGACAGCACAGCCCACTTGGTGTTTGCTTCCTCCAGGAGGCCTGACAGCAGTCCTCAGAACCTGCATGAAAGAGGCGAGGCTGGTGAGAGCTTTCTCCCGGGGTTGGTGGGCGGAAGCTGGTGAGAGCTTTCTCCTGGGGCTGGCGGGTGGAGGCTGGCGGGTCCTGTGTCAGCTTAGCCTAATTGACAAGTTCCAGGCCAGTGAGACCCTAGCTTAAATGGAAAAAAAATTCTGCCAAACTAAGAAGGACCTGGCCAATATCACCTGAGTGGACCATATGCACACACACATTTGTGCATGCGTACACATGTGCCCACGGGAACACGCACACGGGAGCGCACACACGCACACTGAAAATGACCTTCTCCACAGGCTTGGAGTCGTGATGTCTCCACGTGGGTTGTACGTTTGGTTTCCGTTGCTGCCCCCGTAGATACAATGAGGGATTCTGCAGGAGCATCTCCTGTGTGCCGTGCCTTGGAAAGAAGAGGTGAGCCACGGCTGTTGGCAGCGTCAGTTGGTGCCCTGACGCCCTTAATGTTCTTCCCAGCACTGGCTCCAGTGTGAGCAGAGATGCTATCCCACCAGCCCTCATTCTCTTGTGTGTTTCGTGGCCCAACACGTGCCCGTTCTTCGGATCTGAGTAGTCAAATTACCTGAGGAAAGAGTCCTAAACAGGGACTCACACAGAGCAGAGAGAACCGAGTCCAAGTGATACTCTAACCTCCACGCTCACTGCCTGTGGGAACACGTCACCCACAAATAAGTAAGCGGACTTAAAATAGTTTAAGACAGGGCACCTTGCGTGTGATGGCAGTGAGAGGCTGGGGCCCGGCCCTGGGGTGTGCCCCTGCCCCGAGGACACACAGGCTGTGTTCACCATCTGCCTCATGGTGGCTTCCGTGTCATGTCTGTTCCTAAAACCTCGTCTCTGTGGGCGAGAACGGTAACCGAGCTCGGGGACTACTGTGAAACTGAGTGATTCCATCCTGTAACTCACAGATGACCGTGATTAAACACAGCCTTACTGTTATTTCACGCTCCACCTGAGCAGAAGCCGAGATGGCTGACTCTCTGAATGGGCCACTCACGCTGAGACAGCTGGCTTCGAGCTGGTACATGCGGGTGGCGTAACTCCAAACCCAGAGTCAGAGGCATGCACGGTGTCCTGTTCTTGTCCTTGGTGGCTTGGTGTTTGTGAGCATGGAAATAATAGTATTTCTGTGGCGGGGCTAGAAGGAGGTTGCTGGCTCGTGTGAGGCGAGCGTAAGGAGCAGAGCTGTGTTGGAGTGCGGTGGGAGGCGAGCTGGACGGGCACTGTCGGTGAGGTGGACGGCTCCCCTTGACAAGAGGCCTTAACCGGCACACCCTGCTCTCCATTAGCCTGGGGCACACTGAGGCTGGTTCCTGAGCCTGCTTCCCCAGGGCCAACAGCAGGACATATTCCTTGTTTTCAAAGAGCATGGATGGTCATTCTCCCTCACACTCGTGTGGCAGAGAGCTGCTCGCTCTGTGAGATTTTCTGCTGCCAGCACCTCACCACCCCAGATCTTCAGGAAAGCTTCAGTATGATGGAATCTCTCCTTGAATGGTGGGATGCTCTCATGGACCCTGGGGTCACAGACCAGAAACAAATTTGGGCTGAGACCCTGACTTTCTGGCTGTCAGTGAAAAGAGCCTAAGAGAACAGTCATTTGTTACAGAAAAGCATCAGGTTCGTGAAAGGTGTGTGTGTCTGTCTGTCTGTCTTTCTCAGTATGTGTTTGTGTGTCTGTCTATCTCTGTCTCTCGCTGTGTGTGTGTATGTGTGTGTGTGGTGTGTGGATGTGTGTCTGGCTCTGACTCTGTCTCTAGGTCTCTCAGTGTGTGTATGTCTGTCTGTCTCTGTCTCTTAGTGTGTGTGTGTCTGTCAG
>NW_026592666.1:12684888-12685959 GCF_907164565.1 Psammomys obesus | reverse complement strand
TGTGTGTGGTGTGTGGGTGGGTGTGTGTCTCTGTCTCTCAGTGTGTGTGTGTTTGTGTGTGGTGTGTGGGTGTGTGTCATGTGGAGGCCAGAGGTCGGTATAAGGCCTTCTCTGGTTGCTTCACTGGCAGGACGCCCCAGGATCCACAAGCCCGGCACATCTGGCTGTTCACATGGGTTTGCAGGACCCAGAGGCAGACATCTGTGTTTGCATGGCTTTACACACCCACCCTCTCCCCACATCTCCCCAAGGACTTCCACTGGAAATGTCAGTAAACATGAGAAGTATAAAGCTTCCATTTTTGTTTGTTTTTAGTGGAACTATCTTGGAAGATTTTTAGTATCCAAACTCAACAAACGCACTCATTTTGATATTGCAGTATAAAATACAGTCCAGCCAATCCTTCCGTTCTGAACTGTTCCTCGACTGTTATCCCGGGATCAGGGCCGAGGTGAAGAGGGTCCCATTAGTGCCAGCACTCAGCTGAGGTGGTAAACTCGGGTGTGTGGACACAAAGCACCTTTTTTCTGGGGGCAGTGTGGTTAGAGTTTATGTGCTTCGTGTAAGGTCATACAGTGGCCTTGGGAGGCAGCCACAGCCACAGCAGACTACCCCGACTTTCCTGGAGCGGCAGCACACACACCCACACACACTGGCACACACTGGCACACACTGGCACACACTGGTCTGAAGTGCAGGACTTTTTATAGCTGTGCAGAGGCGGGAATATTGAATTATTGGGCCGCATTCCCGCCAGGTTTTGACTGGTTTTGGATTTGCAGCTAAGAAGCCGCCTCAGACTCTGCCAAGCCCCGAGGCTGAGGTGGCGGAGGATCGCTGTCCCCATGTTGTCTGCAGCCCTGTGTCAGGCTTCTGGGTGGGCGGGGTGGCAGGGTGGCAGGGTGGCAGGCAAGATGGCCACTGACAGGAGGCAGCCGGGGAGCAGGAGCAGGGACACCAAAGGCCAAGGTCAGAGATTCTCCCCAGGGCCTGGGGTCTGTGCTCCCAGGCCTGGCTCAGCACTTGTGTGTGTGTGTGTGTGTGTGTGTGTGTGTGTGTGTGTGTGTGTGT
>NW_026592666.1:12671976-12684878 GCF_907164565.1 Psammomys obesus | reverse complement strand
GTGTGTGTGTGTGTGTGTGTGTGTGTGTGTGTGTGTGTGTGTGTGTGGCACTTGGAGGCCAGAGGTGTCTGTCCCTGCAGCTCAGCTCTCTCCACCCTTTGAAGCCTGGGCCTGGCAGGCAGGCGGAGAAGCCAGGGGCTGCGTGTGACCAGTCTGCCCTGAAAGGGAATGTGGAAGCCTGAGTGTGCAGTTGAACTGGGATGGAGTCGTGTTTGGGCGTGTGCTTGCCTTTTCTGGTAGCCGCTCAGTGACGCAGGTTCACACGCTCCTCCTTGGCTTTATCTCCCTGTTGGGTGTGTGTCTGCGTGCGCGTGTGTGTTAGGTTGTATCGCGTACATATGATGTGTGTTGTAGAGTGTAAGTGTGTGTGTGTGTGTGTGTGTGTGTGTGTGTGTGTGTGTTACTTGGGCTCACCTTTGGACCCCTGTGTAGAAGGGAGTCTGTGCTTGGCCGCGTGCAGCGCTTACCCGGCTTTCAGGGTCCTCTCGGGACTGAGCGATGGCTGGGTGGAGCCTTCCTCCGTTCCCACAGCTCTGACTGGGGAGTGTTGTAGGAGCGGAACAGACTTGTGCCCTTCTTTCCCACTTAAATCGATCTCAGTTAACTTTGATTTCTTTCTTCAGAAAACCATGTGTTGAAATTACGCTTTGCCAGATGTGAGAAGATTTCCTCCCGAGCTCGTGCGCGCGCACAGGCCCCATTTTAGCTGGGATGTTTCTGTCCTCCCCGCCAGTCCTGCACCCGTGGCCGCTTGTTTGCAGGAGCATCTTACGAACATTTGTGGGTTACTGTTTCTGCCGCTCCCTCGGTGTAACCGGTTTTTGCCAGCTTCTGCTGGAAATCATGCTGTGTCCACGCGCCTTCCCATCGGTGGGCAGAGAATAGGTGTCGATGTGAACACATTTCCCAGCGGGGCCAGGAGTCCGGGCACAGGTGTGACCACGCCCGCGTGCACCCTCACAGGACCCCTGGCTTTCTCGGACCAGCTCATGCACACTTAGCTCAGCCCTGGACCCTGTGTCCCTCCTCCCTCCTTCCCGCTGTTCAACTGAAAGCCGCAGGCTGAGGGCCGGCCGCGCGGCCACAGTGCTGCTCCGAGAAACAGCAAGCCTCGGGCTCCGCCTCCAGCACCCGTGTGAAACCCGGGCACACTGGGCACACTGGTGTGCCTGCGAGCCCTGCACCCGGGCGGGAGCACGCCAGGTTGCACACTCATGGGGAGGTCAAGCTGGCCGGTGAGCTCTGGGTTCAGGAGCCTCAAAGTGTCAACGGCTTAGTGAGCTAGCGCCAGCAACCTGCCGCCTCTACACGTGTATGCACAGGTGTGAGTGTAAGTGCGCACACCTACACCTGCACACCCACCCGGGTGCGAGCACACACACACACACACACACACACACACACACACGAGTGTGCTCTCCGGCCTTCTCATCAGTTGATAACTGTGCTTTGCAGGCCTCCTGCACATCAGCTCTCACTGAGGACTCACCACTGGCTTAAGCACAGAAAAGTGTCCCCGTTGGGACGATTCTCTTTTTTCTTTTCACAGAACAGTGAAAATATCAGAGACCAGGGCAGGCTCTGCCCCAGTGTTTGGCGGCCTCTGGGTAATTCGCAGCTTTTTAGTTTTTACTTCATTTATCATCCAGATGTTCACCATCATAGAAGCGTTTGAAGCTCTTCCCGGCAAACAGTGCGGTGTGGGAAGAGCTGCATCTCTGTCTGGCTCCCGTCGGCCGCGGCATCCCCGTCCGCTCTCCCGAGGACCCGGACCTCTGGGTCCCAGAGCACGGGGGTCCCCCACAGGCCGAGGTGTTGGTCTTCCCAGCCCCGTCTCTCATCTCTGTGACCCTTCCTCGCCCTGTCTGCTTGAATTATAGATCACATTTGTCAAGTAATGACACATGCAATTGGATGTCTTCTAAGACCTTTGAAATTCAACTTCCTCGAGTTGAGATTAAAGTGGGCCCTGTCTGGCCAGAGCAGAGCGGGCCTGGGCGCTAGAGCCCCGCAGGTGAGCGGCTCCAGGCCACTCCAGCCGCCACCGCTCACTGGAAACAAAGCTACTTTTGTTTTCTCCTTTCTTGCAGAGAACAGGAGGCCAGCCTTTGCAGCCCTGTCAGGGCTGCCCCTAAGTGTAGGAAGTGACCCTGAAACACGACTGGGGTGTCCTGACTCTGTTTCTTTCCCTTCCAGGAGGCCTTATCAGTTGTGAGTGAGGACCAGTCCCTATTTGAGTGTGCCTACGGAGCGCCACACCTGGCAAAGACGGAGATGACCGCGTCCTCTTCCAGTGACTATGGCCAGACGTCCAAGATGAGTCCCCGGGCCCCTCAGCAGGACTGGCTGTCCCAGCCCCCCACCAGGGTCACCATCAAGATGGAGTGCAACCCCGGCCAGGTGAACGGCTCCAGGTAAGCAGTGCTGGCCACTCCGACCTCCATTCTTCTTCCTGTCTGCTGAGTCCTGTGTTTTCTTCACTGTGCCCGGGGGACTCTTGAGGGCGAGGCCGCTGGCTGGTGACTCGAGGTGCTTCTGGGGAACGTACTCCTCCGTGGCTTGGGCTGAGGACAGAGGCTGCGAAACCAGTGGAGTGTTTACCCAGAACCTTTGAAGACTCTTGGCTCAGTTCTTCTTCCCAGGTGTGAGGGGAGCGTGCTCACACATGGCGGAGTTCACTTCTGTCTTATGTTCAGTGCTATCTGACGTTTCTGTGGAGACACAGTGTTGGCTAGTGGCCAGGCAGGGCAGCGTTGCCCAAGCCACCTGAGTTTGTGGGGGTCCTTGCATGCGTGTGCGGCCTCAGCTTAAGCACCGCAAGACCCCTGGAGCTGATGTGTCTTGAGTTTGCCGTGGGAGTGTGGCTGGCACTTGGAGTGGTCGCCATTTCTAGCAATCCAAAGCCTCGTCACACAGGAGCTTGAACAGTAGCACAGGGGCTAGGGAGACTGCTCGGCAGTTGAAGCGTTGGCCACATGAGCACAAGAACTTGAGTTGGGATCCCCTGCATGCACATAAAGGCAGGGAGTGTAGCATGTGTCTGCAGCAGGATGGGAGACAGACACCTGGTTGCTCGTGGGCCAGTTAATCTGACACCAGCAGTGTTAGGCTGCCTCAGATAGGCTGGAAGGTGAAGACTCACGTTAAGTTTGTCCTCAGACTTCCTTAATGTAAGCTGTGCCATAGCACCATGAGAGGGAGAGAGAGAGAGAGAGAGGTGGGGAGGGAGAGAGAGGGAAAGTGAGGAAGAGAGAGGGAGAGAGAGGGAGGGAGAGTGGGTAGGTCTAATTTCCATTAAACTATCCCGTATATACCCAGGGGAACGAATGTAAAACCCAGAGAAAAAGACAGGATTAATTCTCCTAAATGAGCTACAAACTCGTTTATATACCAGATCCTAAGAACGGTTTCCAGTGTTTTGGGCTTCCTGAATACAAAGGCCCTTTGTACCCAGTAGGCCATTGATCCCCTGATCAGCAGGGAAGCCTGCTCCCATTTGATGGATGAGGAAGCCACTGAGCCCGCATTGGCTGGCCAGCCCAGACACCACTTAAAAGGACTCAGAGTTTGGATGGGAACCAAGCATGCTGGGCTCAGCACCCAGAACACTTTTCAGCTCGCCGCTATGAGAGGGCCTCTTTGTACATGTATGTCTCCGTGCTAAATGTGTTTAAAGTGTTGTGTTTCGTAAGTGCTGGAAATCATGGCGTCAGCTGCTTGTCGGTGTTAACACAGGTGTCAGTCACAGAC
Source organism: Psammomys obesus (assembly GCF_907164565.1). Lineage (NCBI taxonomy): Eukaryota > Metazoa > Chordata > Mammalia > Rodentia > Muridae > Psammomys > Psammomys obesus. The sequence continues at coordinate 12,681,128 of NW_026592666.1, read as the reverse complement.
CTTCCAAGGACTGTTAGCAGCGTGGCTGCCAGGCCGCATGGGGGGGGGGGGGGGGGGCGGACCCGGCCCCCGGCCTCAAAAAGGGGTTGGGTTTGTTCCCCGGCCCCCCCCCCCCCCCCCTTGATGCTTTCTTGGTTTGCCTAGTTGCTGCTGGTCTGCAGTTTTTCCAGTCAGGGTAGCACTACATAACACAGGCTGGCCTTGAACTCAGTCCTGAGAGTGTTGGGTTGTGTTGCAGTGGAGTGGAAGCAGGGCTCGGGAAGGCCCTTAGTCTGCTAACGGCCTCGGTACTTGAACTGGACGTGGCTCACCTGCAGATGAGGCAGGAGGGCTCAGTGATTGGCTGTGTTGGTTCCTGCACCCTTCAGGCCTACAGAGGTCTTGGCGCATCTCCCGGGCCCCAGCTCAGTGGCTTCTCCTAACTATTTCTGTCCTAGGCTTACATGGAGCAGGTCTTCCTGCTGTGAGACCTGGGAGCCAAGTTTGAAAGCAGGCCCCTGGCTAGGGCGTGTGGCCTAGCACCGGCACGGGCTCCATTGCTGCCTACGTGGTTTCATGGGAGAAGTGCATTTTGCAGCCTCATTCTACCAGAGCAAGTCCCGCCTCTGTCCCCAGGGGCAGAGCTCCTGGCTGTGGCTCTCATTGTCCACCCTGTCTACCCATCATCACTGCACAGGAGCCAGCAGAGAAAGAAGCAGGAGGAAAGGGAGGAGCGAGGGACAGCACAGTGGGGCACAGTGGGCTCAGGCCCACTGTGCTAACAAGCTTCTGAAATAAAACACAAGCGCCAGGGTGAACTCTGCTGCTGTTCGAATTGCTCCTATAAAACCTAATAACAGGACGGCAGGAGACAGCAGCCGCTGCCGAGGGTGCCGGTGAGGAAGTCCCTGTGGGCCTGGCTTGGCCATGCAGGATTCTCACAGACAGATGCTAATTTCAAGTCGTTCTGTAGACAGCGGCCATCGCTCCCCAGCTTGAAGTTCTGGGGTAACCCTGTCTCTCCCATTTCACCACTCTGACCTCCCTCGTGGAAATCCCCCCCCCCGTTTGTACAGTGGGAAGCTGGCAGCGTACAAAACTGAAATCCCAGCTGCCAGCCTCCCACAGTTGCCGTGGGGTACCCATGGCTCACCCACGCAGGCCAGAGATGGTGTTCCCTAAGGCCACCCCAGCTGCCTTCCACTGCCAAGGGGTGGGGCCCTGCCCAGCAGACGGCAGTCCCTGGCCCTGTGCTGCTGGTCCAGGCAGCCAGATCCAACAGCTGCCGTGGGCAGTGCCTTTGCCTGGCACCCGTGATGGCGAGCCTGCTTTTCTGCTTCTGTTTTAAATGCCCATACAATGTACATTATGTATTGAGCACATACCGAGGTACCCCTCACCCCTTTTCTCGGCGCTCCCCATCCTTTTGCCAATCTAGACAGCTGTACTTATGCTTTCATGTCGTGTGATTTTATGTATCGGTATAAAATCTGTAAGAACCATGAGTGACAGAAAACGAGAAATTTGTCTTTCTGAGACAGACTTAATTCGCTGAATATGATTACTTCCAATTATTTTTCTGCAAACTATGTAATTGTGTTCTTTCTATGACTCAAAAACTATTCTGTTTGTTTAGTATTTATGTGCCATGCTTCCGTGGTGGCACCCTTTGGTGGTGTGCCTGAGAGCCCACAGCTGCTGGGACGTGGCTGGGTCCATGCCAAGTGCCCTGCTCCCAGGCCTGTCTCCCGACTTCTTGGAGCCATGAACTCATTGATTCTGTCAGATGAGGGTCTCCTTGGGGCGGCGTTTCTCAAACTGAGCTCCTGAGTGTGGGCCTGGGGACCAGAACTCGGTCTGGAGAGACCCCCAGACTCTGGAATCACGGGAGATGGGGGCTAAGTCTGCAGGGAGCACCGGAGGACATTCTGGTGTACTGCGGAGGAGAAGCAGCACCTTGGGAGCCACTGAGGAGGGGAGAAATGAGAGCCCAGGATCTGGGTGCAGGGCCAGTGGGCTGCTCCAGCCCGGCAGGTAGAGGAAGCTGTGCTTGAGGGGTCTGTCCACCTGCACGGGGCAGCTTCTCTCTTAGCTTACTGCGAGGACACCAGGCCTACTGGAGTCTGAGAGGTGAGAGATGCACTTCCTGGACCTTGCCTCTTGGAGCATGCTGGGAAGAGAGACCACACAGGGCCTGCCTCACTCCAGCCTGTGGTCCGATAGCAAGGCACTTTTGACGTATTATTTTAAAGTATTTGTCTATCTTACTTGATCCAGGGTCTCGAGTATCCAAAGGCTAGCCGTAAACAGAGGTGTAGCCATCTCTTGCTGCTTCTGCGTCCACCTTTGAAGTGGCTGGGGTTACAGGAAGTGCCACGACACCTGATTTAGGTAGTAGCAGGAATTAAACCCAGCACCTCACATGTTAGGTAAATATACCACCAGCTGAGCGACATCCAGTGCCCTGAGGTCTACTACATTAACGGCGTGCCCCATGAAGAGTGCTGAAGGTCATGAGAGTGGGTCACTCAGTTGCCCTTTGACCTCAGACATGATGGTTAAGCACAGGTCATTGATTCAGCTGAGTTTGTTAAGCGTCTGCTGTACACATCAGTGTTCTAAAGGTGTAGCAATGAAATCCTGTGCTGCTGCCTGTCCAAGGGAGGAAGGTATTTGACCAGTAGACTTGTTAAAACGCACATGAGGCTGGATGAGAGCAGGTGCTAAGGAGAAAAGTCAGGCGGCTCCAGGCAAGGCGGCTCTGCAGGGCCACCTCTCACAAAGCGACTTTTGGTTAAATGACAGAGAAGGAGAAGGCCTCTTGGTCACACAGTGGTTGAGTGCTCTGTGCAAATGACCAGCCTGAAACCTCTAGGACCTCAGGAAGGCTGTCATCTTGACGGTGTGTGTGTGTGGGGGGTGCAGGAGCAGGCGTCACTGGAGGAGAGGGAGCAGAGAGTGAGTGCCCTCACTACAGAGCCAGCACGGATGCTCACAAGGGAAGGAGGGCTGTGCTTGGGCTCCAGCTCTTCCTGGCTCCTGTGCTGAGGCCAAGAGCAGCATGCTCTGAGGGATACTGCAGTGTGCTGTCCTGTGCTGTGCAGAGGACTGGAGCGATGGAGGGAGGGAGAGACGGGCGGACAGGAAGGAAGGAAGGAAGGAAGGAAGGAAGGAAGGAAGGAAGGAAGGAAGGAAGGAAGGAGGGAAGGAGGGAAGGAAGGAAGGAAGGAAGGAAGGAAGGACAGGGATTACAAATCAAGCATGCTGTGGCTGAACCAGAGCTAGGAAGCCCAGGCTCTTGGGGACAGCCTTCACACTCTGACTTGACTCCAGGAACAGGCAGCAGGCCCTCTGGCCACCACTGGTGCAGCAAACTTTCACCCGCTCCCCCAGTGGGCCCCAGAACAAGGGATTTTGCCTCTAGTTGTAGGCTGGCAATGCCTAAAAGACACTGTGTGTGTGTGTGTGTGTGTGTGTGTGTGTGTGTGTGTGTGTGTGGCAGCTGGGGGTTTCGTACGTGTCTGTGAGTAAAGCCAGTGAATACTGGCATCACTCCGTCCTGCACAGGACGGCACGGCCTCTCCAGAGATGACCTGACTCCACATCTTCACATGGTACCGTGACCCCGCAGTGGCCTGCTGTGGGCTCTTCAGAACTTTTGACCCTGCTCACAGCTGTGAAGATAGAGCTACGGGAGCATGCAGAGCTCCGTCCATGTCACTGGTAGAATGCTCCCGAGCACACAGCCCTAGAACTACATGAGACGGACAAGGTGGTTCTGGCTGTAATCATAGCCCGATCAGAGCAAAGGCAACTGGATCAGGCGTTCAAGGCCAGCCTTCGCCACACGGTGGATTTGACTTCCTGCCTCAAACGTGCAACTAATGACAAAACTATCCCCAGAGACTGGCAGCAGGTAGTCTAAACTCAGAGAAGGCCCAGGACCCGTGATGAAAGAGCGAAGGGTGAGGTCTGTTCCAGGGACCACGGGAAGACAGCTGAAAAGAGCCACCAGTGGCCAGCATTTCTGCGAGGCACTGAGACAGTTTATAGAGTATTTTAGAACAGAGATATCCAATTTCCTAGTAGACTATAAGATGTTATGTTACCATTAGACTCGTTTTCTTCTCTTTGAAGTTCATTTGATTTTGTGTCCAGCTCAGGTCCCTCCCCCACAGTCAGTCCCCAGACCCGCTTCATCCCCTCTGGGCTTTCCTCTGGGTGGGAAGCCAGGTCTTCCCTCCCCTCTCCGAGTTGTGTCCATGTTGCAGGTTTTAATGTTGTGTCTGATCTGGCCAGAGCCGCTGTTTGGCTTGTTTGCGTCTTTGTCTCCCATGGGAGCTGCGCCTAAATGTTCAGAGTGAAAGGAGCCTCGGGTGGCCCTTTACAGTGGCCTTCAGTGAAGACTCGCTGCGCTGGACACGGAACTTTAATGTTGTCCCAGATGCCCGCTCTTCATGTTTCTGCTTGCCACTGAAATGCGGCTTTGTGTCCCCTGCTGCGGACAGTTGCTTCCGAACAGGCTTCGATGCCAGGAGCGCTCTCTGTATGCGCAGCTAACTCGCTAACTCGCGCTGAGTGTGTGAAGCTGCTCTCAGGCCGGGCTTCTCTGCCAGCTTAGGCTTGCTGTACATACGCTTTCTTGTGCTCTGGGGAGCCGTAGGCATTATTTGGGGGCAGTGGCGCTCCCTGGACTAATTGCATTTGCTCCTTTTGCCTCAGGGCTCTGACTGAATTGGCAAGCGAGTACCCCCCTAATTAAGCTCGGCTGCTCTCCAGGCCGTGGCTGGCATGGGCACTTGGAGACTTTCAAGTGAGTGCTTTTTCCTAACAGTAATGGTGAACGTCTTAGTCAGCTTTGGTCTCTGCGACAAAAATACCAAGACTGGGCAGCTTCCGGACAATAGAAGTGTGTCCCTCGTATTTCCCAAGGCTGAGGCATGGCCTACAGGCACTGGTGATCTGCTGTCGGAGGGTACCTGCTTCCTGGTCACTGAGGGTAGCTTCCTGCTGCTTGACTGTGGGGCAAGTTCTCTCTGTCTGTCTCTGTCTCTCTGTCTCTTGGAGTCTCTCTGTCTGTCTCCCCATTTGGGATGGAAGCCTGTTTGCAGTCTATGAGCACCAGAGACCTACATCAGATATCTTCCTCGACCACCATTCTCTTCTCTTCACATACTAACATGGTCTCTCATGGACCCCAGTCAGATGGCTCACTCGGCCGTCTGAGCTACCTAAGAGACCCCAGTCTCTGCCCCCAGCTCTGCCATTACAGGTAGGTGGCCACACCCAGCCAGCTTTCACGTGGGCGCTGGGATCCGAACCTTGCGTGATAAGCATCTTATCCACAGAGCTGTTCCCCCAGCCCTGGGATTGTGTTATATAAAGTCACCAATCCATCCTGAGGTGAAGGCTCCGCTCTTGTGTTAGCGTCCCCCTGAAGCCCACTGACTTCATCACATTGGCTTTCTTCTGTGAGATCTGTGAAGACACACGCACACCTGCCACAGTGAGCCCTCGTGAAGTGGCTCCTCTACTTTCATGGACCCCAAGCCTTGGCGAAGGTCAGCCTGCCATGCTGCAGAGGTGGGTGCAGAGGGTAGGCCAGGAAGGGACACGGGCTCTGCTGTCTCCCTCTCTTCCTCCCTTTTCCTCCGGGCTGTGACGTCTTTGCTCCCCGAGGAGGGTAAGCACAGGGGCGGCCTAAAAGGGGACACAGGGCTGGAGCTCTCCCTGTGGGGCTCCCCTGTGGGGCCCCTGAAGGGCTGCTGCCAGGGAGAGGGGCCTTTGCCTTGAAGGTGGAGTCATTCCAGTCGTCAGAATTGACACAGTTTTAAAATGTGAAACCCAAAGCTTGCAATAGGAGGAGGCTCAGCAAGGTGCGTTCTTTGTTCTTTGCAGCGAGGCCCTGAGTTTGCACCGCTGCACCCACATAGAGGCTAGGCAGAGCAGCATGCTGAGCGCTCTGGTCTCACCCTGGGGAGGGGCAGGCACAGATCCTGTCAGGGTCTCCTTGGCAGGGCAGCCCAGCCTCGCTCTCCATCCTACTGTGAGACCCTGTCTCGAAACTCAGAGTGGCACCCGGCATCAGCTTCTGGCTCCCACATGCATGCACACACATGCATAGAACATCACACAAATGCAAACACACAAACTCATCACATACATATGAATACACATGGACACACACACACCATACATCACACACATACACACACGTACACCCCCACATAACATACAAACGCAAATATAGACACTCAGTGCATACACCGCATACACACACACACGCATACACACGCACACAAACACACACACGCATACACACACACACACACACAGCCCTGGAACGCTGACTTAGTGATTTCTTTTTTCTGTAAAAAATGTATTTCAAACAAAGTGACAGAAAGTCACACGGCGGAGATGCTGTGTCTGATCGCTCCTGTGGAACTCAGATTCCGTAGGTCATTCCAATCCCTAATGACAGCCCTCCACAGAGTTTGACTTTCCCTCTCATTCTCAGGACCCAGACGAGGCGCTCTCTCGCTGAGAAGCATTTTCAGCTATAAATACAGGCATGTTCTTAAACAATCACGCTTGCTGGGGAAACGTCCAGCCCGGGTTGGGGGCAGGAGTAGCTGTGGCCGAGGTAGCGGTTAATTCAGCTTCGGCCTGAGAAAGTTGTCTGGAGGAGGCGGAGGCTCCAGGTGTAAGGGGATATTCAGCTGGAGTAAGAATAACACGCTGGGAAGACAGGCGTGCGAGGCTCGGCCTGAGCTGGAGTCGAACATGAATCACACGGCCCCACCCGCTGCCCAGGCCGTGGGGCCTGAAGCAGCTTTTCCACTGATTCAGAAATAAAACAGAGCCACAAATTACCCTGGAGCTGGCCAGACAATCCGCTCCTTGTCTGGGGCCCTAAAAATACCTTCTGTGGGGCGTCGCTTCCATCACCCTGGGAAACCGGGGAAGGCGCCTGGGCCGACTACCAGCAGGCAGGCTTGGAGGTTAGGCAGAGTTACGGTCCAGTGGGGGCCGGGAGCTCACTCAGCCCTCCGTGGGGCAGGGGCGGGAGTGGTGTCCACTCCTAGGAATGATGCTTGGACGAAGCTGAACTTGGAGCCTTGCTGTCCTCGTGAGTCTTCATCCAGGCCCTCTCGAGTGCTTCGCCAACAGACCCGTGACATCAGTGCACAGGCACGGTGCCCTCATGTCACAGGCTGACCTGACAGTGCAGGTGGCAACACCAGTAACCTCTGCGGGCAGGAGGCTGTGTGGTGGACGACCTGACCTCCCTGCCTCAGGACCCACCTCGGTCGGAAAGGGGTCCTGGGGTCACCTGAAGAGTTGTTCACCCACAAACACCGAGAGGACACGAGTCGGGGTGAGGACCCTGGAAGAGAGCAGAGCCTTCAGCCCTGATGGCAGAGGAGAGAGAAAAGGATTGGAACAAATGTGAGCGTGTGAGCACATATGTGCCCCTGCGTGTAAGTGCGCGTGGAAGCCAGGCGACAGGCTTGGGCGTCATTCCCCAGTGCCACTCGCCTGGTGTTCTGTGAGACGGGGTACTCCCCCCCAGGCTGGTCGGGCAGCAAGGGGCTCCCACCCACCTCTCTGCTGTCTCCCCTCAGGTCCTGAGGCTCCTCATCCTGGGAGGCCCCGCTCACTGAGCTCGCCCCGAAGCCGAGTGTGAGGTCAGTGGGACCTTGTGCAGGGCCCAGCTGTCCCACGGAGGGTGCACCCCGGGTGCAGGCGGCTAGAGAGCTCAGACTCTTTCCCGGTGACATTCCTGGGTAGATGAGGGCCTCGCACATGCCTGTCAGGCTGATGGCCAGGGCTCTGCCGTTTTCCAGTGGGTCTGTCCTATCATGGAGCCCACCCTCCCGAAAGCACCCACCTTGGCAGAAAACAGACTGCGTGTGCCAACTTTATATTGTTTTCCACAGACCAAAAAGACGTCGTTTTATATTTCCCAGTGTGGTTTTCCGGGCTTACTATGTCTTCTTTAAAAAAAAAAAAAAAAAAAGTGCATGTGAAGACAAGTGAGACAAGTGAGAGAGGCTTTCCTCTTGGGCCGCACGCCACGAGGTCCATGCCATGACACCGGCACCAGCTGTCCTGCTGCTGTCCGTCCTGGTCCCGGCCATCATTCCCTCCCAGTGACCTGAGCCAGGTCCACTCCCACTCAGCTCCCTGGGCCTGAAGCCTTCTGCCCTGGTTTTCTTTCCTGCTGTCGTGTGTGCACACAGCACCAGCTCTGTGGCTGGAGCACCTGCACGGCTCCCAAGGTAGGGAGTAACAGGCAGCTGCAGGTGATCCTCCTCGCAGCACCGCCTTTTCACACCTGTGCACTCACCCTCCTCAGGGGCTCGCCTCACTCCCACTCGCCTGTCTCCACTCGGCCAACAAAGTAACGTGTGCTCAACAGCCTGCTCCTCTGAGGAGGAGACGTTTTGGGAAACAACTCAGTGTTGAAGAAAGAGAATCTCCAAGAGGCCAGCCGAAGGCGAGGCATCTGTGTGCATGTGTGTGCCTCACACTCACTGGCCTCACACTTGTGATCCTTCTGCCTCAACATGCACTGCTGGCTTTGACCCTGTTTTAAACGGTTGTTATAGTTTGGCACAGCCTGGCAAAATGCAGCCCAACAGCCGCCATACCAGAGTTGGTGAGGGGTCTGTCATTTCCTAGAACACCTCCCACGATCCATGTGTGCAGTCCTGTCCTCAGGGAGGAATGTGAGGCGTGAGGTGCCTCAGAGGGTCAAGCACTGCTACAAATGGGAAGATCTGAGTTCAGATCCCCAGGACCCAGGGAAAGCCAGATGGAGCAGCAAGCGTGCAACTCCCAGAGCTTCTGAAGCAACATGGAGGCCAGACACGAGGCTCCCAGGGAGCTCCGGGGCCAGCTAGCCTGACGCCCTCGGTGGTAGACCGCAGGGGACCCTATCAGATAAAGATGAGTGTGGGCCAACTCGGGGGTTGCTCTCTGGGGGCCGTACACATGATGGCATTCATATGTTCACACAGACACACACACCACATACACACACACACACACACACACACACACACACAGACCAGACGCAGACACACAAATAGATATCACACACTCACATACACAGAGACACATACACTACACACATAGACACACACATAGACACCACACACATACACAGA
>NW_026592666.1:12665774-12671966 GCF_907164565.1 Psammomys obesus | reverse complement strand
AGACACCACACACATACACAGAGACACACACACTACACACATAGACAGACACATAGACACCACATACACACAGACACACACATAGACACCACACACACAGATTCACACACCACACACATGCACACATGCACGTTGAGACACACGCACAGATGATAATGAAGGAGAGGTTGTTAAATCCCAGTGATTTATCTCTCTGGTCTTTAGGTGTTTAATCCCTTTGCTGGGTAAGAGAGAAATGTCAGTGCCTGGCATACAGTAGGCGCTCAGTAAGTTGCCTGAAGGAAAGTGAGTGATTAAATTTAGACTGCACCGTCATTTCTGGCCTTGATCTCACACCCTGGGTACCATCTACCGTCAAAAATGTTTCCTCCCAAGGAATCAAATACTTAACTTCTCTCCCATGAGAATCTTTCTTTTTGAGACAAATACACCAAACACTGACGCCGCACTTGGTTGACAGATTTTTCCAAAGGATCAGGAAACTCTGCCTCAGAGTTACTCCCTGACTTGATATTACGATGACTCTTGTAGAGATAAATGCTTGAAGCTGGGAAAATAGTATATCGTCAAGTGGAAAGCATGTGTGTGTGGGCAGTGCCAGGAGCACATGGGCAGGCCCTGCTCCGTGGGGTGTGGACAGTTATCATTTTAAAGCTGCCCTGTGTCCGTACAGCTGAGAACATGTCCCAGGCTGGGGAGGACCGAAGCCCTGGGCTCTTAGCGCCGCCAGGCAGCTCCTTGGTGTCCTGCCCACTTCCTGGTGCCCACTGGAGCTTCTCTGTGGCTCCGGGTGCTTTGGCAAGAGATGCTGAGAAGAAGTCTGCATTTCATGGCCCTTCCTGGGCCTGGCTTCAGCCAGCCCTTCCTGCCCACAGCCCTGATGAGAGGGGAACCTCAGCACTCTGTTTTAGTTCCGTGTAGCTCAGAGTTCTGTCTTGCTAGGGGGCAGGCCTGCCTACCTGCCTTCTGTGGTTCTGCCCTCCTCCCACTTGAAGGTCAGGGGCCAGCCTGGGTGTCTGTCACCCTGCAGGCGGCCTGCAAATCATCAGCTAACTCGGCTTGGAGGGGACAGACATGCCTGCAGAGCTGAAACCAAACTTCTCAACCCTCGAGTGAAAACTGTAAAGCCAAGGGCACACGGATATGGACAAAGGCAACCGCAGCAAACCTGGGCAGAGCTCCAGATCCAAAATTCCTCTTTGGATAGTGAAACCAGGGCAGCGAGACAGCCCACCTCCTCCCATGGCCGCTTTCAGGCCACGGCCCGGGTCTTTCCGGCCAGTGGTCTCTGCTCGTCAGCTGCCTCCTGCCTCAGTGCGCATGATCTCCGCCCCTCTGCCCCCATCACGGAAGGGTCCTCAGCACTCCAGGGCCTGTGTTTGCACAGGGCTGAGGATCCCGAGGGATGAAGGATGTCGCTGAGGTGTTGGTTTAGGGAGGCGTGGCTGAGCAGCATGGGTCGCACCATCACCCAGCCCCTCCTCCCTCCGAGTGTTCCCAGGCAGATGTCACAGTCGGGTCTGGACAGGACAGTTCCAGAGGGAGCTGGCTGGTGAAGTAGAAGCCAGATGGCCAGCTTGGCTTCCCATGTGTGTGCGCTATTTTTCCTGATCATGGCCCAGCTGGGGTCAAGGTGCCAGACAGCTCTGTCGGCTGGTCTGCTGAGAGCTTTCTCCTTGGGCTGTTGGTGGCTGCACACTCACAGGGAGGGAGCAGAGCAACCGAGGGGCTCTTTCCTCCGTCTTCATACTTGTCTCATGCATGCGTGTGCATTTGTGTGTGCACAAGTCTGCGCTCTCATGCACGTGTCTGTGGAGGCCGGAGGTCAGCGCCGGGTGTGTTGCTCAGTCACTCTCCACGTTAGTTTTAAGACGAAGTCTCCTCCTGAGCCATGGAGCTTAGCACATGGGCTCCGCTGTCCGGCAGTACTGGGAATACAGGTGCATGCACCGGCGTGCTGGGCTTTTTAGTGGGTGCTGGGCTCCAGCTCAGGTTTTCGTGTTTGCACAAGCGATATACCCGCCCCCCCAACCAACTCCCCAGTTCCCCACCTTCCTCTCATCCTTTCACGACTGGCTCTACCCTTGTGAGCTGAGCCGAATCTGGTCACCTCTCTGTGTCATCCCCCAGGGCTCATGGCTTCGGTGTGGGATTCCGTGTGCCACAGCCTTCTGGCTTATGTCATGCTTCTCGGGGTCTCCCACGCCGCCTCTCCCTGGAGCCCCGCATCATCACGGGACCACTGGACACTGAGCCTTGGGTGCCACGCTAACTGGAGACTTTTCTTGTCACCCGCAGGAACTCGCCTGACGAATGCAGCGTGGGCAAAGGCGGGAAGATGGTAGGCAGCGCTGACGCTGTGGGGGTTAGCTACGGCAGCTACATGGAGGAGAAGCACATGGCACCCCCCAACATGACCACCAGCGAGCGCAGAGTGATTGTGCCTGCAGGTCAGAGGCTGCCAAGTCCTGCTCTGGTTAACCAATGTGTCTCCTGGCCGGGTGGGGAGTGATGGCGCCGGGGAATGGGGGTGGGAAGAAGGGAAGCGCACACCTTTAATCCCAGCGCTTGGGAGGCAGAGGCAGGCAGAGCTCTGTGAGTTCCAGGCCAGCCTGGTCTACACAGGGAGATCACGGACAGCCAGGCTACACAGAGAGACCCTGTCTTGGAAAAAGAAACCTGTGTCTCCCAGGAAAGGTGGAGTGTCTTTGTCCTTTACACATCTCTGATTCCCATCTGGAGCTGCTCTCTGCTCCGTCACAAGTCACTCAGCCCTCACCTGTCTCTTTCCTCATCCTTCCATTCGCTCCATCGGGTGTCTGTCACTACACAGCAGGGACCATCTCCGGGGCCATACACACCCTCTGAGCTAAAGGGTGTGTAGCTGCTGGGCATGCCCCTGTCAGGTGTGTCACTGTGAGACTCTCAGCAGACCAGCTAGATGGCCGATGATGTCAGGGCACCAGCATTCTTGAGGGCTCTGCCTTGCTTTGACACACATAGTAAAACTTTCAGAGGACACAACGGTGCCTTATGAAAGGGCCAGAACTGCTCTAGACATTGGTGGAAGGCGGGTGGCATACGCTCAGACAGTCTGCTTGGTTTTACAGCCTCTGTGTTGTATGCTCTGAGGCCATGTTGCTGACATGGTGCCTTAGCATGGGGCACTGGATGGAGGTGAAAATGTCCAGGTTCTGTTCCTATGAGGGATGGCCGCACCAGATACTGGCTGTGCCTGGAGAGAAGGACAGGTGCCATGCTGGGCATGAGAAGGAGGAAGTAGAAGCCCAAAGTGAGCTGAGCCCAGCCCACCTGCCCCTTTGCCTTCCTCCTGAAAAGCTTCATTCTGTCACCTGAGGCAAACACGCTTTTAGCCCTGTGAGAGAGGGCCAAGCTGGGAGAGCCACTTGAAACACCTATCTTGTCCTTAAGGAGCCGTGCAGCTGCCTTGGGCCAGCTTGTGTTTCTGGACTATCACCAGGAGTCTTTGCACAGGGGACTCTGACCAGTCAGGTCAGTGTGTCAGCAGCCTTTTCACAGGCACTCATCAGTGTGACCAGACAGGCCAAAGGATGCGTGTGCGGACTTACGCGCGCTGGCGCTGGCTGTTTCTTCATCCTGAGGGAAGCTGCCTTTCAGCTGTTCCCTCCGTGGGTTGCTTCACGGCAGTAGAGGCAGTTACTCGGTTAACGGTGTTGGTAAGAAGCGAGCTGTGCATGGTTTTGCAAGTTGGGGGTTGTTCAGTTATTGGTCAGGGTCCAGGTATGTGTTCACGTGTCCACAGATGAACACACAGGCACACACACACACTTACACAACTTGAATGGCCATGCAGCACAGCCACGGATGGCAGGCCCGACAGTTAGCTGCTGCTGTATAGGGCCTTCAGCAGCAACACAGGTTACCCAGCTGCTCACCCGGGCAGGGGTGGCTGCTCCACATTCACTGCAGTCTCCAGACCGGACTCTGACTGGCTCCAGGAACTCCTGCTGCTTAGATGTCAGGCCTTGTACCCACCAAAGAAAACAAGCCTTAGATGCTCTCGCATGTCACTCCTTCTGTCTGAGAGAGAGACAGACAGACAGAGAGAGAGACAGAGAAGGAAAGAGAGACACAGGGAGAGAGAAGGAGAAACAGATGCTGAGAGAGACAGACAGAAAGAGTCAGAGAGACAGATAGGGAAAGGCAGAGAGAGAGAGATCCAGAGAGGAGGAGACAGAGGGATAGATATGGAGTCAGAATGGAAGACTTGGCAGCCCTGCCAGATAGAACCTTTGGGCTTAAAGTTCACTTTGAAAGTTATTCCATTAACTTTGACTTTGAGACCTGTTATCCTCAGGTAACACAAGAGCTGAGAAGCCCAGAAAGTACTCTGAGGAGGAATCACAGGCATGTTCTTGTGGATGTGTGTCCTGTACTCTAAAGTATTTACTTCTTGTGACAAAACGCTTCTTGTGACAAAATGAACTTAATAAACACTGTATGTACAGACACACACAAACACAGGACAGCCTCAACTTTAGAGAAGAGGGATATGGTGTGTGCGCAGAAGTATGTAATGGGGGAGGCCAGCATGTGGCGTGCCTCGCATGTTTGTCAACACAAGTGTGTGCATTTCTCTCTGTGAGGCTGTACACCAGTCCGTTCACTACACACCGAGATACTGTTAGAGACAAATCCACTCACTACATTCAGTTAGTGAGCGCGCCAGCTCAGCCTGGGACACTGCAGTGCCAGACTCATCAAAGCAAGGCCTCTTTATAATAAGGCGCTGAACAGCCCAGGTAACGTGTTGGCGGAAACCCAGAATAACTGTGGCTGTAGTCTGGAGAAGATCATCCCTCAGCCTCCTTTGGCTTCAGACGGTACCGAGCTCAAATCTGGAGCTTTGTATCCTGTTCTGGAGTTTAACGACAGCCCAAGACAAGTAGGTTTAACTCAGAGGTCTGATTTCCACGTCTCCTAAGCCGTGGCCATAGATAAGTGTGTGGAGGCAGCGGATCGCGCCACGCGTGGAGCTGATGCTCTCGGCGGGCTAAGTCTCTGGAGCATCAGCCGTCAAGGTCTGCGTCCTCTGTGTGCTGGGGTGCCTCTCATCCCTGGAAGCGTGTGGAGCTAAGGTTGCTCTCACAGTCTTCCTTGACAGTCTTAAGACTTGCAAAATGCTGACCAAGCGCAGCAGGACCTCTGGTTTTAGCAGTTTGTATCTGTTTTTGAAAGATTTTTATTTTTGTTTATTCTCCAAAATGGTCACTAAAATATAGAGCTTTTAGAAGAACTCTATTTTCCCTACATTGTAGTTTAAAAAAAAAAAAAAAAAAAAAAAAACTCCAAGCCTTCGGTGCCAGTATCTTGGAGACTGAGTGGTAATGCCCATGTCTTCCCTTGTGCACTTCCTGAGCTTTTTCTGGGGTCCATCACCAAGGACCATTAGACTGAGTTCTTTCTTCTCAGCCTCCCAACACTTGGGTGGAAAGCCCTTGACTTCTGTCTCAGCTGGCCCTTCCACGCTGCAGCACCCAGGAAGTGTTGGCCGAGCATCCATTACTCAGATAGCAGGCTTGGAGGAGATGGCCAAGGAGTGCGAGGTCGAAGACACACGCCTGTGTGCCGTGGATGGCCAACAGGAGAATGGATAACAGTTCAGAGCAGCGGCTGATGAATGCTCTGGAATTTCTGAGCAAAGGGAGCCAACTTAAAAAAGAGCGAGTCATGAAAGTTTCCTTTGCAGCTATCACGATTCCTTTCCGGCCTCCACTGTTCCCCTAGACTCCTCCATTTCCTCAGCCCTGACCATTATCCTCAGCCCTGTCATTTTCCTTAGCTTCCTCCATTTTTCTCAGCCTCTGCCCTCCTCAGCCATAGCCCGGCTCCATGCATGCTGTACAGCCCCTGCACTTCAGCTCCTGTGCCTGTGCCCGTGTCTGTGCCCATGTCTGTGTCTGTGCCCATGTCTGTGTCTGTGTCTGTGCCTGTGTCTGCCTGTGCCTGTGCCCGTGTCTGTGTCCGTGCCTGTGTCTGTGTCTGTGCCCGTGCCTGTGTCCATGTCTGTGTCTGTGCCCGTGTCTGTGTCTGTGTCTGTGCCCGTGCCCGTGCCTGTGCCCATGCCCGTGCCTGTGCCTGTACCTGTGCCCGTGTCTGTGTATGTGCCCGTGTCTGTGTCTGTGCCCGTGCCCGTGTCTGTGTATGTGC
>NW_026592666.1:12660485-12665764 GCF_907164565.1 Psammomys obesus | reverse complement strand
CTGTGCCCATGTCTGTGTCTGTGTCTGTGCCTGTGCCTGTGCCCGTGCCCGTGTCTGTATCTGTGCCCATGTCTGTGTCTGTGTCCGTGCCTGTGTCTGTGTCTGTGCCCGTGCCTGTGCCCGTGTCTGTGCCCGTGTCTGTGTCTGTGCCTGTGCCTGTGCCCGTGCCTGTGTCTGTGTCTGTGCCCGTGTCTGTGCCTATGTCTGTGCCTGTACCTGTGCCTTCGTCTGTGTCTGTGCCCATGTCTGTGTCTGTGCCCATGTCTGTGCCCGTACCTGTGCCCATACCTGTGCCCGTGCCTGTGCCCGTGCCTGTGCCCATGCTGCTTGGACTGCTGAGGCACCTCCCTCCCTCCCTCCCTCCGCTAACAAACCCTGCACATCCTTCAAGCCTTCCTTGCAGCACTCCCCACCTCCATGCTTAGTTCCCTGATGACGTCTGACTGGTTTTTTACCTTTCCTCCTCTCTCTGCCCCCTTAAGGCATGCAATGCTTGCATAAGTAGGGACAAGAGAATTTAGTTCTAAAATGAACCTGAGGTGCAGACACGTGACCCAGACTACTGGTCAGATGAACATTCAGGTCCAGTGCAGCAGTTTAAAGCACACACAGAGAACTGAGAGTATGTGGAGGTGAAGACACCCTGTGGCAGGTTTGGCCAAGGTGCTGCGGTTAAGCCTCGCTGTGGCTTCGAGCTTCCTTGTAGGCAAGATAAAAAGTGCAATTGGGGGAAACGATTAAGAAGTTGTTTTACAGGCAAGGTAAAGCTTATCTCATCACAGAATACTAAAAGCAGTGTCCCCGGAGACCGCAGACGCGGCTGCCTTCCTGCAGCAGTGTGGCGGAGTCTTCTGACTCATGTGGAAAGGCTGAGGGAGTTGGTCACAGACAGAAGGCAAGGACTAGAATCCCCATCCCAGGGTCCATTAGCTCGACAGCGCATTTCCATCCCACCAGCATTTGTTAGGCTGTGTGTGTCTCAGCTGTAAATTGTGTGAGGCGCCCACAGTGCTGACAGTAACTGTCACTTGTCAGCAGGAATGAGAGGCTCGTGGGAGTCGCAGGGTGACTGGAAACCTCAGTTCAGCGTCCTCCTTTAAAGGTGAGAAAGCAGACACTCAGATAAGAGCACTGCCCAAGTCATGTGCTAAATGGGCAGAGCCGGCCCCTGGCCTGCCGAGACCCAGCAGGAGGGCCTGTGATCGTGCCTTCATCTTGATTTGTCACCGCACCAAGCCCTCCAGTGACCTTGCCCGTTATGTCACCTTTCTGTGCACTTCTGTTTGCACTCCTGCTGTGCCACCCTCCAAACAAGTGGGCACTGAAACCCCAAAGGCTTGTTCATTTTCTCTGTGCCGCTATCAGCTGGCGGGGGACGAGGACACGGCTGTACGTGAGGCTGAAAATTTACAACACGACATGCTGGCAGCCCTCGTCTGCTGCGAACACCAGGATACGGCACCAGGATACGGCGTTTCTGGCCGTACCCTGCCAAGCTGTGAGGTGGGAATATTTACTGTTCTTTTAGTGAGAGTGTAAAACTCAGTATGCCAGGAGACTTGCCCATTGTCTCGGGAGGTCAGTGTGACTCCCATGCAAGCTCAAAACCCCATGTGACACCGACACAAACACCCAAGAAAAGCGAAGGGATAGCAGGAGCCTAGTTAACGTGAGGCTCTGCGGTGGCCCTGCCCGAGAGTCACTGTGGGACTGCGCAGGAATCCATGGAGGGAGCCTAATTATTATATAAATCGAGGGTGAAATTTGAATTTCAAGCAAAAGTGAGAGTCTATTGCGAATGGCCTCTTACTTCAGGAAAAATAAAAAATAAAAACAACGGGCCTTAGCCAGATTTGGGGGAATGGCTGCAGAGGAGCAGCCAGTCTCTGCCCAGCTTCACTCACGCCCCTGTGGCGAAAAGCAACTGAAGGGAGAGAGGGTTCATTTCCTGTCACAATTTCAGGTTGTAGTTCTCCACGGTGGGGTGGTCACAGTGGCAGGAGCCTGAGATGGCAGTCACTTCACATCCGCAGCTGGGAGCGGAGGGGAAGCCTGCAGCACGCTACACCCACAGCTGGGAGCGGAGGGAAAGCCTGCAGCACGCTACACCCACGGAGCGGAGGGAAAGCGTGCAGCACGCTACACCCACGGAGCGGAGGGAAAGCGTGCAGCACGCTACACCCACGGAGCGGAGGGGAAGCGTGCAGCACGCTACACCCACGGAGCGGAGGGAAAGCGTGCAGCATGCTACACCCACAGCTGGGAGCGGAGGGAAAGCCTGCAGCACGCTACCTGCTTGCTAATGCTCAGCACCATTCTCCACTTGTGAACAGTTCAGCCTAGGGAAGGTGCTGCCTGCAGGAGCTAGGACTTCCCAAAACAACATCTTAATTACTACCACCTCCGCTGACACACTCACAGATACCCTGCTGAGGACAGTCCTTCATTGGGAATCCCTTCCCACGTGACTCCAGGTGGTGCTAATACCCACCATAGCCTCGTGAGTAGGGTAGGAGCAAGGTGAAAGGACGGTGTTGTCGTGTAGGAGACAGGATTGGAAGTGAAGCTTTCAATATTCCTTCTGTTACTGAAAAAGAACAGAACGTGGATAATAAAAATTTAAATTTATTTTAAACAATAAGAAGAAATATGAGAAATAACACGGAAATGGCCAAAGCAGCAGGAGGAGATGAAAATTAAAATAGGTCAGTTTTGGGCTGGACTGGCGGCTCACGGTGGCTGAGGGCACTGGCTGCTGCTGGAGACCTGAGTCCCATCCCCGGCACCACACAGAACCTCACAGCTACCTGTAGCACTAATTCTAGGGTCTCTGACGCCCTCTTCCGGTTTCCATGAGCACCGCACAGATCTGTTGTACGGCATGCTGAGGGGACACCCATACATACGAAATAATTATGAGAAAAAAATGAATAGATCCCAGGAAAGCATGTGAGAAGAAGCTAGCAAAGCAAGGGCATGAGAAAGTATGAAATCCAGAGGTAATAATAAAATAACTCACCCAAAACAACTATGTTGTGTTTATAAAAATATTTTACACACACACTAAAATAACTGAGAGTAAACTGGAATGAGACACATTAACCGAAAGCTAATAAAAAGCTGGAAAAGGTTAAAGTAAAACATTGACAAGTAAGATTTTAAACAGGAAATCTTACTGGGGATGACATAAGTTTATTATGTAACATTAGCTTCACATAAAGGGGGTAATGACAGGCTTACATTTGCCTCGGAACAAACAAGGGTGAGGGAAACAGACAGACCCACTTCAGTGAGTGAGTCTGAGTTACCTTTCTCAGTAACTGGTAGCTCAGTGACAAAATGTCACGTGTGTGTGTGTGTGTGTGTGTGTGTGTGTGTGTGTGTGTGTGTGTTCTAGAACTCAGCACATAACAGGTAACACATACTTTTAAGCATTTACAGCGATTGCCATGGTCTCTGCCATCGTACTGGTTAGTAAACCAGAGTTAAAAGTCAGTGTTATGATAGACCTTGCTCTCAAGCCAAACTGCAATGAAACTAAAACCCAGTACGAAGAGGGTAGATTAAAACAAACCACAAGCCATCAATTAAAAATTTGAAAGTTTCAGAAACAGCTTTGAGGAAGTCCGTCTCCTGGGGGTCAAATTTCAGTTTGTGGCATTGCTAACTTCTGAAATTCCGCTCTCTCCTGGGCCTGCTTTGTACATGGGGCCCTGCCCTTCTCATCAGGAGGCCAGAAGCTCACTGCTATTTTCCTAGGCTAGTGTTAGATTGAGGTTGCCTGGCTTGCTCCAGGTCTGGTTTGTCAACAAAGATCTTACACTAGCCCTTCAGTGTGGCCTAAGGGGTACATTTTATTTTGTCGTACTTCCCACATTTTTTCATACCGAAGAGCGGCTTTGCTGTTGGGAAGGCACAGTATTTCTCATTGATATTTCCCATCAGTTCAGATTGATCTACTCTTACTCTCTAGAAGGGCTTTGAGTTGGAAGCATTTGCCCATGCCGGGGCCATGTTTCGTGTTTTGAACAGTAAAGTCTGCTGTTGACAGCACTACCCTTTCCCTAATCTCAGTCAGTACCTGTGAATACTCTCCTGTAGCTGATGAACTCAGCCGGATCAGAACCTCACTTCAGGGAAACAGAAGAAGGGTTTCCTTTTTCTTAATTACATGTTAATTCATTTGTTGCAAAGGCAGAAGGGGCCTCTCCACAGCTAGAGTGTGAAGGTCAGAGGATACTTGGGTGTGTCATCTCTCTCCACCACCATGTGGGTCCGGGGGACCAAGCCCGGGTGTCAGGCTCGGCAGCAAGTGCCTTTACCCGCTGACTCGTCTCGCCAGACACAGATTGTCCTCACGACTTTCCCTTGCCTTGCTCACACGTCTCTCCCACGCATGGACAGTAAGGTACTATGAGCTTATATGCTTTAGGATCCAGTTGCGTGAAACAGAGTTCACAAACATTTGCACTACTGACCGTGTGAAACATGGCACAGAAACAAGGGGAGGGTCGCCGCTTCCTCCCTGTGCTGTGAGTCCTTGCTCTTTGCTGTCCTTGGAACCATAACCGTGGCTGTTTCCAAAGCAGTTACACTTCCAGGAGGCTGAACACGCTGTCTTATCTTCCTTGGCTCCTGTTTTGTTCAACAGAAGCACCTCCGAAAGGCTCCTAAAATAAAGAGGTAAATCAGGCTTTTGTGTACAAAGGAAGAGGCAGCCCCAGAAATTAAATAGATTAGTTCATTTTAGCGGAGTTGACAGTGCAAACCCTCCTGTGTGGGCGATTTCTTCTGCAGCTTGTTATGCGTGGCCAAGTGCTTCCACACACATTATCTCATTGGCTTTTCAACCCCCAGCAGCTCATCTAATTAGCCATAGGAAAATAAGACTAATTCCAGAGAAGGTAACATTTAGACTCAGTAAGAGGGGAAATCGGAGCCCAAACACGCACGGCTGAGTCCCACGAGAGTCTTCCGTTTTCACCACTCAGTTTTCTGTGCTTGCTGTAATTAAAGACACCTCGCCATGCCTCAGAAATTCCTAATGACTCTGAAATTCCTCATTGTAAAGTTTTACCTCCTTACCAAGGTGCCACCATTCCCTTCCATATGACCCCTTTTGTCTCCTCATCTCTGTCCCTCGTCACCATCCTCCATCTATATCACCCTCCTCCATCCACATCACCCACCTCCATTCTCCATCTACATCACCATCTTCCATCTCCATCACCATCCTCCATCTCCATCACCATCCTCCATCTCCATCACCATCCTCCATC
>NW_026592666.1:12631439-12660385 GCF_907164565.1 Psammomys obesus | reverse complement strand
CATCACCATCCTCCATCTCCATCACCACCCTCCATCTTCATCACCATCCTCCATCTCCATCACCATCCTCCATCCACATCACCATCCTCCATCTCCATCTCCATCCTCCATTTCCATCTCCATCACCATCCTCCATCTCCATCACCATCCTCCATCTCCATCACCATCCTCCATTCTCCATCTCCATCACTCCCCTCTATCTTTCAGTTGCCACCTCTGTCCCCCGTCTTTATCCTTGCTCTGCATCCTGCACCCTCATCTTCATCTGCCTCCTGTATTTCTCCATGCCTCATCTGTATTACCCTCCTTCATCTCCAGACCCCATTTCCCATTTCTTTGAGAATAACCCATTGATAGCTTCCTTGGAGCCATGTTAGCTGTAAGAGGGAGTTTTGAGACACCTAAACTTTAAAATAAATGACCTGGTTTGCACAGACATTGTTGTTATTTATCCTTGAATGACTGTGTGCTTACGTGGGTATGCCAGTGGAAGGCAGAAGATGCCGAGAACTCATCAGATAGGTCAGGCGGACTAACCAGTGAGCCTGGGATCTGCCTTCCTCTGCTTCCTCAACTCTGGGCTTCCAAGTTCAGCCTACCACACCCAGCTTTTTTCTTAAGTAGGTTCCGGGGATTGAACTCAAAACTTCAAGCTTGCACAGCAGACATTACAAACTGAGCCATCTCCTCGGCCCTGTGCATATTCTTTGTGTAATCTGTAGTTAGCACTCTCTTGATGATTTTTCATAACTTTTATATAAACACACCAGTTACTTTTCAAGGCACGTCTTTTCGTCTTGTACGTTATTTAAATGAGTGAATAAAAGTGAACACAACTGCAAAGAGCCCCAGATCTCCACAGAGCACGTCTGGGCCACAGTGGAGGCAGGATGGAGGTCTGGGGCCTCGGTTTTTTTGTCACTCCCAGGATGCTGGTTTTCTTGGTGGCTCACTGAGCGTGGCCCCAGCCTTGTGCTCTCGGAAGCCGTGGGGGAGGCCGCTCCGAGCTGTGACCGGCGGGGGCACACTTCGCCTTTGGGAGCTGACCGTGTGTCTCTGTCCCCTGCAGACCCGACTCTGTGGAGCACGGACCACGTCCGCCAGTGGCTGGAGTGGGCGGTGAAGGAGTACAGCCTCCTGGACGTGGACGTCCTGTTATTCCAGAATATCGACGGGAAGGAGCTGTGCAAGATGACCAAAGAGGACTTCCAGAGGCTCACCCCGAGCTACAATGCCGACATCCTTCTCTCTCACCTCCACTACCTCAGAGAGAGTAAGCTGCCTGCCCTCAGGGACGCTGGCTGCTGCTGAGGGTGCACGTCCAGCCTCGGGGGCCTCAGATGGGGCCTCAGCCTCGGGGCCCAGACAGGGTGGTCCCCAGCCTCAGGGGGCTCAGAGGGATGGTCCCCAGCATCTGCTGCCCTCAAGGCCTGTGTGTGACCTGAGGGGACCACACAGTGATACCTCACGGTGTGGGTGAACCGTGCAGTCTCTCCTTCCCCCTCCTGGTTCCAAGGACCAGGATGGGGTGTTGCAGAGAAGCGGCCACACTCACTGGATTCCATGATGTTCCAAACAGGAAGGTGGCGGAAAGGCCCCCCCTGGGGGGAAGTGGGTGGTGGGAAGCCCTCCTGCCGTCCAGCATATGCGCCATGTTGATCGCAGGGGCCAGAGCCTGAAGGACTGCTGGGCCCCTCATCTGACAACCCGAGCCTGGGCTGGGCAGGCGCAGCAGCGGGGGGGGGGGGGAGGCTCTCCGGTGGCCTTGCCTGACCTCCTGCACACCTCTCTCCTGTGCGGGTCTCTGCTATTTGACCTACTAGCCGGAGGATGTAGATGTTTCCCACAGCCCTGCGTCAGGGCGGGGAGCTGGGGATCCCCTTCTTGATTCTGCTTGCTTTCAGGAAGGTCGCTTTCCCCCTCTCCACCTCAGTGCTGCTCTGTTTTCTTTTGTAGCTCCCCTTCCACATTTGACTTCCGATGACGTTGACAAGGCTTTGCAAAACTCGCCACGGTTAATGCATGCGAGAAACACAGGTAATGCCGGCCCCTTCCCACCCCAGGACGGCACGCTGCATGGCGCATGCTTTCAGTTGGACCTGGCAGGCAGGCACAGGGGTGAATCCACTGCTCGTCCCAGCACTCTCCATGACTTCCACCGCAAACCCGCTGGCCATGGAAGGATTTTTTGTATAAATTTAGACCCACTCCAATCCCCAACACGTCCCCCTGTCCATCCTGGGCACCAGGAAAAGCTCCCGAGTATTAAGGCGCCCGTGGGTCTGTTGCTTTCTTTTTATCCCTAAAGCAGTGTTTTCCAGGATTCCATGCTATTTCCCAGACAGTTCTGGGCCACTGGCCTCGGTTTAATCTTTTGTGCGTGTGTGTGTGTGTGTGTGTGTGTGTGTGTGTGTGTGTGTGTGTGTGCAGAGGGCAGCAGAAGGGGTGTTTTCTGTGGAAGGCTCCACTGCATTTGGAGAATATGAAGTCGGTCCCTGCATGGCTCCCGCCTTCTTCCTCTAACCAAGGACCCACTCGTGGGTCTGCGGCATGCCTGAGCCTAGCAGGCCTTGCCCAGGCACTTGGTCCTGGCCTCTCAGTGCACTTGGGTTCTCTGTGTGTACATGCACACCCGCCTCCCGTCCTGATGGTGTCACTGGCGGATACAGCCAGTTGCCGCTCACCTTCGGGGTTAGCCTGGGATGACGCCCGCCCCGCCAGCACCCTGCTGCAGTGGAACCAGGCAGAATGGGGCTGCTGGTCCCTCGAAGCCCAACAGCCAGTCTCCCGACTGAGCAAGACGGCTCTTACCTCCTTTCACTTTAACATGTCCAGTCTCGTGTGAATTGAGCCTCAGTTTGCTTGTCCGTAGTTCATGGCTGGTGTGTTGTGAGCTTCAGCATTCAAACACCGTAGGCTTTTAAAGTGCTGTGAGTTGTCCTTCTCAGGCTGCATGCTGACAGTCCTGTGGCCAGGTCAGCAAAGGACTTGGGTAGACCCTCCCCCTCAAGAAATACCTCAGAGTCACACAGACTCCCTGTTCATTTAGAAATTTTCTTAACAGTGACTAAAATTTCCACAGAAGTTCAGAATTCATCTATTGGATTAGAGTTAAACTTAGAGGGAACCAAAGGACAGGATGATGCGTTTCCAAGGGACTGAATGTCGAAAGGGAAATGTCCGCATCTAGGAGATGGTCAGTGGTTGAAGAAAATAAGGAGACTCATGAATAGGATGTGGAGTAATTTTGAATACATTCCATGGAGTCTCAGGCAAAATATGTGTACTTCTTTCCAAGAACTACTTTCCAAGTTCTGTTAGAATAGTTTGTGAGCCCTATCCAATCTACAATCAATAAACAGCTGAGCCACAAGTGACTTTTAATAGAATAGGATGGCTGGTGCGACACAGGTGGGGAGCCCAGAGGCCCACAAAGAAACAATAAATAAAGCGTAATATTTCAGGCAGGAGGGAGACTCGGGTCTGACCAGGACTCCTTTTTGCTGTGGGCTCAACTGAAGTTTCAAGGCCCCCTAACAGGGCAAGGTTTCAAGGCCCCCCAACATGACACGGTGAGGTAGGTTGGCTCTGACGCTCAGGTGGACAGTCACCATGAAGGACCCTCATACTTTGTCTTTCCTTTTGTCTGCAGGGGGTGCAGCTTTTATTTTCCCAAATACTTCAGTATATCCTGAAGCTACGCAAAGAATTACAACTAGGCCAGGTACGCTAACAGCCCGTGTGATCGCTTCCTTGGGAGACTCCCGGTGTCCTGCTTAGCCCGGGACCCCAGCCATGACCCCCAGCCATGACCCCCAGCCATGACCCCAGGAGCATGTCCCTGCACTGCAATGTAGTCAGGCTTTTCCTAACCCCGCTGATGGGCATCCAAGATTGAGTGTGATTGTGGCCCTCAGAGACTGCAGGAGAGAGGCCACGCTGGGAGTCAGAGCAGACCAGGCCCAGGGTAGGGTCCTGAGGATTTGGGCCGACGCCGAGGGAGAGAACCCTGTACACTGTTTGGTTAGGGGAAGGCTGATGTGCGGTCTGTCCTGTTTGGGGGAAGAGCAATTCCCAAATGAGTAGTGACCGATTCCCTCACTTCATGGGAAGCCGTTTTTCAGAGGCGAAGCATCCGCCATATAGTATTTGCCATACTTGATGTCTTTTCTGAAGATTTAATTAGGTGATTAATGTACATATCGTCCATGCAAAAGTAAACATCTCTCTGATGCCAAGCACAGAGCTGGCCTCTGGGAATGGAGGCGCCATCCCTCTTCAGAAAGCTAGCTTGCACATTCCACTAGGCTTGTGGGTTGGTTGCGTGCCTTGTCTGGCTCTGGCATGGGGGAGCCTTGGTGAGCTGGCAGGAAGGTTTCACGAAGATCTAGGAGATAATTCAGGAGTGTGAACCTGGCACCAGAGACAGCCAAGGACGTGTCAGGTTTTAGGTAAGGCATCAGAGCTGGGGGAGCACTGAGAATCCGGGGCCCGGGGGACCGTGACTATCTCTAAGCCAGCTTGAACATGGAGATCCCAGCTCCAGGGAGTGCAGCAGTCTCACCCGCGCCTGCCTTGGCCCAGCACGCGTGTCTGGTCCCTGTAGACTCGTTCATCCTTCCCTGTAGCAGAGCATGGCATTCTCGTCCTTCCTGCGGGATGCCTCCTCCTCATCTGACCTCCTGTCCTCCTCTGCTCACCTACTTCCGAGCCCCCACTCCAGTCTGCCTTTCTCCTTCTATCCTTTTTTTTAAGTGACCGAGCTCCTGCAAAGGATTATTTATTCAAGAGCTGTGTGGCCACTGTGTTGGCCTCAGCTCAGGGTTAAGCAAGGCTGTCCAGCCCAGGGCCTGGAAGGTCACGGCCCACAGGCTCTGTTCTCCCTCCCCCGTCACATCCATCTCTGGCCGTGCTTGTTAGCTTTGCCTTCTGTAGTTCTGGATGGAGACCGTAGCTCCTTCACTCACGTTTGTTGAGCAAGCGTCTAGACGGGTCCTCCACTGGCCCAGCGTGTGCTCTGTGGCTGGGCGGATGCTCTGTTCTGATGGCCTGTGCATCTCTCAGGGCGATCTGCAGTTACCACCCCAAGCCCTTCTCCCCACCTCCTCTGCGCAGACCAGGCTCCTCTTGAGCCCACGGCCCCGGAGTGTCACCATCAGGGACTGGCGCTGGCCAGGGAGCCCTAGTAGGCGGCTTGTGGCCTCGCGCTGTGCCCCCCAGCCTGTGCGTGCGAGTTGCTCATGGAAATCTGTGTTACCTGGGCGGCATCACACAGGCCCTTCCTCTCCTCCCCCATCACTGAGGTAGCCCTATGGGGCCTGTAGAGCAATACACAGCTGGGCGTTACCAGGAGTAACTGTGTGTGTCACCACACAGCTGTGAGGGGAGGGAGAGCCTGCAGCTGGTGCCTTCTGGGGGATTCCTTCCCGGAACCCCGGAAGTCCGTGCTGTTGAGCATGACTGGGCAAGCCGAGCTGCAGCTGCTGCATCCCTCGGTCAGGTCTATGCAAACCTCCGACCTCAGCAGCTGCCTGATTGCACGCTGTGCCTGTCCCAACTCCTGTACAGCACAGAGGTTTGTAAGCATAGTTAAAGCCCCAGGATCATGCCACAAACACAGTCTCCATGTGCTTGACTCAGGGTTGAAGAGGAATTTAGAAGGTCTGGATGAAGAAGAGAATGTAGCCCCAATCTGAAAATCACTTCTTTTCGCAGACATTTATAGATGGTTGTGGCGGTGACTCCCCATCTTCCTGCTTTGTCTTCCTCGTTAGCTTCACATGCACGAGGGGAAAGCCCCCGCCAGTGAGCTGAGCCAAGGGAGAAAGCAGCTTAGAACTCATCCCTCACTGGGGGGGAGGCAGGCTCTGCAGGGTCTCTGACATCTCAGAAGAACGTGGTAGGACGGGCAGCATCCAGAATTAGACCCTGATCCCAGCTCCCAGAAAGCACACAAAGCTGCCATGCGTGGCGCCCACCAGGCAGGCTCCCCTTTTCTGTCTCCTTGTTCCTACACTGATCATGGCATATGCCACCCTTCTATGGCTACCCCAAGATGCCCACGAAGTTGCTTTAATATAGTTCAGGTTTTTCAGTCATTTTCAATAGCTATAATAGCAGAGTGAATGCCAGAAAGTGGCCTTCCTATGCCCAAATGTGGGAAAAGCTAACTACTTTGAAGACGATAGCTCACCAGAAATGAACTGGGCGCTAAGCTGCTCACCAAAATGAAATGCAAAACTACGATTTTATTAAAAACCCTGTGTACTTCTATCAGGGAGAGTAGCAAAGGTTCATGGGTAGCGTTCCTCTAAGCAGCCAGGGGTAGACGCATGTGGTGTGGGCTCTGCCACTGCCCTCATTGTCCCTCATTCCCAGAAATTTCCAAGGTCAGCATTTCCCAAGGTCGCGTCCCACAGGAGGGGGCTTGCTGTCACAGCATGTGACCAGTAGCTGATAAGGAAATATTGGCAAAGACTCTCATGAAAGAAAACAAGGCCAGCATATCTGCACGGCAGTGTTTGTGAATGTGTTCATGGGTCCACGCAACCATCCCAGACGCCTGGCTGGAAATCAGACTCGCCTGGTGTTGTTGTTTCCAAGGGTGGGACAGGGGTATTCGTCTTTCCAAGGGTTTTATGAATAAAGAGCATTCAAATGCTGGTTCTAGTGTGACGTTCACGGGCGGTGCTTCAGTGGGTGGCAGCTGACAAACTCCTACCTCCTGGCATTTCCACCTGCGTTCTTCTGAGCCTCCAGTAGACCCCTCTAGAGCCCTCCACGCCTGGCTGTTACAGATTTACACTTCCATCTGCCTAGTTGGGCTAGCGTGCCCGAAGTCCTCATCTCTCAGAATTCTTAAGACAGGAGTGGAAATTTTCTTGAGATGGCTTTTGTTCGCTTTAGCACGCATGTGAATGGCGTCGTCAGACCTTGCCAGAACTCTGGCTTTGCTCTGTGTGTCCAGGATAAGAGTGTGTTCTCAACTCTCACGTGTGTCTTTGCTCAGTGAGCCATGGGACACACTTTGGGAACCAAGGCTCTAGGACACACTTCCACGATACCCTTGGTTGGTGTGCCTGTCTGCCCTGACCTGGGCTGGAAACCTTCTCATGGTTGTTTTTCCTAAGATGGTTTCTGTAATAAATATCTGGCTAACCAGTTTTTGAAAAAGAAATATTGCATTTTATTTATTTGGGGTATGGAGGTGTGTCACACAAGTGGGAGTCAGTCTGCTTATATATACTATATTATATTATATATATATAATATATATATATACATATATATATTATATATATATATATATTAGCAGAGCTGGTTCTCTCCTTCTACCGTGAAGGTGCTGGGAATCAAACTCATGATGGCAGGCTTGGGAGGAAGCACTTTTGCCCCCTGAGCCATCTCTCTGATTTCTTCCCCACCCCCACCTTTATTTTCTTTCCAGTGAAGAAAGAAAACGGCAGCAGGTTGAGAATCTATTCTCGGCATGGTCCCAGGGACGTAGATGAATTCTGGTTGTAAATTGATCGTGGCTACAGAGCCCACCCCCACATGCCTCCCACTCTAAAAGAGCTGTGGGTCCCAGAACGTGCCCCTGAGAGGAGGGCAAGCTATAGCGTAATTCTCAAAAGGAAAACTGTCTGTGTCTCCAAAGCCCGGGAGGGTAGAGTTTCACAGACCACACGAGTCGCAATGCTTTCAGCCAAACAGACTGATTGAATTAAGGCCTCTCTGGGTTGGGTTTCACGTCCTTCTCTTTGGGACAGGAAGGAGGGAAGGGCTCAAGAGCTGTGAGAGTGCCGTGGCTCTCCCGGGCGTGGGTGGAAGCCCGCTGCAGTGCGGGCTCAGGAGGTCAGGGCCCTACAGTAGCACTGGGGCACTGACCTAGACCCATCAACCAAGGTTGTGTTTTTAAATTAATTTAACATTTGCTTTTGTTCCGAGAAAGGGTCTGACTCTGCAGCCCAGACTGGTCTTGAACTTAGGGCAATCCTCCTGCCTCAGCCACCCAAGTGCCGTCATGGGCACGAGCCATCACACTCCAGTGTGTTCTGAGACAGCAGCTCACAGGCCAGGGGACCTCACATATTCTTTGTAACTGAGGAAGACTTGGCGCTCCGGCCCCTGCCTCTGTTTCCCCGCGCGCTGGAACCGCGGGCATGCGCCACGGCTCCTGCATCACAGTGCTGAGCTGGCTGTGTAGTGCAGTCGCGTGTAGCATGAGCACGTATGTGTGCAAGGATAATACGAGTGAGAAAAACAATCCTTCTGGGATGTATTTATGAAAGGAAACTGACTTGACTTAGAAGCTTGACGGTTAGTGACAGAACCTTCCCGGGGACACAGAACTGCGGTTACTAAAATTGTACACATAGTGTGTCATGCAGGCCCCGGCACGAGCTCCATTCTGTGTAAAGCCGGGAATCGTTGCTCAGGACTGTCAGTGTGTTGTAGGCCAGCCATTTCAGTCTTGATTCCTTTTCATGCAGCTCATTTTAGAGAGACACTAACTTCTCTTAGAAAGTGAGAAAAGAGGAGCCCTTTGCCTAGAAAAATAACTAGGCCAATTAAGACTGGCACCATTAGTGGATAAGATTATCAGCGGAAACAGAGGGGAGTGTAGGGAGGCAGCTACTGGAGGATAAGAAAGCAGGTCTCATTTCCAGGAAAAGTGCAGAAACAGGAGCATGAAAGTGGAGGGTGGATTTGGGAGATTCCAGGCAAGAATGCGTGGATTAAATCAGTTATATCAGTGAGCCCAGATGAGCCCCAGTGACAGGGTGCTTCAAACGACAAGGGGAACAGCGAGAGGACAGTGTCCAAGGCTGGCCTCTCCAGCCTCCACATGCCTGGGTACCTCCATATAAGTAATGCATATGTAATACACACACACACACGTCAGCAAGCAAGGTCTAGAATCTACCAATGACAGTTTTCAGCTAAATGGAGAAGAGAATTTTAGATGAATAAAACATAGTATATAAATATATATTTATACATATGTATAATACTCAAAGTGCAATTCACAGGTAAAGCCAAAGCTGAATTTCTGTTACTTTTGAATTTTTACTTACTCTAAGAAACAAAATAAACCTGTTACAAGTAGCAGCAAAAGTAAGTGTGTGTGTTTTAGTCCGTGTATCTGTTTCTTACAGATTTACCTTATGACGTTCCCAGGAGACCAGCCTGGACTGGCCACAGCCACCCCACCCCTCAGTCCAAAGGTACAGGCTCAGTCCCCGCTGCCTCGACTTGCACATCACAAGGCAGGGGTGACGACAGCCAGGGGAAAGCGTAACGTCAGTCCTCCCATTCAGGACAAAACACTTGTGATCTTTAAGCAGGAGGAGCCTTTCTGTTTGAGATGTAACCCTCTTCATGGAAAAAGTAATTCTCACTGAGGACAAAGGCAGGATTCGAGGGATGTTTACACGCAGATGAGCTAATTGCTGGTTTCCTTCACGGCAGCTCTCCGTGGCTTCGCTTCTTCCCTGACACGTCCCCGTGTCTATTTATTTTACACCGCAGTGCATCTCCCCTCTCTTGTAAGCCAGCTCGAATTTCTCTTTACTGTATTTAGATGCAATGGCTGCCGGAGATTGTTTAAATCAGGGGGATGTTTCAGAATGTTTATACCCGACTTTATTGGAGGGAGCAGTTTCTTCTTACCACAGATGCTTCTTGTTGTAGTGACATGAGCGTGCTGACAATGAGTTGTGAAGTGAACAGCGTCGAGGATGCGCAGCCTGATCTGGTTTGTGGCTAACGGTCCTTTCTTATTCTTGGTTTTCAGCTGCCCAGCCGTCTCCCTCCACAGTGCCCAAGACGGAAGACCAGCGTCCTCAGCTAGGTGCGTTTCAGAAACCATCCTGTGAACCCTAAAAAGGGTTCTAGGCTTAGCCAGGCTTCTCTAGAGTGTGTCAGCTTCTCAACGAGCTCCTGAAGTGTCATGTCTGTAAAGTGATGTCAACACAACCAGTTGCTCAGATTTTACTAAAATCCCGAGACTTTACTGAAACTTCGCTAGAGCCTCTGAGTTGAGTATGGGCATACTATTCTCTCCGCATGAAGGCTGTGCCCTTGGGATCCATTGATTCTGTTACTTGGCTTTCTATGCGTACCCTAACACCCATGTCCTTTAAGTCTAAGAGAGCAAAGCAGTGGACTGCTGGCCTCGGACAGCCTGGCCCTTTCCGCCCCAGGTCCAGCTTTGTCCACTTAGATCCCGGGTCAGTTGGACTGTGGGATGGTGGTGGAATCCGGGACATTTTCCTACCAACTCTGATGCTTCAGCAAGAAAGCATTCTGAGACCTGTGTCGCCGTTCTTACCTCGTGGAAGAGGTAGAGGCACGAATCTGGGCAGGGGACATCTTCACCTCCGTAAGCACAGCTCTGTCGGCCTGACTTGTCTTCCTCTACCGCAGATCCTTACCAGATCCTGGGACCTACCAGCAGCCGCCTCGCTAACCCGGGTAAGTCGCCACCTGTGACCTGCTCTGCAGTTACTTTTGAGTCGGGAGCAGTTTCAGAAAGAGAACTCACCGTGGTGAGAGCTTCTCCAACTGAGAAACATGGCTTTTCCATCGCATCCCTCCAGACTACTTTATTCGCCTCCTTTGAGAAAGTGGATCAGATTGTAAACTAGGATTTTAGCTTAGCAAGGAAGGTTATAACCTAACCAAATGCAGACTGTTGCTCTTGGGTCATCGCAGCAAGCTAATACAGTGTGAGTGTGGCCTCGCGGCACCGTGCGCTGGCTCGTCTCTGGAGGTGGAAGTCGGAAGCTTCTGAGTTGTGAGGAAGGGGTCTGCTCTGGGCCTTTCTCCATGGCTTGTGGATCATCTCCCGTGTTTGCTTTTACCATCTTTCCTCTCTATGCTTCTGTGTCCAGACTTCTCCGTGTGTGTGTGTGAGTGTGTGTGTGTGTGTGTGTGTGTGTGTGTGCGTGTGTTCATGCACACATGCACACACACTGTCATGGAAACAAGAGGACAGCCTTGGTGGTAGGATGTCAGTCCATCCACACCTGTACTATCTACCCTTTTGTTGTTGTTCTTTTAGACAGGCCTCAAGTTCTGGAGTAGGCTAGAGCAGCTGTCCAGTGAGTCTGCCCCTACCCAGGGGTCTGTCTCTGCCTCATGATATGCTGTGCTTGGCTTTTTAAAGTCCAGGTTCTGAGGATCAGGCTCTGAGACATCTCAGTCCTGGCCTTTCCCTTTTTAAACAGACACCAGCCAAGCTGTGGTGCGGGCTTCTGTGGCCCTCTCTGCTTTGGTCACCTCAGTGAAATCCTTGTCTCTAAAACAAGGGTTACTGGGAAGGGTCGAGGGGGGGCAGAGTTCAGTATATGAGCTTTAGGGGACAGGATTCAACCTGTCTCCAAGCGGATTCAGTAACTGGTGCTTTAAAAAGATAATCTCAGAACCCTCAGACTCCAGCTGTGGTCATATGGGAGGGTGTTTCTAAATCAGGCTCTTCAAATACCTGTCCTCACGTTTTGGTACCGATGGCTTGTTCCATTTGTTGGCATTCAGATCAGGACCAGCTATGCTGGCACGGCCTCAGGGTTTCGTGGCATCTGCTTCATATTCTCAGCTGTAAATACGATGCCAGGATGTCATGGCCACGCTGCAAGTACAGGCTGGAATTTCTATTTCACAAGCCTTAAGCGGAGCAGGGCTTAGAAAACACAAAACTTCAGATGCCATCATCACTCACATCCCCACAGGGGAATCAACAGTGCAAGGACATGGAATACAGTTCTTACTGAACAAGAGACTCTGCCATGAAATTGTGACTAATGCTGACTAACTCAGTAAATGTGCTCAAAGCAGCCCTGCAAACACGGATGATGTTTTCCTAATTGCTTTATCTCGGTGCCCAGCACTGGTCCGCTCACCCGCGCATCCGGGGAAGGCCAGAGACAGTTGGGCCCAGAGCCATTACCTCTTGGAGAGATGGGCACAGGTAGATATGATGCTCTGAGGCCCGTGGAGTCACAGCCCATTGACTGTTCTGTGACCAGCCACTTAATGAACAGGATCTCACTCCATGTGCTCCTTTCAGCCTTCTACTTGTACCTGGGTCATGGCCCAGTTAGAGCTTATAGCGGCCATGAGGCTGCAGAGATGGGTCAGTGGGCCAAGCGCATGCTGGGCAGTTGTGAGGACTGAGTTTGAACCCCTGGTACTATGTATCAGATGTGTAGGACCTGTGTGTTTCCAGTCCTCCGTTGCAAGAGGGGAAGCAGAGACCCTCAGGGCCTCCCTGGGACAGCTCGGTGTGCACAGCTAAGAACAGACAAGGTGGAAGGCAAGCAGGACACCCAAGCTTATTCTCATACACGAATACACGTATACAGCCAAAGACTGCACATGGCTGTGTTCGGAGGGCATGACAGCAGGCTCTTCACACCCTGTGATGTAGCACGCTGGAAGTGCCCACGCCATGTGTGAGCACCTCACGGGGCAGGCTTAATCCTATGGCCCCCGCTAGGCTGTCTGTGGCCCAGGAGAGGAGTCAGGGATCTTGAGGTCTGCAAGCACTTTTCTTGGGTCACAACCAAACAGAGAGGAGGCTCAGTCTGGAACCTGAGTGTCCCTTCAGTTTGATTTTGTTTGGGGTGAGGAAGATGAACTTGGAGTGAGGAGGGAAGCTTTAGAATCAGGAGCTGTGGATAAGAAAGGAGACATTTTTATTTAGTTGTATAGTGGCTAAGGATGAGCCTGAAGAAGCTAAGGAAGAGGAGGAGAACAAGAAAAAGGAAGGACAGAAAGAGGAAGAAGGTAATAAGGAGGGGCAAGTGGAGCAGGAAAGCAGGAAGCCGCATTAGGTGAGACCATGTCAGCCTTTCACTCATGTCCATTTTTGAGATAAATGCCCATTTTTGTTTCCGTGGTCACAGCTCAGCTTGTTTGGAAAAGGGAGTCATTTTCCCCTAAGCTATGTACCCTTTTCCAGAGTGCCCCTTCTCCTCCTGCGGGCTGCAGCCAGGAGGCTTTCTGTGGATAAGGATGCCATGTCAGAGTTAGGAGACAGAAACATACCTGAGACCTCAGAGCAACACCCCAAAGCATCACAGGTCTGTGGCATGGTGCCCAGTGTCAAGGATGACGACGTTTCCTATCTTGAGACCATACTTGCTGGGCCTGGAACTGTGACAGAATTCAGCCTTTGATTGGCAGTCAAGAGACTGCAAGGTGCAGATGGGCTTTAGTTAGTTCACAAGGAGCGACAGCTCCCTTCATGCATCCCGAGGCTGGAGCCAACTGATTCAAGTAGCCCTGACACCACAATGTCCCTTTCTCTCATTTAGTGAGAATGCTCCTTCTTCCTGTTCTCCAGTAAGTAAATCTAGTAAAACCTCAATGGCTTCTAGCTATCAGGAAAGCTGAATCACAAGTTCAAGGCCAGCCTGAACAACTTAGCAAGATATTATCTCAAGAGAAAATGTTAAAAGAAGGCTGGGGTATGCCTCTGGGCACACAGCTCAGTTGTAGAACACTTAACTACTATGTTCGAAGTCTTGGGTTCAGTCCTCAGTACTGCTCCCCACCCAAATTTTATTTAAAAATTCAGAGGTGTTTTTTTTTTTTGTTGTTGTTGTTGTTGGTTTTTTTCTTTTGTTTTTGTTTTGTTTTGTTTTGTTTTGAGTTTTCAGTCTTTTCATCAAACCCTGAACATGAATGCAGAGTCAGGAAAAGAAGAGCAGACACAAAATACCACCTAACACATTTCTAGAAAATAACAAATCCCTTTACGTGTTTACCTTAAATGTATCTGATCTTAACGTATCACTAAAAGGACACCAACCAGTGGACTGAATTAAGAAGCAAGGACCAACTATATGCTGACTCCAAGAAACCCACTTAGCCAGCAAAGATAACTCAGAACTTACTATCAAAGGATGGAAAACAAGCTGCCAAGCACACAGAACACATAAAAAAGCAGGCGTAGCTACGTATACCAGACAAACTAAACTTCATCTGACACTAGTTAGAAGAGAATCAAAGAGGAACTACATAATAATAAACCGATGAAAAATTCATTAGTTGTAAACTTCTGTGCACCAAATAGTGGAGCCTCCAATTTCATAATACAAACACTGAAAAACATGAATGGCCACATGGATCCTGACACAGTAACAGTGGGAGCCTCAATTTTCTACTCTCACGTTTAGATAGTTCTTCCAAACTAAAACCAAGACACTTCATAATTCAAATGTGCTATGGATGTGTGTGTGTGTGTGTGTGTGTGTGTGTGTGTGTGTGTGTGTGTGTAGACATACACACATAAAGAATAGTCCACCCAACAGAAAGGGAACATACCTTTTTTTCTGAGCATCATGTAGAACCTTCTTCAAAATCTTTTTGTCCATTTTTAATGCAAAGGCTTTGTCATGCAGTATGATTTTTGAGAAGTGTAAGTGTACGTGCCCTGTGAGTTTGTGGGTGGCATATTTATGAAGGCTCCCTGGAAAGCCAGAGGAGAGTGATCTCCTTCAGCTGCAGTTATAGGGCATGAGCTGCCCAACATGGAGGACCAGCCAACCCTTCTAACTGCTGACTCATCCCTCAGGGCCTCATCACATAACCCCAGCATCTCCATCCCAAACATGCACTGGATATGTGCTTAACACTTACTTCTCCTGCTGAGGAGGTGTGTCCTGGCATCCCCACCTCATGGATCAGTGATGAGCCACCAGCCCCTTTACTTTCCATCACAATCGCTGAGCACTGAACTTTTGTGATGGACTCCCCGTTCCTCTCTGTGGAAAAGCTTTTCTTGAGTTCTGTCCAGTGGCCAGGCATTTTGTAATGGTGGGTGTGGAGATGCAGCCAGCTCCTTGTGAAGGGACAGAGCCATTTCAGAGAAGATTGGCCAGTAGTTAGGCTGTGGCATGTGTTAAGGCGAGTGCCCAAGAGAGGACAGCCTGGGAAGGGCCAGGAGGCTGCAGGCATGTCCTGAAGGACTGCTCTGTGTAGGGCAGAGACTATCAGCCTGAAGTTTGACCTCTGCTGACCTTGGGCATAAAGGTCAGTCCACCCACATGCACCCCATTTTCTCAGCTCTCCTGTGGGCTAAACATGATCTTTCAGGGCCTAAACACACGGTCAGATGTGAGCATTGGCAGTAGTGCCCCAGCGAGCCTCAGGAGGAACATCCCACCCTGAGAGGAAGTGCAGTCCAGGCTTCGGCCTGGCCAGCGTGGTGGTCCTCCGTAGTCGGTCGGCTGCCTTTGTCTACTTCTGGCCTGTTGGTGAGAAGGACATTGGACTCACAGACAGGCAGCTGTCCCTACCTGGTCCCTGTATGGCTTCTGGGCGTCTGAACTCCAGTCCTTATTTTTGCATGGTGTGCTGTCCCCCAGCCACCCACAGTGTATGATTGGTCTGGCTGGTGAGTGACCTGGGTCTCACTTAAACCAGCCTGAACCCTCATCATACTTCTTGTCAGGGTCTACAATGGGCCCATCACACCATGGACATTACAGTGTGGGTGTTAATAAGCAATTTAATACATTGCTTTTGAATTTTTGGCAAACAGTATCTCATTTAATTTACCTGGTGGTGATTCCTTGGTTCTCCTATCCGCATCATGTCTTTCAGCACTCTTGATCAGTGAGAACACCCGTGGCCTAAGCCAGTTAGAGATGCCTATATGCTGCTGTGAATAGTGTTTACCTAAGAGTCTGTTGATTTTTGCAGCTAGTTTCATTTTCGGGTTTGGAGGCCAGTGGACTTTGCTTCTAGTGCTCTTCTGGGAGGCTCAGCAGGCTTGGCCTCAGCCCTGAGCCTGTGTCTTCCCAGCTAATAAGCAAAGTAAAACAGCCTGGGGCAACGTGAGCAGCTCTGTGCGCAGAGCTTTGAGTTTCCAGCCATGCCTGTAAGGCCTGCGTGTTCTCTGGCTCTTTAGCAGCGAGGGAAACAGCTCCTACAAATGTTAGTAAGGGAAGTGGGTGAGGGACAAATTCCCAGAGACAGTGCCAATGTTTGAACAGATGCCAACTGTTGTCTTGTCTGTGGATTTGTATGAAGTCTGTAGGGTGGCTCTCTCGGTATGGGAGGAAGTTGACACTAAATATTTATTTTCCAGCAACTGTCCATGTTTGGAGGGAGGCATATGTTAGACTGTTAAATCCAAAACCCACAGCTTCTCCTATTCCCAGGTCATATGTGGAATTCTTTTTTTCAAGTTTTAATCCTTTGGTTACAATATATATACTAAAACCATATGGTTCTCTTGTCCCAGCCTTTCTATTTTTCAATGCATATTAATGAGATGTTGGAGGCAACAGCCCTTGATTGAGAACAGTCTGTATGTGCAGCTCCGAAACAGCACAAGCTTCCATTCCGACAAACTACAAGCTGTTAATACATTTCAAATGTGCCGCTTGACTGAAAACAACCCTTCCCAGAACATGGTCGAAAGAGGCTGACCTTTCTCACGGTGCTGTTGCATGGGTGGGTCTCAGACCTTCATTCCCATGTAGGCCGAATGGAAACAAGGCCTGGACAGTGTGCAAAAAGGCTGTGGGGAAGGGTTCAGAGAAAGCAGGTCCATAATTAAAACTTACATTCCATCAATTCCCTGAGTGGATGGCAGTCAGAGGTACTCCAGTCATTGGTCATATCAAGTCATATTACCCAGCTTATCATAAAGGTTAGCATTTCTGGTAATGAGCCCAGGGCGCTGTGTCACCCTGGCATCTGGGGAGAGAGCTCTGCCTCCCCCTCCCTTTAAAACTAAAATCGTAACTTTGTTTCACCTGGTATCCAGCATAACTATCACTCAGGATAGACAGGGACCAGCACCAACTAGACAGACCTGGAGTGTCCTTCTGTCCATCTGGCCCTTAGTTTCTGGGTGTGGCTATGTTCTTGTCCAGGTTTCTCTCAGGGGGCGTGAGCCCAGGGGCAGAGCGGAGCAGCGATGAAGGAGGCAGGAGGACAGCCTAATCCAGGCCTGTTCCCTTTACAAATCCGGGATACCCCTGGGGCAGGGCAACATGGTGGCTAGAATGATATGCTTAGACTCTCCTCCTATTGAAAAGACGTGAGAGCTGGTTCCGTCAGTCGAATGCCCATGTTACAGACTCATGTTCAGGAGCTGAACATGATCTCCAGAACGCTGGTAAAAGAAAAGAAACAAACAAAAACTCCTCAGTGTGTTTATGAGCACTGATAATCCCAGCAGTGTGGGTGTGTGGGCTCTTGTGGCTCACAGGCCAGTAAGGCTACGCTAATGGGTAAACTCCAAGCCAGCAAGAGAGCCTGTCCTAAACAAGCAAGGGGGGAATGATAGCAGAGGTCACACCCACACACGCACGCACGCACACACAGCATGAGATCATCTGACTGAGCAGGGTCTCTTTGATTCCTAAGAGTGCTAGCCATGGCCTCTTGTCCTCAAGGAGGACCATGGCACAACTGCCTGGCACTCATGGTTCATGGGTTCCTGCCCCAGTACATTTGGCCCAGGCTGGAAATGGTTGATCTGGTTTGAAGCAGAGCCAGAGCTTTTCCCTCATTTGGAGCCGGTGAGTTCTGTGCTAGGAAAAGCTGTGACAGCGGTGCCCTCTGAGCAGCAGATGTCATGTTAGAAATAACAGTGTTTGCTTCCAGTCTCTGTTTGCTTTTCCATAAATGTGCAGATGTCCATTTCCTAAATCTGACTTTTGTTATTTCACCTGACCCAGCCAACATAAATGGTATCAGGCCATTATTGCCATCTGCAAAATGGCCTTTTCTGTCTCACCAAATGGGAAAAAGTAGCTCATTCATCCCCCAAAGCAGGGTGAGCTGGTTGCTCTTGAAGAATGCTCAGAGTGGAAGGAAACTGCCCCAGCTTTGCCCTGTGTGTGTTCTCCACTCTGTGCGTGGAGAACTTGCATCTCTGAGGCCACCCTGAGAGTGACCAGGGACCGCCATGTAAGGTCAGGAGTCCTAGAAGTGGGACTGAGACAAGGACGCTGGGGGAATGGTCCCTTAAGGCTCCATTCTCAGGAGCAAGCAGCACTAGGAAGGAGGGGTGCTACGGAGCCTTCTGGCTTTCCTGAAGCTGAGCCATCGTGTGCCAGCCTGAGGAGCGCTGGGCACAGCAGCGCTCAGAATCAGAGTGTCCCGGAGGTCCTTTCATCAGTGTGGTCTGGGATATCTGGCTTTGGACCATTTCCCGTCCAGCCAGGGTTTGCGCTCTAGAGAAGCGAGCAACCAAGGGACAAATGTAGCAGCATCCCGGAAGCAGAGCTTCGGGGTGGGGGTTGGGGCCAGAGCTGGGAATGGCGGTCCTGTGCTTGGCTCTCATGGGCTCTGTGTCCCCTCATCAGGTAGTGGCCAGATCCAGCTGTGGCAGTTCCTGCTGGAGCTTCTGTCCGACAGCTCCAACTCCAACTGCATCACGTGGGAGGGGACCAACGGGGAGTTCAAGATGACGGACCCGGACGAGGTGGCTCGGCGCTGGGGTGAGCGAAAGAGCAAGCCCAACATGAACTACGACAAGCTGAGCCGCGCCCTGCGCTACTACTATGACAAGAACATCATGACCAAGGTGCACGGGAAGCGCTACGCCTACAAGTTCGACTTCCATGGGATCGCCCAGGCCCTCCAGCCCCACCCGCCCGAGTCTGCCCTCTACAAGTACCCCTCCGACCTCCCGTACATGGGCTCCTACCACGCTCACCCCCAGAAGATGAACTTTGTGGCCCCCCACCCGCCAGCCCTCCCGGTCACGTCCTCCAGCTTCTTCGCCGCCCCAAACCCATACTGGAATTCGCCCACCGGGGGCATCTACCCGAACACACGGCTCCCAGCCAGCCATATGCCCTCTCACCTGGGCACCTACTACTAGAGACCAGATGGATGCCTTTCCCAACCGTGCACAATTACCCAGCAGTCACCACAAACTCAGAGAACACACATCAGAAGTGCCTCATGAGGGATGCAAAAGGTTGACCAGAGCTGGGGAAGGAAGCCGGGAGAGAAAACCAAAGACTGACAGGGGAGGGGAGGAATTGCCCTAGTATTACTCAGAATAGAGGAAGCTCAGAGTACAGTGCCCATGGACATATAACCTGCGGTCCACCCTTGTCAAAGACATCACATAGAGAAAAGCGTGACATCATAAAGACAACTGCCAAAGAAAGTGGCCTTAAGGAGTGTGCAAACTGTAGAGGGTGGGACCTTCCTTGTACAACCAGGATTCAGTGAAAGCAAGAGACAGAACAGAAACAATCTTGGCCTAACATACCATGGATAATGTCATTTGAAGGGAAACTACCTGTGTTTAAAAATAGAAACATATCAAAACCAAATAAGAAGACAAGATGGCGGCCACTCCATAGACCACATTGGTTGTGGATTTTCTTGGCTGGCATTTGCTGTGTTGGTTGAAATCAGATTTGTTCCATTTGATAGAGACCTACCAGCTCTGTCAAACTGTGAAGATGACCCAAAGTCTCATCTCCTTTTCAGTATTACAGGAACTGTGAGCCATGTGGTGGGCAGGGAATGTGTGTGGCGTGTGAGCATGTGATTATAGAGAAACGACTGAAGGAGGACGAAGGAGAGGAGAAAGGTTCAGGGAGAGGAGGAGGAGGAGAAAGCAGAGGAGAAGGAAGGAAAGGAGGAGAGGTACAGGGAGAGGAGGAGGAAGAAGAGGAGGAGGAAGCAGAATAGGAGGAAGGAGAGGTTTGGGGAGGGAGTGGGGGAGGAAGGAGAGGAGGAGGAAGAGGAGGAAAGTAGTAAAAGGCAGCTGCTCAAGCCATCAAAGCTGAATTTAGGACCAAAGAGCATGAGTCATGCTCTCTGATGCTGCCAGTGTTGAGGGAAGGGACAGTTTTATGGAAGACTAGGAGAAGTAGTATTCAGAACCAAAAATACATCTCTTTGTGAAAAGAAAATCATAACTGGAATTGTCTGATATTTAAAAAATGTTCAGGACCTCACCATTCGGGGGAGGCTTTATTCTTCATGGGGGCCATGGAGAGGTGAGCTTCGTGGCCACCACGGTCTCAGGCTGCACAGGCATTGTGGGTAGGCGGGCTCCAGTTTTCCTTAATGAGTCGCGAACGCTGTGCGTTTGTCAGAACGAAGTCTACAAATCAATGGGTTTTTTTTCTTTTTATATAATAATTATGTAACTTATGCATTTATACACTACGAGTTGACCTCGGCCAGCCAAAGACACACCACACACAAAAGACAATCAATGATAGAATGTGGCCTTGAATTTTAACTATGTACTGCTTAATGTTTACAGTATGTTTACTAGTTCTTAGGATGCAGAATGTATGCAATAAAATGAGGTTGGCCTCTCGAGGTGAACCAGAATGGTGGTCTGAGTTTCCCCTTCTTTGCTGAGGAATGTTGCCCAGCAGAAACCTGAGCTGAATCTTAAGGGCTCGTGTTATAGTCTTATTTTGTCCAAGAAGGTAAACAGATGGGACATGTACCTCCTGACTCCCAAGAGCCCACTCTGTCATTTTCATCCACTCCAGAAAGAACAAGGTTTCACGCCGGGGCCACAGTTGTTCCTGGCAGGTGAGGATTCCAGTTACGCACTGGCCACTGTTTACCCAGGTCACTGTCTCCATCCTTGAGGTTTTGTTGTGTGATGAACAAAAGCCGTTGTTCGTTA
The DNA here is from genome assembly GCF_907164565.1 of Psammomys obesus. NCBI lineage: Eukaryota > Metazoa > Chordata > Mammalia > Rodentia > Muridae > Psammomys > Psammomys obesus. Next base: position 12,639,744 of record NW_026592666.1, on the reverse strand, counting down.
AACCAAACTTTGTTATTGCTGGTAACTCAGTCATGGACTGATTTGTCCTTACAAGGGATCGGGGAGGGCCCAGGAGATGGCTCAGCCACTAAAGCCTTGACAGCATGAGGACCTGAGACATCCTAGAAGTGACATGTAGACAGTCAGGTGTGGCGGCCCACACTTGTAATCCCAAGTGTGGTGGGATGGCAGACGTGGACTCCTGAACTCACCGGCCAGCTGGTCTAGCCTGCTCTGTGAGCTTCCAGGCCAATGAGAGCCTTCTCTCCAACAGCTGTGGAAGGGTCCCGAGGACTGACACCCAAGGTTATTTATGTTCTGACCTCTTTGTGCGCACACACACACACACACACACACACACACACACACACACACACAAGCCCTGAGGCACAGCTTTCAAGCTTGCAGCTTGGCTCCCCTGAGGACTCCTCAGTTACTATCACTCTAACAATAAAATGAGGTTGGCCTCTCGAGGTGAACCAGAATTACACTCTGGAATCCTCTGAAGACCCTGGCTTTCGAACCCTCAGCCATGGGGCGACCTTCTCATTGTCCCTTCCTAAACACTGCGCTTTCTGTGCTCACAGTTTCTCTGGGCATCTCTTGCCTTCTTCGTGTTACCAGTGCCACCCACCCGGGGCAAGGAGACGTGGCGTGGGGTGTGGCTCACACCGTCTGCTGTGAGCAGGGGGCCCAGGCCCCTCCAGGCCTGAGTCAGACTTTAAATCACTATGTCTTATGAGCTGTGTCAGGTTGTGGCCGTTCTGGGACTCAGTTTGCACTTTGTAATCCCTTTGCTATGACTCAGTGCGCTTGCTGTGCCTGCTGGCAGCTGTCCGTGGACTCAGCAGGTAATGATTAGCAAAGCTTCAGAGGCCACAGTGCAGGGCTTGAGAGGAGGCCAGACGTCAGTCAGCCCGAGGCAGCTTGGGGAGGCCACACATGGCCTGCATAGCCCCGGGAGAAAAGACAACAGAGCCTCAGTGATGGCTGGGGGACGGGGGGACCCCATGGGCCTGGGGGAAGATGAACGATTTGGGCTTGCAATGCAGAGCCAGGGCACACCTACGTTCTTCCTATAACGTGCACATTTATTTGGATAGTTGCTCAACTCGCCCCTTTCAAGCCCCAGTTGTGAGTGAAATAATAGAAACAAGCCACGGCCGTTAGCTTCTGTCCTAACATGTTTCAGTCAGGTCCCTCGGGCCTCCACTCCGTGTCCCGCACACATGGGTTTTTAGCAAGCACAGGGACCAGCCTGAGCAGCTGATCATTTGGGGATGCCGTGGTAGCTCTGGTCCTCTCGAGTGACTGAGCCTTCAGTCATCCCGGACTAACGTGGAGGTCAAGATCTCGGTCTGCACTAATGGGGTTCCAGGATGCCCTTCGCCCCTCTGTGTCTGCCTCTCCCTCAGTGTGTTCCCTGCATGCACCTCCCAATGGCAAGCCACTTGCTGGATGCAGTCAGTCCCCAGTCTCAGTGGACACTTGACCCTGGCCCCATCCCCCATCCCCCTCCACGCTCCCCACAGCCTCCACCATCTCTGGTCAGATACCTAGCCTCCTATGGGAAGGTTCCAGACGATGAGCTTTGCTGTCTTGTTGAGGGGTTCTGTCTCTCTCTCAGTATCCCTGTGGATGGTGGTGACTCACCCGACCATGAGATCCCAAACAGCTGCCCCAGAGAGCAGGTGCTGTACCTGAGGCAAGGCTGCCACCAGGGAGGCTCAGGTCTGTGCAGGCCAGGCTAGCCCTTCGTGGAGACATGCAAAGGCCAAGGGAAGTTTTATAAATACCATGCTAGATAAATACTATAACGTGTGCTTGGCTGGCAGAGCTGGGTCGCTGGGGTGGAGGGCTGTAGTCCTACCTTTTCTTTTGCTTCTTCTGGTCGCCTTGTCACTGTACTAGGCAGAGCCAGGCCACTCCCCATTCTGGACTGAAGCCGTGAGACCCGGCGCATCCTCTCCTAGGCTGTTCTGTCCCGTGGAGGTGTGGCCTGCTGGTGGAGCACTGGCGTGCATGCTCGGGCTCCAGGCTCACACAAGGCTCATGGGTAGATCAGGTGTGCTGGGGTTGTCACCCGAGTCCCAGACACCTAGACGTGGGCCTGAAGAACAGCCCATGGGAAGGATACGAGGGTCAACAAGAAGTAGGCCAGCACGGGGGCATCCACGCACCGACCAGGCACACCTCATGTCTTGGGAGCGTTTATGCGTTCATTTTGTCTATGTTTATGGGTGTTTTCTGGCATCTGTGTGCACATCACACGTGTGCAGCACCTGTGGAGGCGAGACGAGGGTTTTCAATCCCCTGGAACTGAGACAGTTGTTACAGACCATGTGCATGCTAGGACCGGGGCCCCAGCTCCTGCCAGAGCCGTGAGTGTGCCATCCCCCCACTCCTCTCCTGAATTTAACTGTCAACCTGATAGAGTCACATGAGAGGCTATGAGCCTGCGGGCACACAGTAGGAGCTTATCCTGATTGCCTGTTGATACCAGAGGGCTCAGAGGCCGTCCTGCCCATGTGAGAAGCTCGCTGGCCGTGAAGCTCTGAGCGGGCCAGCAAGCAGGCTGACCCACGACACCTGCTGTGCCCACTGCTAGGAAGATGTCCCCCGTCAGAGCTGACGGTGCTTTGGGCCCGACTCAAGGGTCCCCAGGGATGTGCCTGGAAGCCGGTGTAACCTAGCAAGACTGTTCCTCCACACACCACATTCGGGAAGAACACTTCCCAGAGCAGAGCAGCAGAAGGGTTGCCGGAAGCTGGTGCTGCCTTCGAGAGTCTTGCACGGTTCCCGACACTGCTGTTCACACTTACTGGGTTTACTCTTCAGGATCTCATGAGCACTGTGCTCACTTCCGTCTGTCCTCTACCTAAGTCCTCTCACATCCTCCCCATTCCCTCATCATGACCTCTTAATGGTAAATCACACACACACCACACCACAGTATACCACGCACATGCTCACACCCCACACACCTGAGTTCCCCGAGTTTTGCTCGTATGTTTAAGGCTGACTGCCTGGCCTTAGCTAACCCAGCACGGCCTGTCCCTGGAGAGACCGGGTTCCCCTCGCTCAGCAGCTGTTCCCTGCCTGGACATGTTCTGGGTCTTGTGAACTTCCTGCCCTCTGTGCTGATGTACCCCTGCTACGGTCCTGTGTGAGCGTGCGTAGGCAGCCATGTTGCTGAGAATTCACAGGCGCAGCACCCTGGGACGTTCAGAAGACGCTGTCTGGCAGCAGGATTCCAGCTGCCCCGCTCTCCAAGCTCCCTGCCTCAGGTGTGTGGCTTGTGATGCACACATAATCAAGGGTGTCGGGGTGGGGGGTCACCATCAGTTTTTCTCTGCGTTTTGCTAGTTCACTGGCTTTGTATGGTGGTCTTCCGAGAGGCAACTGTTTAAAGCAGCCTAACAGGTCTTGCCATCTATCTGGGCCTCCCGGGGTCAGAGGGAAAGCTAAAGTGTGTCCACCCAGCTTCACACTGGTCAGCTTCACACTGACCTGAAGCCAGCAGAGACGCCCTTCCGAGCGTCAGATCACTGGTATCAGCCAGCCGCCCAGGGCTGCCACAGCTCAGGGCAGTGGCCGTGCTTACAGTGAGACTCGTGTGCAAGGCTCCAGAATGTTCCCAGGTGTTCTTGTGCTTATTGGCTCATGCTACCCAAACCCAGACAAAGATGGGATGCACACCTCCGCCTGCTCAGAGTGCAGGGCCCGGGTACAGGACAGAAGCCGCTGTTGGTGGACCGCTGGGCCCTTTCCCACCCAGCTGGAAGCCTGCCACGCTCGGGCAGCACAGCACACGCTGGGGGTGGCGGTGGGTCGAGGGCCCAGTCACAGCTCAGCTGAGAGTGTCAGCCTGCCGTAGGGACCCTCAGCCCTCCTGCAGACTGGCCGCTCCTACCTCGGAGTGGGCAGAGGAGGCCGAGTGAGAGCCAAGGCTGCCTTCCCACGAGGCCTCCGGAAGTGGAGAACAAGACAGGGAAGGGTGCAGGTCATAGGGTGTGTAAACTCTCCTGACCAGCTGTGAGAGCTTGTGTGTGTTTGTTGTATGAGGGCTGTATGTGAATAGGAGTGCATGCGTGTGTGTGTGTGTGTGTGTGTGTGTGTGTGTGTGTGTGTACTTGTCTGTTCAGGTATGTGTGGAGGACAGATCTGATGTCAATGTTTGCTCAGTCTCTTCTTTCTGAGACGGGGTTGGGGCTAGATTAGCACAACCCAATGCCCACCCTGAGTTACAGGTACTCGAGTCCCGCCCAGCACGTCTGCATGGACTCAGGCCTTTGGCCTGTGCTGCAGGCATTCTAGCCTCTGTGTCATTTCCTCGGCCCTGATACAGAGTTCAAGGAAGTTTGAACTAATTTCTGTCTTCCTTGGCAGGGACACCACTGAAAAGGTTGGCGGTGGGCGGGGGTAACCTCTAAGCCTTTTCCTGGTAAGGGAAGGAAAGGAGGAAGTGGGGTGCCCACTTCTTTCCTGTGTTTCCGGCTCTAGGGCTGAGGCCGTGATTCCAGGACATGGTTGTAGGCTATGGTTCCATGTCGTGGCCCTTAGACCACACTCCAGGCCAAGGCTGCAGGCCGCAGTTCCAGCCCACAGTGTCAGGGCAGGGAGCTAACACCGCTGCATTCAAATGGGGCCGGGCTGCTGGTGCCAAGGGAAGGCTGGCCCCAGTCTAAGGAACATGAGGTCAGGCCCAGAGAGGAAGTTCTTGATGGACGTCTTTTCCTCCTCTTACTTTAAGACCATTTGCTGCAATTTTTTATGTTACTAACAGAGAAATGGTTACAGCATTCATAAGTGAGCCTTTGAGCTTAACTCGCACAACAACACTCTGGAACATTCCCATGTCTCATCTTTCATGGGCAAACTTGAAGCTCTGAGACAATGTGAGAAATGAGTGTGGCTCCCAGGTCTGAGAACTGTGGCGGCTCCTTAAGCCACAAGTCATTGGCCAGTCTTCCCATGTCTTGGAATTCCAGCCAGAAGCCTGCCTGGTAGTAGTTATCAACAGGAAGCGAACCACACCCTCCCGTTTCCCCATCCTCCGGTCTTAGCACTGGACAGTGGCAGGCTGGTGGTGCTGGTGGTGCTGGGGCCTCCGAAGCAAAGCGCAGAGCACATAGTTGAAAGCTCGGGGCGCCAACAGTGCCAGCTGCTGGTGCCCTGGCATGGGGAGGACACACCTGCACACGGTGGCCGACGCCTTGGTACTTCACCAGTTTGCTTCTATGCCAGTCTGCCCCGTGCTGCCGGGATGGTGGCCGGCTCTCACAAGGAAGCCCCTGCCTCCAGGCCAAGCTCTCCTCCCATTCCCATCCAGAGTCACCGTCAGTTCTGGAGTCAGACAGACAGACAAGCGCTGCTCCACCAGGAGAACATGCCTTACGTCTGCAGTGCTGGGACGGTAGCACCTCGGCGGAAAGCAGCTCCCTGAAGACACGCCAGAATAGGCGGGTCAAGCAGGTCTCCCTCCTGTGGGAGTGAGCGAGCCTGAGTGCCGGAAGAGCCCTGTCTGTGGAAATGCGGCTGCTGAGGACGGTAGTTCCTGTGCAGCAGTGGGCTTGCTTTTAGGTTGATCAATTGAACGATTCTCCTCTCTCTCATCTAGTCTGCCTCTGTCCCGCAATTGCCTCAGGCACAGGCATTTACAAAGAGGGCACAAAGGTGGTCATCTGCAATCCCAGCCATGGAGAGGTAGGAGCATCAGGTAAAGAGCAAGGTCACCCATCGCTGACTCACTGCGAAGAAAGCATCTGCGGGGAGGGCAGCACTGCTGAGTCACACTTCCGGGATAAAGCTGTCATTGTGGGGGAACTCGGGAAGCAGCTACCCACATCACACCCAGTCAGGAGAGACGGCGCCCACACCCCGAAAGCTCAGCTCGCTTTTTCTGCTCTTACCAGGATCCAGCACTCAGATCTAGGGAATGGCTTCACCAACAGTGGCCTGGATCTTCCCACATTAGGACAGTCCTGCCCATAAGCCTAAAGGCCAGCATGATACAGACAGTCCTCACTGTGGTCCTCACAGATAAGCCTACAGTGTGATGGAGACAGTCCCTCTCTGGCATTCCTGGCCTAGGTGATTTTAGATTATGTCAAGCTCGCAGTGAAAACTAACCACCACAACTCTGTCTCCTGTCAACCTGACTCACAAATGTTCAGACAGCCTTCCTTTCTTGCTCCCAAGGTCTCATTTGTCTCATAACATAAAACTTTAAAGGGCCCTTGGTCTTTGAAAGTCCCAATACTTTAAAGCCCAGAGTCTCTTCCCTGTGAACGCCTCTCACATCAAAGCCCGGGTGTACACTTGTGACTTGCTGGGTACTGAGTAAACATCCTTATCCAAAAGGGAAGAACCACAGCGTAGGAACCACGAGACTAAAACAAAACTAAAACTAAAACCTAGCAGGGCGCGTCCCAGCCCCCGCAGCTTTGTGCCAGGCAGGCGGAGCTCAAGGTATGCTCTGGGCTAAGGGCTGCCCAGCCCTCAGCTCTACCGCGAGCAGCACACAGTCCTGTCTGAGGCAGTGGTGGCTCCACACTATGCCCTCTGCAGCTTCTCTGGTGGGTGTTTCTAGGCCTTGCCATCTCCAGGATCTTGGGGTCTCATCGCCGCGGAGGCATCACCATCGTAGCCTCACACCGGGCTGCTCAGGGCCCGCAGCTCTCAGTCTTGTATCTTTGCCTTCAGAGCCAGCACTATGTCCAATCACTGGGTGCCCTGCCAGGTTCTGCTGCCGCTGTAGCCTGGCTCCCTTGGACCAGGACTTCTGTGTGCTGACTCTGAGGAAGCACTTTCCCAGGAAGCTGTTTTGGGGAGCAGGGAACCCTTCATTTTGGGCTTTCCTCAAATGGAGTCATATCTCTGCAAGGTGGAGCTTCTGCTGGGTAGTGTCTTCCCCAGGACAGCCTTCCCGTGGTCCCAGCACAGGAGATTTTATGCTAGAGGCGCTGGTGTCTTTAGTAAGGAGCCCAGCTGCTTTCTCAGCCTGAATGCTCTTGCACCCTGCACTTTCCTCGAACAAACCAACCTGTCACCTCCAAACTTAACCCCACAGAAGGTCTCTGCACACGGCCAGATTCCTGGCCAAAACATCACATAAATGGCCCTTACCCCAGTTCACGATAAACTCAAGAGCCTTATCCCTTTCCCCTCTGAAGGCTCATGGTCCCAGCCTTTTTCTACTCTTACGAAATTCAGAGCTCAAATCTAGGGACCGGAGCCGCCCGTAGTGGCCTCAGTGGCCGCACAGTGTGAGGACCTGTGCCCCCACAGTCTTCCACGGGTGTGCTTGTGGGCCCATTTCCCTCATCATGGGCATCCTCATCATCCCCGTGCCCCTCCCCCGGAGCTCCTGCAGAACAGCCGATGCTCCTGGTGTTCACTGACCCTTCCAGGCCGTGTCCACAGCCCTCTCACAATTCAGTTCAGTGGTGTAAAAGCCATAGTCAGGTTTATCCCAGCGGCGGCCCCCTTTCTGAGTCCCGTCTCCATTTCTGGGGTAATGTACCCAGTAAAAGCAGCTTTAACGAGAGAAAGGTTTGTTCAGCTCACCGTTCCAGGTTCCAGTGCTTTATTGTGGGGACGTGAAGGCAGGACCTGAAGCAGCTGAGCACACCTCAGCAGAGTTTTCACGGTGCGTTCAATGGCTGTTTTCAAAAGGGAAGGAAAGATTCTTCTGACGTGGAGATGAGAATCAGAGGTGGGGATCTGGAAGAGGCTGAGGCTCTGTCTGGGGTGCACAAGGCCCTGTGTTTGCTCTTGACCAGGGAGACAGAGGGGTACAGGAGGAGGAGGAGAAGGGAAAGGGGAGAAAGAAAGGGGGGAGGGAAGATAGAAAAGCAAAAGCAAGCGCAGAGAAGGGATGAGGGAGAGAGGAGAAAGCAGGGAGGGAGGAGGAAAATCATATATGTGTATGTATATGTGTATGTGTATCTATACTTTATCTGCAGTCGGCTTCCCTGTGTAGGATTTGCATGTGAGCTGCCTTCCCGTGCTTTCAACGTGCTGTGTAGAAGAAGAGCAGGCGACATCTGTGCAAAGCAGCACGCCCTAGGAGCTGGTCAGGGCACCGCAGGATGCTCAGGCTCTCCTGGCTTCTGCACAGGAAAGCCTGCCCGCAGCTCACTCTAGACCATGGCTGTCTGTATTCCTAAGGGGTTTTACCTTCTCTGCCCTCTGCTGCTCATTGCTGGGGAGGGTGTGCAGAATCTGACTTCTCTCCTGCAGGCCCCTGTGAGGGGTGTGTGTGTGTGTGTGTGTGTGTGTGTGTGTGTGTGTGTGTGTGTGT
>NW_026592666.1:12618679-12631429 GCF_907164565.1 Psammomys obesus | reverse complement strand
TGTGTGTGTGTGTGTGTGTGTGTGTGTGTGTGTGTGTGTGTGTGTGTTTCCTTTAAGAGATAGAACTAAAGGGTATTAGGATTTTTGGAGAGGGCAGGGGAGAGAGATAAATAAATAAATGAGTAAATAAACTGTGTTTTCTCTCATACACAGAATCTAAATTTAAATATTTTTAACAGGTATGATAAGCTAGCAGAAGAGGGGTGTTTGAAGGGAGGAAGGGACCCTTGAGAAGGATAGAAACGGGGAAAACAGAGGGATGAATGTGGCACACACGTATTAAAATTTAAAATCCTGGCATTTTGTTTGGTAATCATAAGAAGAAAAGACCGCGGAATGGCATAGACTTGCACCAGATGCCAGGTTGGTGTTGGGAACTGGGGCTCCTTTGAGCCTCCATGCTGAAGACAGAGACTCCTCTGGGCCCCAGGATGTCCTCACAGCCCAGTCTTTCTGCACCTCTCACCTCCATTTCCTCCCAGTGGTTGCAGTCTTGGGCAGGCGCATTTGATGTAATAGCAGGGCAGTTGCTGAAACCTAAATGTATGCATTTCCCAACCTCAGTGGGGGACATTTGGTGGGAAGAGACGGTGGCCCATGCGTTGGCGGGATGCTCAGATATACTCCTGGTATCTTCCTAGTCTTTCCAGTAAATACGGCTTGTGCTCAGCCACGTGCCTCTGTGCACGGCCCCTCTGTGTAAAAACACTTGTTTTCTTCCCAAGGCCGGGGGGCTTTTGGTAAGCAGAAAGGTGCTTCCAGGGTTGTTTCAGAAACCGAGACACACATCTGAGTAAGTGAGGGAGGCCTTAGCAACAGTAGGAGCCCTGTGCCCAGCCTGGAGGTAAAATGCCGTTTGAAAGCATTTCCTATGTGCTGTGTGGTGAGAACACTCTCCTCCAGGCTCTTAGGCCTACTCCTAGATGGAGGGGGGAGGGGCCAGGTCTGATCTAGGTGACCATGCTCCACAGACTCGGTGACTGAGGAGGCAGTCGGACCCTGTGAAGAGAGCCCAGGCCCTTCTTGTTTCCGTATGTGCTGACTATCACAGGTTCACACGGAGGCTGTTCTGTTGCCCCCTCCCACCAGTGAGCTGCCAGGAACTTTTGACTCCGGAAGCTTCCTATCACACTTAGAATAAACTCACATCTCTGCAGGATGTGGCCCTGGGCCTCGCATCTCCACAGCCCCGTTCCTCCCAGTCCTTCTTCCATTCCCACAGCCCAGCTCTGCTGCACCTTCAGGCCTTTCTCTGCCACCCTTGCTGCCTCGGTGGGCACCCTTGCTGCCTGGCACTTTCCCTCCAGGTGGCAGAGTGGCCGTGCCCATCCTTGTGTCCCCTGAGGCCCTTCCTGACTGTCTCATTGACCTCATTAGCTGAGGGCTGCACAAGGCCAGATCCTTTTCCTTCACTGGCTGGCTGGTGGGCATAGGTGCTTCCTGCTCTCAAGGGCTGTCTTCACAATCTTTCCCCATTCCTCAGCTCTGTTTCCCCTCTGTGAAATTCCATCTTGGGTAGCCTTGTGCAATGTGGACACTGTTACCCAAACTCTCACCTTCAGTGGGCTTTCTCAACCTCAGCTTGATTGGCGTGCTGAGCTGAAAACTAGTTCTTCACTGGGGTGGGGGAAGGCCTGATCTGTCCATCTTTAGGATGGTCAGCTGCTCAAGCAGGAATCTGCCCTCTGAAGATTCTCTGCCGGGGGAATCTGACAGTTTTCTCCCCTGTGCCTTGATACTCTCTCTGCGATAGTTCTAGATCAGGCTTAGAGCTGCGTCACCATCGGTGTGAAGATTGTATCTGTTTACCTTTGCACTGGTAAATGCCTTGGCCATCTCTGGTCTCCTGATAATTCCAGTGATGCGGGAGTGGCCGTGGTCAGTGGAAGGAGAAGAGGAAGACAAAAGTGCTTGTCAGATCTGTATTTCAAAGGCATCATTTCAAAGTATGGGGACAGCTGTTTCTGTGCGTGCGAGTGCTTGGAAAGCCACCTGGGCTTTCCCCAGCCACAGCCCTGTCAGCTAGATTCAGATGTCCTTGCCTAAGGCAGGGCACAAGAGTCAGTGCTTTGTAAGGTGTTTCACATGCCTCTAATGGATGCCGAGGTCCCGAGCTTAGAATGCGAGAAGAGGCAGAGAGAACTCCTTCAGGGAAACCATGTTCTGGATAGAGTGGAGAAAGCCAAGGTGAGCGGCTGTTTCTGCTTCACTTCAAGGAGACAGAGGACACCTGGGTCTTAGCACCTTTGCTATGATGTGGGCTCTCCCTTCCTTACCAGCTTCAAGAACAATTACTAAATAAAAGCTCACACGTTTCCGAGGTGGGCAGAGGATGGGCGCGCAGGGCCTGTGACGCATGCGCTGTCAGTCTTCATTGTGTGGACGTGGATGAAGCCTCCCGGGGGCTCCCGGCCTGCCCAAGGCCCTGCGGCTCTAAGGTGTGAGACTCACACCCAGGCCCACCAACCAGCAGGGCCTGGGCTCCTCTCCACCAGGTGCGGGGCTCCCAGACCTGATGCTTAACATTTGTAGTTCCTACCTCCATCCTTTCTAAGTCCTTTTGGCTCTGGCTCTGGGTGTGAATTCCCAGCTCTCTCGCCTGACCGGCTCTCCAGGGAACCCAGAGAAGAGCAGCAGGCAGGGCTTCGCCTCCCAGAGAGCGGCAGAGACCAGGTCTCTAAGCTCCATCTTTGCTCCTTGTCCCTGTGGAAGGTCTTCAAAGCCCCGCCCCCAGAGGAGGGGGCTGGGTGACAGCCCGGCCAGGCCTTCCTCCCTGCTGGAGAAGCTGCTTCTTTCTGGGACACCAGGGCCCTCTTCCTGGAGCTCTAAGGAGAGGGGACCTTGAGAAGGTAGCACTGGCCAAACGAGTGGTATGAAAGATGGCATCCAAGTCTGGAAAGTGGCCATATGCAGAGAAGTGGGCACCAGGGGAGGACTGTCCCTCAGGGAGATTAAAACCTGTAGCACACACTTCCCTAGATGGGTGGTGTGTGTGTGTGTGTGTGTGTGTGTGAGAGAGAGAGAGAGAGAGAGAGAGAGAGGTAAATTCTCAAAATTTTTAAAACCTGAGTTCACTTGCTGCCTTGGAAAGAGAGTTGGAGGTCATACTCCTCCCTCCCTCCCTCAGTCCCTCCCCCTTCTGTCCCTCCTTTCTTCCCTCCCTTCTGTTTATCTCCTTTAGGCCCCTACAGAGGAACCACTGTTGGTGTGTTGCCTTTCTCTTCTCTTTAAAATGAAATACAGCCATAACCAGTGTCGATGGTCTGTCCCGTTGTTAACCACATCCTACTGGGATATGCTCTCTGACATATTGCCAAGGTCTGTAAAGACCTGGTTTTGTACCACCTTGAGGATTCTGGGCTGTGGAGAGGAAGCCCTGTTCTCTGCAGGGGGACGACCTGGGAGGGATGAATCCTCTGGGTCCACTAGGTGGCGGTAGAGCCTCGCACACCTGCCACCTCCACTGGATAGCCTCTCATTTAGAAGATGCTTCTAACAGCGTCTCAGGGCGCACCCTAGGACTCCCAGCTGCGTGCTGTATGGGTGCTTACAAATAGACCTCGACACAGGCCAGCTGGGCACAGCTCACTGGCACACAGGGAATTATCAGGACCTTAAAAATTTACAACAGTCTCTTGTTTAATTAATTATTTATTCACTTTACATCCCGATTGTAGTCCCTTCCCTCCTCTCCTCCCAGTCTCCCCTTACCCCTCCCCTATTCCTCAGAAAAGGGGAGACCCCCCAACCCACCCCAGCTCGTCAAGTGGCATCAGGACTGAGAGCGTCCTCTTCCCCTGTGGCCCGGCAGGGCAGACCCACTGGGGGAAGCGATCCAAAGCTGGTGAGAGAGTCCATGTCACCAAAACTGACTTTATCCAAGTGGGGCGTTGTGCCACAGAAGGTGGAAAATCGTGGGCCAAGGCTTTCCGCATGTGAGGGCAGGGGTGCCGTTGGTTGAAGAACTGCTTTCAGAAACCTCCAAAGCTTTGGGGCATGGGTGCAAAGGGGAAGGGAGGGTTCAAGGCTGCCTGCTACTAAGCAGGGCCTGTTCCAGGCCTGAGGCCCAGCAGCCCAGGACTTTAAGGTCCGAAAATACAGCCTTCTGCTCCAGGGACTCTAGTGTCTCCACTGCTGAGCACACCCCCCAAAAGCAGACCTATCCTGTCTGCCTCAATCCCCTGCCCCAGCACCAGGAAAAGGCAAAGTTTAGGTAGCTCCAACCTACGCCCACAGCCCCCAGGACAAAATGTTCTGATTTGGGCCACTTAGATCAGTGTGGGCACGATGCTATCAGTTGTTGAAGACCTCTGAGTCCCCTCCTGTGTCACAGCCCACCCAGGACCCCTAGGCCTTGTTCAGTCTCAGAGCCCAGATCTCCCTTTCTTCCCCTCTCCCTCCTCCCTCTGCTCTGTATTCTCAGTTTGTGGGTTTGTGGGGTTCCTGAGAAGCACCTGAATGTAGCCAAGAACCCTTCCTTCCTACCTACCTACCTAAGAAACCCCAAGAGGAGGCACGAGGCAGCCCTGTGCTCCTCCCATTTTCCCAAGCTTCCTTGCCCTAAACAAAGATGACGCGTGGCTGGGAGCACGGCTCCTTTGGCGGAGTGCTGGCTTACCAACATGCTTGAAGACCTCAGCTCATCCCCATCACTGCAGACAGCTGGCACAATAGGGCACAGCTGCAGTTACAGCGCTCAGGAGGGCAGAAGCTAAGGTCATCTTTAGCAACGTAGAAAGCTTGAAGGCCAGCCCGGGCCACACCAGACCCGTCTCAAAGCACAAGCAGCAATGCAAGCAGCACACAAACACAGCACCAAAGGGGAAACTGTGCAAGATTAATCCGTGTGGACGCTCTTCACTTCCCTGCAGAGGCTCCTCCTTCCTTCCCTCCATCCCTTCTTTTCTCCCTCCGCCTCCCCCTTCTTTAGTTTCTCCCTCCCTCCTCCTTCCCTCCCCCTATATCTAAAGTTGGCAGGAAAGAAAACATCATTTTGATACTTGGCAGGGTGCTGGATATGGCCTCACCACTGGTTTTACCACATCTCCTTCAGTCTGTACTCAGTCAAACAAAAGGTGGAGAAGGCTTCTCTGCTCTGAAACCCACCGAGGTAAGAGGCCTCCTGTCTGACCTTGAGCAGAGCCTGCGGTGCGGCCTTGAGACTGAACATGAATGGGAGCACCGATTCCTTTTGCCTCTGCGTGTCCCCACAGTTGTGCCCCGGCTTCTGCCCGCAGCACTGTTTCGTGACTCCGTGTCTAACACAGACCAGGGGGAGGAATGTGGACATGGTTCCCGGTAGTTAGAGAACCCCTGAAGAAGAAGAAGCAATGAGAGTCCCGGCTGAGCAGAGCCACTTCTGGCCACAGGCTGTCGGGGGACACCGCAGCCATCAGAACCTATGCCACCAGCAGATTGCCCCAGCCTTGCCCTCCGGGAGGCGGACGCGGCTCCATTCGTGGTTAAGCTTTCCTTGCGGGACTTCTACTAACTCACAGGAGAGGGAGTCTCTGGGGAAAGAGAGCGGCCCAGGTGACCTCGTGGTGCTGCCCTTGGGCTTTCAGAGACAGCAGGGACCTGTCCTGTGGTGACCTCAGCATGAGCATGGGGGGGCTCTGTGGCCACAGGCTTGTCATTCACAAAGGGTGGGTCTGGACTGCCAGCATCATTCAGTCTGTGAAGGTTTGCCTTGCCTTGCCTGTGGCTCCATCAGACACCAACAGTTTTTAAAGGGCCGGTGTCTCTGTGCTTGAGAGTGTGGGTGCAAGGGCCTTCAGCTGGTGCGGTACTGTGCAGCTGAGGTGACACTCTCACACAGAGCCTACTTTCCACGTTTGTGGAACGACTCCTTTGTTATTGTGTTTCCTTAGCAGATGAGTTCATCATTCAGGCCGGGAGGAGTGGGCCTGACTATCTAATGGAGTAAACAGGTAGGAAGCGGCTTACCCAGAGCCCCCGAAAGATGTTGAAACATCGTGCACAGATAGCCTGCCCCCTGGCAGGATCGGGACTGGGGCTGGCCCTGCCTCTGGTCCCGCTGAAGGCTCCGCCCTGCTCCCGGGGGGAGGAGCCCCGGCTGAGTGCAGCGGTCTGAAAATGGGTCCCACAGAGCCCTGGGTCTGCATCTTCGGTGGGGTTGCTAACAGTGCACATTCTTGACACGGCTCACACCCGCGAGCTGCAGAGGCACCGTCCTACGTGTGACCCAGCTGCACAAGCAGTGCCAGAGAGAAGGTGCCAAGGCTGAGGCAGAGGCTGTGGTAGGGAAGTGTGGCGCGATGCGCCCACCGTGCCGGGGTGTTCTGCAGCCAGCTTTGTTACGGGAAGGGAAACTGAGGCGTATTGTGACCCTGTGACGTGCCAAGGTCCCCATGCCCAAACAGAAGACTCCCCAGCTAACCGCTTTGCCACCCAGCCTGTGAGGTGTGAGCAGGACAGGCCCGGCTAGAAGGGGAAGCAGAGGGCACGCTGGTTCAGACACTCAGAAATCTGGACTGACGCCTGAGGAGACCAGCCAAAGCGACTAGAGAGGGGAAAGTTTGCAGGGGAAGCGGAAGAAGGTGTGAAAATCCCCGGCGGGGAGGGTTTACCAGAGGCAGTCGAGGGGACACACAGGATCGGAGCAGCAGCCCAGTGCGCAGGGGGCTCTGTTATCTCCGGAAACACAAGCGCGTAGGAGGAAAAACCCGGGCGTGGTGGCTCGTGCCTGTGATCCCAGCATTTGAGTGGTGGAAGTGGGGGGTCAGGGGTTCAAGGACACTCTCTGCTACATGGCACATTCCAGGTCACCCCGCCTGGAAACACTAAGAGAGTGAGAGGAGAAGCTAAGGCTGGAGAGAAATGGAAAACAAGCCAAAAGGGGCGGGAAAAGAAAGGGAAATCGTTGGAGCCGTAAGGTCCCAAGGTGGGCACAGGACAGGCTGTGCCCACTGGAAACCAGTTGGTCCTTCCAAGGGGAACGTCAACACTACACACGGCCTTCCAGGAGGGGGAGCCAGTGCTTCCTAACCCATGCGGCACCTCCCACAAGCCTTCACCTCAACTCCAGGCCATGTGGAAACACGCCCTCTGCTGGCCGACCCAGGCCAGAGCCGCACACAGCTCACCAAGCTGTGGTGGTGGTGGTGGTGGTGGTGTGTGTGTGTGATGGTGGTGGTGGTGGTGGTGGTGTGTGTGTCTGTGTGTCTGTGTGTGGTGGTGATGGTGGTGTGTGTGGTGTGTGTGTGTGTCTGTGTGTGGTGGTGATGGTTGTGTGTGTGTGTGTGTGTGTGTGTGTGTGTGTGTGTGTGTGTGGAGGGGTGTCCCTGGAGAGCCAGCCCAGCCTCTCTCAGCCATGACTCTCTGAACAGATGGTTGTAACTCCCGTCTGCACAGGCCAGAGACCAGGCTCAGTTAGGACCTGCTAAGGTGAGGGGTCCCCCCAGAGCTGCGGCGGCCAGCCTGGGGTTCCTGCACCCACAGCGCCTTCTTCAGATGGTGCAAAGCTACTGAGCAGTGTGTTCAGAATGTCACCGGAGGGGGAAGACGAGAATCCAGAGCTGATTTGTCTTCTCAGCACTTGCTTTTCTCCTGAAGGCGGAAGCCGACCTGAGTAATTGAGGGTTTCGTTAGCTGCACTCAGGCTAGGTCTAGGGTTTAGCGCATCCCCTCCCTGTCCCCATCCCCCAGTGACAGGTACCTGTAGTCTCCCGGGCTCAGCATCCTTTACAGGAACCAGGACTAGGCCTTGAGGTTTAGGAGGAGGAAGGCTTCTCACTCCAAGGCCCTTAGCCCATGCTGCAGTGCTGTCTGGTCCACGCTTAGATTTCAAGGATCAGGCTGAGAAGCTGAGCTTTTGTCTCCCATCCCACTCTCCCAACCTACAGCCTCCTGCTCTCTCTCCTCTCCCTCCTTTTCTCCATTTCTCTGTCTCCTTCCCTCTTTATCTCCCATCTCTTTCTTGTATGCTGCCTATATTTTTCTTAATTTGTTTCCCCTTCCTTTTCCTCCTAATTCTCTTCTTCCCCTCCTTCCCTCTGTCCCTCCCTCTTTCCTTCCTTTATTTCTTCCTCCCTTCATCTTTCTGTCTGCCTGTCTTTCTCCTAGGTGCTGGTAGGGAAGGTACAGTTACTCCGTCACCGAGGAGACCAAATATTCTTAGATTTTAGCGTGTCCTGAAGGAAGTTAGGTTAAGATCTTATTAAAACACAGACTGGGGTGCGGGTGAGCCAAGAGCCCTCTTGTCTGACAAGCTCCTGGCTGCTGCTGAGCCAGCAGTCTGGGCAGCGCGGCAGGTGGTGCTATCAAAGCATGACATGCAGCATTGGTCTGAGGACCACAGGGCTTCTGAGTGACTTTCACAAAGCTCGAGACGACAGCCAGAGACTCCGTGATGGCTGGACCCCAGGCTGCCTATGCCAGCTGCTCTGAGTCCAGCAGCTTTGAGCTGTGGCTCTTGGGGACCCTTTCGATCAGCAGGCTCCCATCAAGTCAGGCGGGAGGGGGGAGGAGGGAGAGTGGAAAGAGGTGAACACTCGGCACTGCCTGTGAGTTCCCTCGCTGGGCACTGGCTATGCTAGTTAACTTTCCGTCACTGTAACAAAATGCCTTAGGCTGGCAACTGCACAAAGAAAAGAAGTTCACTGGGAAGCTGAAAGGCAAAGTAGCCGGGCCTTAGCTCAGATGAGTGTTCTCTCAGCTGCATCCCAACATGATGGACAGGTTCTTTGTGAGGAGATCTGTATGAGAGCACAGGGAGATGAGGAAGCCAGGGACACCAGGGAAGGGCCAGCCTTGGTCTTTTGTAATATCCATCTCCTGACAACCAACAATGGCACCAGGAAAACTGCAGCAAGTTTGTTTTTCAAGAGCAGAATCCTCAATGATGAAACTATACACCCCTGGGCCCTGCTGTGTAAAGGTGCCACCATCTCCCAGAACTGCTTACTGGGGTCACGGCCCTGATGCTCCACCCCTGAGAGGACACACTCAGACCCCCGTAGCGGGGTAAGGAGGGCGACTGGCTTCTCAGAGAGCTCACTATCTCCTGAAGCCTCGAGGTGCCCCCAACCACAAGCCAGGTGACACAGCAGACGTGAAGGCTGTTTGTACAGTGCTGGGCAGGTTTGGAGGCCTCCGTGGGTGCACCTCAGTTTGAATTCTCGGCTGCCTGCATGAGTCACACCCACAGTGTTTTCCGAGAATAACCCCCCTCTGAAGTCAGGCTCTGGAGGTTTCTCTGTCAGAGGGGGTCCCCAGAGAGACAAACAGGTTCCAGTGTGGATGGACTAGGACAAGTGTGTTTCTTGGGTTAGCTGATGACCCTTACCTACCTCGATGATGAACTGTAACTCTAAGAGCGTCTTTGAGGTAAAGGCCAACAGTTAGGTATTGGTTGGCGCATCCTCGGCTGAGGTTGGGAAGGTCATGCTGGAGACCTGAGCTGTGTCTCTCTCCCGGGAGCATGGGCAGCAGGTCAGATGAATGCTCCTATTTTGTTTGGCATCTAGCCAGCCTCCAGGAACCAGCTCTTCCCACCTTCCACACAGGCAGAAAATGATTGCTCTGGCCAGGGGGTTGCTGGACACTGTCTCTTAGACAACATCCTCTTAGATCCTGCCTGCCCCCATTCCGCAGGTGATTTGCAAATGCTGTTCCACTCTGCCTCCTATAACCACAGCCAGCAGCTCATGGAATGGCCGAGTCACTATTTCCATAGCTGTCTGAGAACAATTTTCCTCTTTAAACCACTTCTCTCCAGCAATCCCTCAAAAACAACCCAAATGGAGAATGTGTTTTCTTTAAAAAAAAATAAAAATAAAACACAAAAAACCTCAGCTGACTATCTTGGCAGATTTACCATTTTCTTCTCGCAGATTCCAGGAAACAGGGTGCCTTTGGAGGCCCCAGCTGTGGGTTTCCAGACATGACCCTCCCACTTGGACAGAAGGTAGCCAGGGGTCAGGTGCAAGGCCAGGCTTGGTCCTCTTCCTCATTGCCCACAATGCTCTCTCTCTCTGCATGTGTGTGTGTCTACATGTATATGTGAGTGTTCGTATGTGTGTGCTCTGCAGCACATTTGCGTGTGGGGGTCAGAGGCTAACCTCCAGGGCCATCTACCTTGTTTGTGACAGAGTCTCTGCTGCTTACCTGACCCTCACTGATTCAGCTCAGCTGACTGGCCAGTGAGCCCCAGAGAACCTCCCATCTCTGCCTCCCAGTGCTGAGTTACAAGTCCATGCAAAGGCCTGACTTTTTCCATAAGTTCTGGGGATCAGATTCCAGTGCACATGCCTTTGCGGCAAGCACTTTAATGGCAGAGCCACCTCCATTGACCTGGTTTTCAACTGTTTACAGATTGTCACATCTGAGGTTGGCTGTTCCTTCCTTTTAGGCACAGAGGATAACAGCACCTGGAAAACTTACTTACTGAGGCGTCTTTGCAAACATACCATGCTTATTCCTGAGATGGCAGACAAGTGGGGAGACCAGTCCCTGGGGAACCCCTTCCCAAGGAAGCCTGGCTTCCTGATCAGGAATGGCTGTGCTGCCTAAGAGCCCACAAAACAGGCTGTGTGTATCCTACCCTTAGGTGAGAAGAGTCATGTCCTGCAAAGCAGGGTCTGGGTCTCCTGGTTTGTAACTGTCTTTGAGGAAGAGTCCAGAGCATACAGGCCCATTATGTTTGCAGACAGGCTGGATTTCAGAAATCCTTGGTAAAGAAAGTTTTAAAAGGGAGGCAAGATACCTTCAGTCCTTCTCCCACGAGACATTCCTTGGGGATGAAAGCGGCTATTTTCCCAGGGAACCAACTTTGAGGAAGGAGAAGGGCGCTGTGTAGTGAGATTGCTCTGTCCGTTGTCTTCCCATTTCAGTAATTCTCTTCAGGTACACTTCCTTCTCCCCCTTGTGAGGCAGTGTTCTCTCTCAGCACACTTCATAGGTAGCCTTGGTTAACGTTCAGGAAAGCTCACAGCGGTCATGGTTCTGGCTGAACAATAGTAAAAACACTTTGGAGATGGTGCACAGAGAAGGCATGTCTCCATGCCTCAGTACTGCCAGCCTTGCAAGAGAAACCCCAGCATCACCGGGGAGTGGCAGCCGGGGGCTGACATGATTCTGGTAGAACTGGGGCCAGGAAGGCAGGAGAAGCTACCAAGATAAGCACTGCAAAGGGCAGCTCTAGAGAAATAGCAAATAGTGCTGCCTGGTGACCGAGTATCAGGCTAGCTCTCTGATGTGTGCTGTCTCTCTTTCACTAACATGGGACAGACAACTAAGCTGTACAAAAGCAGAGCTTCAAAACTCATAGCCACAAAAGCAGGGCCTCACAATTCATAGGATTTATAGGATTGGGAGTTTGACTCTGCTCTTCGCTGTCCTCTCTTTGCATCAGAGATCTGTGGTGATTCTGAGCTAACGTCCTGGCTCATGGAGGGGTGGCTGCTCTCCTGTTCAGAGGGTCTTCAGTGAAGACAGTGGCTCTCTCCCTGTATGCACACTATCTCATTATCCAGATAAAGTAAACAGATTAATAAGCAAAATGGACCATAATGGAGCAAAAAGCCAGAATCTTGAAAGACTCTGAAACCATATTTTTTAATAAGAAGTCAACGGAGGTCACCACAGCATCTTAGTACCCTGCTGATCTGAGCAGATTCCTGTGTGAAGCCCCGGCATCTTAATGCCCACATCTGTCCTGGTGAGTATTCAGCCTTCTGCCCCACTCCATCCCTGACACTGTTGGTCACTGCATATCCCAGTATCCAAAATCTGTTTTCCTTCAGTCTTCTGCACACTTCAGAGCACACACTTGTCTCTCTCTAGATCTACTGCACCCGCCCAATCTTGGTCTATCTGGTCTACCTAGACATAGCATTACATGGCTGTTAGGTGCTCAGACTTGTCTTCTATGTTTGGGTTTCTTCATCTTCAAACCAGCGATCACCTTCTCATCTTCTTAACTGAGTTGCTGTGCTTTGTGTAAACACTGAAGTGTGCAAGGCGCACGGCCAGTCAGTGTCCCGCTGCCCCGCAGCCAGCTTCATCATCTGGAATCTTCTCAAGCTCTTCTTCCCACAGCTTCCCGGTTTGTAAGCGCAATAACGAAGACACATGACTTTGACTTAAGATGAAGGCAGCAGCCGCTACAGCCTGGTCCAAACCTCCCTGCAGATCCTCTGCTCCACCCTCAGGCTCCAGGCCATGCTCACTGTCCTCCTCGGCAGAACAGCTTGGGACTCGCATCTTTCCCCATAGAATTCGCTTCCCTCTGTCCTTACCCCCCTCCTCTCCTTCCTCTCCTGCCTCCTCCTCTTCTTCTGACCTGTAACACCAGATTCTCCAGTGATGGTGGGACCTAAAGTTCCGAAAATATAAATCAAAGAAGATCAAAGGAAATACAGTATTTTCCATTGGAATTTTTAATTTCTAATCCCTTAGTTATCACTGTAAAATTTCCATAGAATAGAATACATGACACGAGCATTTGCAGAAGCTCCACAGTATGGACACACACCTACAGCATGGACACACACAGCATGGACACACACTCACGGCATGGACACCCACAGCATGGACACACACCCACAGCATGGACACACACAGCATGGACACACACCCACAGCATGGACACACACCCACAGCATGGACACACACCCACAGCATGGACACACACTCACAGCATGGAGACCCACAGCATGGACACACACCCACAGCATGGACACACACAGCATGGACACACAGTCACGGCATGGACACACACCCACAGCA
>NW_026592666.1:12593320-12618279 GCF_907164565.1 Psammomys obesus | reverse complement strand
GCATGGACACACACCCACAGCATGGACACACACCCACGGCATGGGTGCACACCCACAGCATGGACGCACACCCACAGCATGGACACACACCCACGGCATGGACACACACCCACGGCATGGACACACACCCACGGCATGGACACACACCCACGGCATGGACACACACAGCATGGACACACACCCTCAGCATGGACACACACCCACGGCATGGGTGCACACCCACAGCATGGACCTGTATTCCATAACAGTGGACTCTGATCTCACAGCAATGGCTTCATTCTACACACATGGCACACACAACAGCAACACCCGAGCCCCACAGCAGTGGCCACATGTCCCTCAGAAATGGGCCAAGCTCACAGCCAGCTTAGACTCACTCCATGGCAACAGACTGGCACGCCCTCCCCACAGCAGACCACAGCGCAGGGAGCCAGTCCTGCACTGGGGACACCCGCAGCAGCGGATCCAGGAGCCGCTGCAGGTTTGGCTTCTGTTCTGCACCTTGTCGTCCTATGAGGCTCTGCCGTGTACCTTGTCCCTACGTGGTCGCAGCCACTGCAGACAGCAGTCTGCTCCCGAGCCTGAGGACAGGCCAGGGTGCTGTCACACTGGAGGTCATGGTACAGTTCACGGTAAAGGAGGGAGAGCCGAGGCTGATGCTTGAGCTTGCTGAGGGGGCTCCCGTTCTGTGAGGAAACCATTAGAGAGAGCACCCTTCCGTGCCGTGAGTGTGGTCCAGAAGGGTGTTCTCTCTGATGGCTTAACTGAGCAGATAGCTAGAGTCCTCTATTGTCTGACGACTGTCCATGCTGGAAAGTGTAAGACCATTTACTTTCCTCCCGGAGCCAGAGAGGCTGGAGGGAAGCTTCGCCACGTTGCTCTGCTGACCCCAGGGAAGCAGAGAGCCCAGGCACACGCAGAAGCTGTCACCACCGTCACCAACAGCATTAAGGTTGTTACTGTTTACTTTATCGAGTCTCTGGAAAAACTAGGCTCCAGTTTCAGCAGAGCGAGGGGGAAGTTGGCTCTTATCCTAACCACCATGCTCTCTGCCCTCTTGCACTCCGTCTACAAAGCCGTCTTGAAGTTCTGCCATGGACTTTGCTTTTCACACAATCTGAAGGTCCTTTCAACTGGGCCAGAGACTGGTTTGGTTTTTGTAAGCAAAGAAGCCATCAGAGTGGCCCCCGGCAGCCCCGCCGGCTTGAGGCTGCTGTTCCTTCACCCGTCCTTCTTCCACCTGCTGTCAGGCTCTTTGTCTCTCGGCGTTCATCTCTTTCTGTGGGGCCTGTGCTAGTGGGTACTACTCAACCAAAGTGACCCTGGGACAGACTTAGCACATACCTGTCCCTCGTGAGCCCAGCATCCGGGTTAGTGAGCAAACCCTGGACGGAACGCCTGGGCTAGAGTGCTCCAAGTGCCTCTCCATGGTGCTTGGGGCGGGCTGGGTTGTGCCGTCATGTCCATGTTTAGCACTCCATAACAGCTGGCATTTGATAACACTGAACAGCCTTGCGAACACTTGAATCACTCACTTGTTCCCGGCTTCACTTTACTTGATAGCAGACGCACTCCGCAGAGAAATAGTTGTGTCTATCCGGGCACTGGTGAGGCTCGTGGTCCCGAGGCTGACCCTCTGCCTGCCACTGAAGGACCCTGTGATTATTAGCAAGTAGGGAAGAAGGAACAAATGGACTGTTTTGTAGCCCAAGTGATGGCACTACCCAACTAGGGGCTGAGGCTGAGTCTTACCACTCTTGCTCTTTCTCAGGGTCCATAGTGTTGTTTACAAAGATACTTTAGGAACTGCTTATGAACCAGGAAGTTCTGCAGGGCCAGAAGTTCCTAGTTGATGCCAAAAAGACGCTGGTAATGGTGGATCCAGCAAGTGTTAAGTAGGCGCCCTGGTGACATTTGAATACACGACATTTCAGTACACACCATGCTCTATTCATGCCAGTCTCTAATGTGTGGGGACAATGCAAAAGGTAGAGAGGTCACTGTAAAGAGCATGTGTCCTCCCTGTGACGGTAGGACCTCCTGGTCCACCCTGTAGCTCTGATCACTGAGCAAACGCTGGTCTGAAAACAGCACTGAGTATCTTGGAGGTCAACTGGGAAGACCCAGGTGGGCACAATCCCTGTCGCTAGACAGTTAAGAGAATGTGGCTTACGGGTGACATCTTCAGTGATGGCACCTAGAAACAAGTATCTGAGGCTTTCTTCTGGGACAGAAGACTCTCCAACATCTTTCTTAGGATTTACTCCAAGGCAGGTCCATCAGAACGCAGAGATGAAATCAGAGGGATCAGTGCGAGATGAAGGTGAACTTCTGTGCCTGATGGGCTCATGGGTCTTTGGTCAGAACCATGGCTACATGTGCGGGAATGCAGACAGAAGAGGACACACGCTGTCTTCCTTGGGTGACAGTGAGGCCGTACAAGGGCATGCTGGCCAGCTCTGCATCAGCAGTGGTAGCCAGTGGGCTCATGCACAGGAGAGGGGGAGCAGAAAGCTCAGTAACTCCTCTCATGCTACCAGGCTCCTCCACCGTCCACACTGTCACACACATCTGGTGCCTGTAGTGATCTGATACAAGAATAAAGTCACAGGCAAGAAGGAAGTGTTCTTGTCTTCTCCTAGCTCAGACGCTGCTCTGTGGACGGTAACCACAGAGGTGGCAGTTGCCAAGATGAACACCTTTCTAGAGTCCTACTGGACTCCTCTTTTGATGGATCTGAGAATAGGACTGAGCTTCTTATGAGACTGCAAGGGTTAAGGAAGAGAGCACAGAGGCCTCAACATCCCAGGACAGAGACTCCTCACTCAGCTGTTCCTGGGGACTTGAGATCTGCTGGTCCCTGCTCAGTCACCTCAGGTTCCTCTGAGGTAGGGCGGGGTCAACAGTGAGTGGTGGTGACTTCCCATCTTTGCTGGAGCTTGCTGTCTTTGGCCTTGGCCTAGGCCCCACACGCGTGCCTCTGTGTGAATTTTGATGGTGTATAAGGTACTTTTCCTTACAGGTGAATCCAGGGGTGTTGGACAGCTGGCAGAGTGGGCTGGGGGTGTTTCTAAAAGCCTCCCAAACAGAGGCTACCCCAGAGAGCTGGGGACCGGGCTTCTTATCCAGTGTGGCCTTATTTCATCTTTTAACCAGACTCTCCGGGTAAGCTGAAGCCTGAGAGAGCAGCCTGGGGCCCTCTGAAGAGAAAGAAGCTGTGCCTTGAGACTCAAGACTGCAGTGTCAACTGCTCAGACCTCCAGATGTCTGGCCTCCATGATGGTCCTCAGCACATATCCTGTCTGTTGTGTCTGGGGAACTCTGACTGAAACACCACTTCTGGAAAAACAGATCCATCCTTCTCTGACACTCAAGTTGGGGAACAGCTTGGGTGGGAAGACCAGTGGGCACATAGACTGGCGGAGGTGTCACGGCAGGGAGCTAGGAAACATGCTTGGGCCTCGACCAAAGCCCTGGCCGTCCTGGTCAGGGCAGGCCACACGCCTTGGTGTCCCTCCAGGAGTGTCTTCCGCTTCACGCTCAGTGGGGGTGGGACCTTGTAATGACTTGGTGAATGAAGGAGTCTGGGCCGTTGCGCCTCCACTTGGCACAGCTGAGACCACTGCAGGGGGATTACTCACCTGAGCATTGGCCATTTTCAGAGCTAACTGCTGCCAGCTGGAGAGTTTGCTCAGCAGGTGAAGTGATTGACCACACAAACCTGAAGACTGGAATTTGAGCCCTAGAATGACCTAAAGGCCTGGCATTTATGGAAGCCACCTGAAGTCCCAGCACCCAGGAGTCAGACAGGAGATCCGGGGACTAACTGGCTAGCTAGGGCAGCTGGAATTAGTGAGCCCCAAGTTCAAGTGAGAGGCTGTGCACTGACAAATGAAGGGGAGAACCGTTGAGAAGGAGCCCAGAGTCAGCTTTGGGCTTCCACATGGCACATACACAAATGCATGCTCACATTCTCATACACCTATGTCAACACACATGAGAACACAAGTACATACATGTGTATATGCACAATTAACATGTCAACACAAACAACAAACTCCAAATCCCAGCTGTGCCTCCGTCAGGACCCAAGGTCCCCGGCCGAGGAAAGTGTCTGTATGGGCTGGAAGGTATTGTCATCCTGAGGTATGTATTAAAGAGAAGCGTGCTTTTTATTAAATGTGTTTCAAAGTCCTGTTCTAGCCTGCTTTTCCTCCTGAGTGTTCTCTGTCACGGCCTAAACCACGTCTCCAGGGTTCTTAGCTGACAGGGCCCCACCTTGTAACAGTAGTTGAGACAGGGTGATCCTGACATGAAGCCAGGAGGATGGACCCTAGTCCAGGGAGATGGGCGTACTTAGGAGGGGCACACAGAGAGAGGGCTGAGGAGATTGGGGGGGCGTCATCTGCAAGCCAAGAGAGAGGCCCTGGGAGACAGCCTTCTTGATCTCGGCCTTCTGTCTTCCATCTGCTAGGAAATGCGTGTCTGATGTGAGGTCCCCAGGCCCCGGCACTGGTTACGGAAGCCCTAGCGATGCATTCTCCATCTCTTGGATCGGTGTCCCGTGGCCTTACCTCAGATGGGGTGTATGACTGGCAAGCAGAAGGAGCGGGGTCAGTCTTTAGTCCTCATCAGTGTCTACATGTCGTTATTGCCCAAGAGTTGGTCCCCGGAGCACGCAGGAGAGGTGCTCAGCAGTTCTGGACCCCAGGCCTCTTCTGTGCTGTCCAAGGGGCACTGTATGCTCTGAGGAGGAGGAGGCCAAGGTGCAAAGGGAGAGGCTGGAGGCAGCCGCTCAACGAGCTCAGCCCCGACCCACAGAGAAGTCAGGCCGGAGCTGCGAGGCTTTCCTAACAAAACACGGATGGGAGCTCCAACAGCACAGCCAGCCACCGTGGTCCCTAGGACAAAGTGTGTCAGTGGGAAACCCTTTTTTCTTCGGGACCAGGCTTGTCTCAGGCTTCGGGAACCTCCGAAGGGTTGTGACCTGGGAAACTGTGCGTGTGTCTTCCTTGAGGATGATGTCTACAGGCTATGTCTGTGGACAGAGCCCCAAGTGTCTGCTCACTCTGCTCTCTCCCGTCTCTGCTCCTGCTCCCCCTTTCTCCACTTTTTCTGTAGAATGCTCCACCGGGGTCTATGCCAGCCTCTTAGGAATTCCGCCCGCTGTGTAGGCTTCACTTCTGATCTTGTCATGTGAGTGCAGAATGTCTTCCTTCCAGCCGTGACCTAGATTGAGAAAGCTGCAGGCTCATCTGTGAGGCTGGGATAATCTATCTGGCTTTCAGGACACTCAGTTCTCCACCCACTGTGGACACACCTTCCTGACCATCAGCAGTTCCTGAGGATTCAGGCAACCATTGATTTTATATTTAATATAAAATAACAGACTATAGAGAGGAATGCAAGACTCTCACGAATGGTTCAGATCAGTACAAGACTTCAGAGACACCCGCGTTCATTACAGCGTTGCTTCGGGTTGCTGTTCCGGACCCCTGGCCTTCTGCCTTCCTCTGCAGTAGGACATTCTGAGAAGCTCTGCCTTACAGAGCATAATGGACTTTGAGATCTATTGCTTGCTCTTGGTAGGCCAGAGCTCACTGAGTTTAGGACAGAGAGTCTGGATTTCAGATAGAAAGGCCCTGGAGGCGAGGGAAAAGGCTACCTTCTCATGCCTGTGGGGCTCCTGGGAGTCTCCAGCAGTTTCTGCTGTGTGGCCGTCCAGGCCAGACATACACTGTGGAATAGACTGGTCACAAGGCTTACCTGGCTCGGGCCTGCGCCTCCATCTTTCTGGCATCTTCCCAGCATGCCTGCATGGGTGGGAGTACGGGTAGGCCCTTCCGTGTTGACTGTTAACAGTGCCATTTCAATACCCTCTCCATTTCAGGCAGAAAAGACAGCTGTAGAAAAGCATGCACAACATTCCCACTAACAGGCATCCCTTGGTGGCAGAGGTTCCATAACTGGGCTGCCTGCCAAGTGCCACTTAGACCCCAGGACTATGGAAACTGGTGATTCAAGCAGGCCTCTACCTGTCAGGGAGAGCCAGACCCTGAGATGCAGGGATCTGGCCTGTTTTAATCAGACCTCCATCATTGCTGGTGCTTGTCTGCCCGTAAAAAGGAGAAATTGAGGCTCAGATTCTGGCTGCCATGTGCAGGGAAGTGGGAGGAAGCTGGTATGGGGCCCACCTCCCTCCTGGCCATGCAGTCTCAGGACATAGCCTCACTCTCCAGACCAAGTCTCCATCCCTGACCAAAGAGTTCACCCTTGTTAGCCAGTGATGAAAGCTGGGAGAATTAATTAAAGGAATTTTTTTAACGCACCTCTTATCAGGATGGCCAGAGCTCTAGATGATCATTAAATGAGAGATTGTTTTTTGCAGTTGAGAACATGACAGCTCTAGCCAGGACCAAGAATTCAATACAGACGAAGAACAAAGAAGGAATATAAGTTATATGCTTGTGCCCTTAAGCCCCTGGGGCTGCACAGGTGCCTGGCAAGACTGCTGGACCCAGGGAGCTTTACCGAAAGGGCAGGGAGATGAGAGTTTCAAGATAAACGCTCAAGGAGACTGTGGGTGGGGGAAAGACGGGCTCCAAGGAGCTGAGGCCTCATCTACAGAGTCCGTGCCTTTCTGTCGGTGGGAGGTGGTTTCTCCAGGCCTCACCCCTCGCAGTCAAGAAGATGTCAGAAGATCACTAATTGCAGAGGCCGAGAGGCAGGAAGTGACCCTTTGTTTCCCCTCCGCTAAGTGAGGTGTGCACTGGGTTTGGGAGGAGCGGAGAAAGCAGCTGGGACTGGATTTCATCTTGATCTCCTGCAAAACTCAAGCTGAAAAGTACTTTGGAATATTTTATCAAGTGTTTTATTTTCATTTTTGTGTGTGTTTGCCTGCTTTTTATGTCTGTGTATGTGCTTTTAGGTGTGTGCTGTGCTCACAGAGGCCGGAAGAGGGTGTTGGAGCCCCTGGAACTTGATTTACAGACAGTTGTGAGATACCGTGTGGGTGCTGGGAACCAAACCCGGGTCCTCTGCAAGAGCAACAAGTGTAACCAGTCAGCCTCCCTCCAGCCCCATGAATTGTCTGTGTAACAACACCTTAAGCTGGGCATGGTGGCACACTCCTAGGCAGAGGCAGGCAGATCTCTGACTTTGAGCCACCCTGGTCTACAGAGTGAGTTCCAGGACAGCCCGGGCTATACAAAGACGCCCTCTCTCGAAAAACAAAACAAAACAAAACAAAACAAAAATGAAGTTCCTGGGGACTCTGTTCTTAATGAAAATGACTTTTATTATGGCAAGGCTTAATTACCTCCAGACACACACACACACACACACACACACAGAGAGAGAGAGAGAGACAGAGAGAGACAGAGAGAGACAGAGAGAGAGAGACAGAGAGAGAGTGAGAGAGAGAGACAGAGAGAAAGGCTATAGAAACACAGGTTTGTCTCTTCCTGCTTTCTGTCTCTTATGAGTTCTTTTTCTTCTGCTGTCTGGCATGGTCGGCGTAGCTTGGAGACTCTGCCCTGATGTGTGGCCCCTTGACCTTGGGCCTCACAGCCTCATGAAATGTAAATAAAAAAAAATAAAATAAATCTCTATTCTTCAGAAACTACTCAGTCTCAGGTCTTACAGCCATAGGGAGTGGCCCAAGACAGGGCCCTAGTAGTGTTCTGGCCGTGGGTTATACTTGATTGGTGTCTTTCACATTATTTGTGAAATGAGGACAAAAGCTGAAAGAGAACCAAGCACTGTCTCAGTGCAGACCCCTTTCTTCTGGAAGGTCACATTCCCTTGGCGTGGCCTGCACACCATCAGGTGGCTAGCCTGTGTGGCCTGGAGCGTTGAAGCAGCTGCCTGCATTTGCTCTGAGTGGCTGGGCTGTGGAGCTGGTAGAGGCTCTGGAGCAGTGGGGCTTTGCCATTTCAGGGCTGACTGAAGAATGAGGTTGACCTTCTGAGGCAGAGCTCCCGCTGCCGGCGCACAGTGGGGCTGCTGCTGGTGCACAGTGGGGCTGCACATTCCTAACCCCTGCCTGGAAGGTGGTGTGGGACACAGAAGGCTGAAGGGCAGCCAGGACAAAGCCTGACTCGTGAAGCTTCTGACTTTGGAGGGAGGGCAGAGTCCTGCTACCCTTCTGCTAAAAGCTGCCTCTCCAGTGTGGCTTAGGGGATTTGGGGACTTTGAGAGCAACATGGTGGGCTAGACTGCCAGCTCAGTTAGGTGGGTAGCAACAGCCTGGCCTTTGTGAAGCCAATCATGCCCTGGATGAATAGAGGGCATCTGCCATGGTATGCAACCTTCCATGAAGACTTGGTACCCTGTCTTGGTACCTCTGAAAGGGACAAACCTCTTATGGCTTGTCCACAAGGTGCCTCTACTGTGCTATAGGTGAGGTCCCCTGCCAAGCAAAAATTCTTTTTTTATTTTTTATTTATTTATTTATTTATTTTTGGTGGCTTCCTGGATTTTTTTTTATTTACTCTAAAATGATCCTTTTATCAGATTTTCAAAGACAATAATGACCATTATCCTATTAAAAATGTTTTCCCAGGTATTTAATTAATTAATTTTTTGTTAATTACAGTTTATTCACTTTGTATCCCAGCTATAGCCACCTCCCTCATGCCCTCCCTCTTCTCCTCCTATGCCCCTCCCTCAGTCCACTGATAGGGAAGGTCCTTCTCCCCTTCCATCTGACCCTAGCCTATCAGGTCTCATCAGAACTGGCTTCATTGTCTTCCTCTGTGGCCTGGTAAGGCTGCCCTACCCTCAGGGGGAGGTGATCAAAGAGCCAGCCATTGAGTTCATGTCAGAGACAGCCCCTGTTGCCCTTACTAGGATACCCACTTGCAGACTAAGCTCTCCTGGGCTACATCTGTGCAGGGGTTCTAGGTTATCTTCATGCATGGTCCTTGGTTGGAGAATCAGTCTCAGAAAAGATTCATAATATTTCCTGCATTGTCTTCCTCTGTGGCCTGATACTAAAATCTGTACACCTAAAGAAGCTAAGCAAGAAGGGGGACCCTTCATAAGATGTCCAATCCTCATTCAGAAAGGCAAATGGGTATTGGAAGAGGAAGAAAACAAGGAAAAAGACAGGAGCCTACCCCAGAGGGCCTCTAAAAACCTCTACCCAGGAGGATATTAAAGCAGATGCTGAAGCTCATAACCAAACTTTGGGCAGAGTACAGGGAATCTTATGAAAGAAGGGGGAGATAGGAAGACCTGGAGAGGACAGGAGCTCCACAAGGAGAGCAACAGAACCAAAAAAATCTGGGTCCAGGGTCTTTTCTGAGACTTATACTCCAACCAAGGACCATGCATGGAGATAACCTAGAATCCCTGAACAGATATAGACCATGGTAGGTCAGTATCCAAGTGGGTACCCTAGTAAGAGGAACAGGGACTCTCTCTGACATGAACTGAGTGTCTGACTCTTTGATTACCTTCCCCTGGGTTTCGGGGGAAGTCTTACCAGGCCCCAGAGGAAAACAACTCTCTTTAACAATTGGAACATACATGAGTCATGCTAATTTCTGAGTAGTGGGATTCAGTCACTTGCAAGCCAATCAGAGCATGTTGTGATTGGGTCTACACAGCCTCTTGTTACTGCAGACACACATAGCCAGTACTAGACAGTTGTAGTTATTGCTGTTACTATTGTTTATTTTTGGTGTGTGTGTGTATACATGCATGTGTATTCATTACTAGACTGTGTGGCTGCTTCATAGCTTCAAAAGAAGCTGCTGAGACGTGGTGGGGAGTCCACGGAACCTTGGAAAACTGCACAGTTGATAATCTAAGTGTTACATACGTGCTTAGTGTTAGACCAATAAAATAGGTCCTATTTTATTGTCTTTTTATTGAAAACACTTTTCATACAATGTATTTTGATGCTGTTTTCCTTCCCAATTCCCCTCCCCTATGTTCTTTTTCTTTTTAAAAATAAAACAACAACAAAAAACCAAGAACCCTTTCCCTACCCTCAATAAAAACCTCACAAAAATGGAAATCAAAATAAACAAGCAAAAGGTCAATAAAACAAAACAAAACAAAAAATGACCAAGCAAAGTACATCAAGACAGAGTGTACAAAAGTACCATTGAGCTCTGTCCTGCTTTAAAGCGTGGTTAATATACCCAGGGAGACTGCACTAGAGAAAACTGATTTTCTTTGCCAGGGGGCATCAATTGCAAATAGCTTTTTGGTTACGGGTGAGAGCCCGTGTCCACTTCCCCACTCAGTGATGGGACCCTGTCTGATCTGACCGTGTTCAGGCTCTGCGCGTGCAGCCAGAGCCTCTGCGAGTTTCTATGGGCATCAGTCCTGTGGTGTCTGAAGACACCTATCATCCTAGTGCTTACATTCTTTCAGTTTCCTCTTCTGCATAGATCCCTGAGCCTCGAGGAGAGGGTGAATTCATCCCATTTAGGATGGTAATCAGATGAGAAAACAGAGCTAAGCAGCTGCTTGTCCCGCCTGTGCCTGAACGTGCCTTAACGACCTTGCTCATCTTCCCCTCATTTCCCAAGACGTCTTTCTTTGAGACTGTGTCTCAGATGGCCCAGGCTGGCCTTGATCTTGCTGTATAGTAAAGGGTAACCTTGCACTTGTGATTTTCCAGCCCCTGCCTCCTGATTGATGGGGTTATAGACCGTGCCACCAAACCCAGTTTATGAGCTCCAGGGATCAAACCCAGGGCCTTGAGCATGGTGGAGGGGCAAGCAGTCTGCCCTCTGAGCTGCATTCCTGGCCCTCCAGGAGATTTCCCAGTCTACTCCCAGCGTGCATTGTGACAGACGTATGCGCATTTCTAGGACAGAGCACCCTCTGAAACGTCACCTTCTGCCTGAGCGCGCCTTCTCCGGGATAACGATTCTCTGGACTTCCCCATCCTTCCCTTTCTTAAATACAACCAGTTGTTTGCTTTGGTTTTTTGTTTTTTAAGATAAACCATTTCTCAGATTTCTTGGAAACTTCATTATGTTTTTCGATAAATGAAGTGTAAAGAAGTTGAACAATGTAGATCAAATTCCCTTTAAAACACATGAATTTTCTGCCAAATGAGGGGAGTGTGCACTGCAGAAACCACAGGTTTGGTTCTTCTAAAACCAACAGCACTTGGAAAAAGAACTAGTTTGAGAATTCAACAATTCCAAACTGCGGCAGGGTTCACCCATCCTTAATTTCGGGGGAAATTAAATGCAGCTGTTTCTCGTCCATGGCAGGAGCTGACCACATGCTGTTTGGACGGGGCCATGGGGTGTCCAGGAAGCTGCTGCCAGGCTGGTTTTAAGTCACGCTGTTCTCAGCTGGGAAGTGGGCGTGGCCAGTGCCTCTCTTGGACTAGTCTCTCTGTCTTCCACAGGGAACCCACAAAGTCCCAAAGAATTAAAAACTCGCTGAGGTAGTCCTATAGCTTTGTGAGGGCTCTGAGGGGTCAATCTGTCCATTCTCCTGCCTCAGTAGAGATTCTAAGGTTCATCTTGACAATCCTTCCATTCCAGTTCTGCCTCAGCGTCACTGTTAATCTGTTTCTGTCATCAGTGTTCCTCCCTCAGGAAGCTCCCTTCCAGTGCTGGCCTACTGGAACTGTCAGTGCGCCACCTGGCTCTCCAGAGACCATTTCCCAGCTGTCTGCTCCCATCCCCCAGTTCCTCCTCTGCTGGAATCAGGAGTCCTTAGCAAGGCAATGGTCTTCTTTCTCTCTCCAGTGGACGAAGATGTTGTCTGTCTTGCAGGAGGCACATTGTAAGACAGCCTGAGCCTCATCATCACACTTCAGCCAAATGCCTTTAGCCCAGGGACACTGAATACCACACCCCCACTTCCCCGATAAAGGCCGCAGTGGCTCTCAAACCCCAAGAAGCTCCCAGTATACTTTTCTCGTTGTGTGAACTTTCTCAAACCAGGCCATGGGGGAAGCACAAAACGACCTTTGCAAAAAGATGACCCCACCGGTGGAGAGCAGGGGCTGATGGTGAGGGCAGGACAGTCGGTGCTCTTGGTGAACACAGACACTGCTGCTGTTGGATGATAAAGGACGACACGGTCTCAGATGAGCAAAGGACTGACAACAGGGGTCACCCCGGCATGGGGCGACACGCCATCGGGACAGAGGACAGAGTCCCCAGCTCAGTGCCGGGATAGTCCTGGGCTCCAGTGATGGTTACGCGCTAAATGTCAGGCACACAGGGGAGGTGTTTAACCTCTGTGCAGGCCTGCGAGGGAGTGCGTTGAAGCAGCCCCAGAGCGGGCGGCACCATTCTGGGCTCGAGGCCTGGGCTGTGTAAGGAGATAGTGAGCAAGCCCTCACTGCTCTCTGCTTCCTGCTTGTGGGGACCTTGCTGACTGATGCTTCAGCCCCTGCTGCTTTGACTGCCCGGCCATGCTGGCTTGATGCCTGGGAGTCAGAATAAGCCCTTTCTCCCTTAAGTTGCTTTGTCGGGGTGTTTGAGCAGAGCAATAGGAAAGGAAGCTGACAGTGAGGACTGAGGGACTAGACAACCCCCAGTGCTCTCCATGGCAGGACGGGGCACGGGGGCACAAGGACAGAGGTCCAGTGTGAGACGCTGAGACCTGAATCTCTCTCGTGATTAACAGTTACATCTATGGCTCTGACATGAACACAGTGGCTGCTCTTTGATCACCTCCCCCTGAGGGGGGAGCAGCCCTACCAGGCCACAGAGGAAGACAATGCAGACAGTCCTGAGGAGACCTGATAGGCTAGGGTCAGAGGGAAGGGGAGGAGGACCTCCCCTATCAGTGGACTTGGAGAGGGGCATGGGAGGAGATGAGGGAGGGAGGGTATGATTGGAAGGTGACAAGAGAGGCAGCTACAGCTGGGATACAAAGTGAATAAACCATAATTAACGTAAAAAATAAAAATTAAAAAAGTTATTCAGCCAAAAAAAAAAAAAAAACCCCAAACTAAAAAACAGTTACATCCATATTATGATTTGAAGACACACGAGTGTGTTTGGAGGCCCTGAGGGAGGAGGGAGGAGGGCGGCACACACATGTGTGTGTTTGGAGGGTGCTTCCCAGCTCCTCCTCTGCTCCCTGCCTCCTGCCCGCACAGCATGAGCAGCCTTGCTCCACCGCTCTTTCTCCCCACCGTGGTGTCCCTGCCACAGACTCACAGCCACGGAGTGGGCAGAGCCTGATGGAAACTCCTGAAACTGTGGCCCCGGACAAATATGCCCTCCTTTAATTTCTCAGGTACTTCGTCACAACCACAGCACTGAGGGGTTAGGAAGGTCCTTTCAACTTTCCAGGGTTAGTTCTGAGCCTCACTCTCTCGGGGTAAGCCCCTTTGGAATGGAGGCCTAGCCCAGCGCTCTTCATCTTCTCAGCTGTGTGGTTGCTGTGGAGATCAGAGCAGCCTGTCATCGGTACCAGCAAACGCACAGGTGGGAGATCTCACACAGGAGCTTAGGCGTGTGACACAGCTTTGCATTGTTGAGAGACTCGTGTCAATAACACAGGAGAAAAGGCTCTTAAAATTCTCTCCAGCTGGACCTCACGTGGGTTGGGTAATCCACAGGGAGTCACCGTGACTGTCAGGCTGACCTCTAGCTGACGTGCCCCCCCCCACTCACTGGTTTGTACGACTGGGCGACAGAAGGCTCTCAGGGGCAGAGTCCTGGAAGAACAGGACTGGGTCTGGCTGCTTGGGAGAGCATCGCAAATGCAGACACCCACAACT
The DNA here is from genome assembly GCF_907164565.1 of Psammomys obesus. Taxonomy (NCBI): domain Eukaryota; kingdom Metazoa; phylum Chordata; class Mammalia; order Rodentia; family Muridae; genus Psammomys; species Psammomys obesus. The sequence continues at coordinate 12,604,559 of NW_026592666.1, read as the reverse complement.
GACCCAGGCTAGATGCACTAGGGTCCCCGCTTTAACCACCAGCTGCTGGCCCGGCACTAACAGTGAAGTCCAGTGTGTAGTGATGAAACACGTGGTTCCTTGTCCAGGCTGACATCCTGAGGGACTTCCGGGCCTCCACTTTGTTAGGAGGGTCCTGGGCAAGGGCGTCATCGGAGGGGACCGGTGAGTGCTCCAGCCTGTGAAAATGACAGCAAAGTGAGTGACAGACACTGAAGAGGGAGGTCTGGGCATTGGGGTTGGCAGGAGGGGGAGGGCTATAGTCTTGGAGCTCACGACAGGGCTGCCAATGAGAGAGGTGACAGTTACAGCTTCCCTAAAGGGCCGGAGAAAGCCAGCCACACAGAGAGAAAGAACAAACTTCCTTAGACCCCATGAGGAGCTCCATTGAGGGGAGGGGAGGGGGGTCCCAGAGGTGGGCGCCCTCCTAGGACTCAGGAAGTCTTTCAATAAGAAGCCCCTTCCCTCCAGGCTTTTCCTCCTGAGTCTGGTCCCGCCAGGGGCCTTGTCGGGGTAATAAATGGTCACAGTGTTCTCTGAAGGCGGGGGCGGGGGGGATCCAAGGTCCCTGACCCTCCTGGACCCTCAGAGAAAACGACATTCCGCTTGCCCCAGCCCACCATCACACTCTGCACTCCACGTCACCGCTCCCAACCCCAGAAACTGCTCCGTGGGCTGTTTTGAACAGTTGGTTTGGAATCTTCCAGGCTATTGTGCCTGCCTCAGGGTGAGGACTGTGGGACTCATCTGCTCTACAATTGGCATCAGGGAGCTTTTGTTTTGATTTGTCTTGTTTGGTTTTATTTTATTTAAATTGTTTTAGACAGAATTTCTCTGCATAACCTTGGCTGTCCTAGACTCACTTTTTAGACCAGGCTGGCCTTGAACTCACATGGATCCTCCTGCCTCTACCTCCTGAGTGCTGGGGTCATAGGCGTGTGTCACCGCAGCTGACAAATGCAGGAACGCTCTGGGCACAGCTCCCGTGGGCAGCACTGCTGACCGAGGGGACAGGGATTTCATGCCACTGCAGTGTGCCCAGAGGCTGCCCGTGGCATTTTCTCGTAGACGCAGGATTGACTTTTACAGAGAACTGAGTGGCTGTTGTGATGTGAGGGTTTGTTTTCTTTAAGGACACACTTGCGTTTGGCATGACAGCTTTTTAAAAAGAATTTCATTTTATTATTTTTAACCATGTGCTCATGCGTGTGTCTCCCTGTGGGTTTGCTGCGCAATGTAAGCATCTTTGCAGGCCAGAAGAGGGTGTCAGATGTGCAAAAGCTGGAGTGACAGGAGTATACAGTTTTCAGATTTCATTTTCCAAATCTAGCGATCCTCAAGAGTGTCACTGACACTTTGCTGTGTAACTGGGCTCATACAGCGAGTTCAATTGTCAAACCAAGTGAGCAGCTCAAATTATTTCCTCTGAGGATTTGGCACTGATAACGTCTAAACTTGTTAATCTTGAGGTTGTTAGGTGCTCTGGCTTACCCCGTTTTTCATGCACTATTTATGTGTGTCTGCGTGTAGCACACTCACTTCCACACTCCGTAGGGGTGAGTAAGGCTGAGGAAGTTAGGAGCGAGTCATTGTTTCCACGTGCTCATTGTTCCTCCTGGTGCTCGCTTCTTCCTGAGCACTGCTGTTTGCTGCTGGCCGTGCTTCCTGTAAGCCTGAAGATAGCCCGGTAACACACACACACACACTGACTCTCTCAAACTCACACACACACACACACACACACACACATATTCACACACACACACACACACTCAATCTCAAATACACTCACACACACACACACACACATACATACTCACACACAGTAACTTACCCTCACATTCCTCCTCACCCTCGCACTCACACAAATACACATTTCTCTCTCTCTTACACACACACACACACACCCTCACTCTCATATAAACACACACATACACAATCTCACATATACATTCACTGTTTCTCTCTCACATACACATATTCTTTGTCCTGGTGAAGCAATTTCTCTTACTTTTCCTTTATTTGAAAATGTATTTTCTCGCTGGCCGTTTTCGGTGAATCTCTTTTCTGGAAGCCGAATTCCGGCCATTCACTGCAGCGCCCCAGGCGCTGTCCCTGCACTGACTCTTGTCCCTCGAGCGAGCGCTGCTTTCCTCGGTCCTGCGTGCACCGGGCTCAGCTTCCTTCCTCCTTTCAAAGCATTTTTGTTGTCACTGTTGTGGTGGAATTGACGGGTGTTTTTGAGCCCCCACACACACACACTTGCATTTGTGTTCTCTCTGGGGAACCTGGGCTCCGAGGGCCTGTCAGTCAGTGTCTTACACTAATGAATTCTGTCCACGGTTCTTCTGCACCGTTCTCCCCACTCTGGAGGAGTCTGTTTGCTTGGACACTGGGTGGATGTTTGGTATCACCTCACGGGTCCTTGGAAGCAGGCAAAGTTTTCAAACGATTTTCTCTTTCTTCAGTTTGGACACCTCTATTGATTTACATTCAAGTTAATTACATTCCTCTTTAAATGATTTCAGACAGATTTCGCCAAATGTCTGACTTTTATTTCTAAAATTTCAGTTTGGATAGAGAAATACACACATGCACATGAATAATACTTCACCCATGGCGTTAATTATGTACACACACATATGTGAATTCTGTTACTCACCTTTAGAGCATGAGGCGGCCTGATCTGAGTTTACCGTGCTGAAGCCACTGCTGACGCCGGCTGCTCAGCTCTCCGTCCCTAAGCTGAGCCCCGTCAGCCTCCTTCAGTTACCTGCTTCGGGCCATGGCAGACTGGCAGCTGTTCATCCTCGAGCGAGCTGTTTGCCCTGGAGAGGTTTCCCTGCCATGGCGATGCTGTGTGCTGTGTAGTTGGAGACTGTCCCAGGCGTTTCCAGGGATGCAGAAGTCCTCAGCCGTGGTGGGCTCCTGGGCTGGGATTTCTCCCGGGAGCGGCCTTGGCTACGTGCAGCTTTTGCCTCCCTTACGGTGACGTTTATCTGTAGTGACATCCCTGTTAAAACCCAACGATAAATTAAAGACCATTATTTTCCTCTTAAAAAGTGATTATTCCTATTTTAGAATTAGCTTGCTACGAAGCAGGTTTTCTTCTGCGTGCTCACACAGACTTCACTTTGGCACAGCTCCTCCTCCTGTCCCGTGCTCTCCCACCTCCACTCCCTTTGTGCCCTTTGACCCGGTGTTCTCCCTTCTACGTCAGTCACCCTGTTCACACACTTGCCCAAGACCTCCTCTTCACTTTCCCATGTTTTCTTCCCTCACAGGCTCTGTCACCTTCTCATCCCCCCACCCTGATCCGTTTTTTACACACCTGGAACCTGTGCACAGGGAGGAGCCCTGTGTACCTGTCCTCCAACCCCGGGGGACCCCACGTAATACAGTGCCTCCCAGTTCTGTCCATTGTCCAGTGAGTGTGATCACCTTGGCCTTCATCATGGGTGACCACAATGCCACAGTGCACACACCACATCACCCTCCTCTATGCTTCCATGTGGCCGTGGGGCTCCATCCAGTGAAGCTTTGCCAGGACTGATGGTCACAGCGGGGCTTGGACACGCTGGCGTGGTTGTGCTCTGAGCTTTCAGTGTTGGTCTGGATGCCTCTCACCCTTCAGCCTCCTGGGTACCTTCCTGCTGGAGTGGTGTTCCCCTCAGGGCAGAGCTGTGGGCATGGCAACTTCCCTGTGCTGGATGCTTTCTGGAACATCCTACTCCCTCCAAGGGCTGCTTGCTCTGTCTCTCTCTCTCTCAAGCCCTTGGGTAGTGGGTGGTAAGTACTTTCCTAATATTTTTGTTAGTCTTCTTGAGAGTATAGGTCTCTTAGAAAAAAAAGCTCTTGATGGTTTAGCTTCTATTTCATTGATTCTCTTCATCTGTTTTGGGTTTTATTTATTCTTTTTCTAACTCATTAAAGCTATAGCTTAGATAAGAAAATTTGGCCTTTTTCCCCTTCTGAAATAAACACACTCAGACTCATACTGGTCCCATCTTTACCTAAAATTTTAGAATCATGTCTGTAATGAATGTTACACTAATTTTATATTAAAAAATATCAGATTAAGATATTATCTTGAAGCCAGGAGCAAGCCTGGAATACCAGCACTCGGGGAGACAGAAGCAAGCAGATTGTTGAGAGTTTGAGTCCAGCCTGGACCACAAAGATGATCCAAGACAGCCAAGGCTACACAGAGAAGCCCTGTCTTGAAAAAAAACCAACCAACTAACCAATCAAAAAAAAGATATTATCTCAGCTGCTGAGATTTAGCGCTCCCCAAACATTCCACCTGGGGCAGAATGTCATTTCATTCTCTACACACGTGGCTTCAGGACAGACCAGGGCACAGCCACCTGTCACAGTGGTCATACTGTAGCACTCAAAGGTCGACTCTGGTCATGGTCACATTTGATCCAGAGGGGCTACAATTTGCTCTCTGTTGCGGTGATAAAGCAATGACTGAAGAGCAGGTAGGGAAGGAAACGGTTTATCTCACCCAACATTTCCAGGTAACAGTTCATCAGCGAAAGACGCAGGGCAGGGTCCTGGAGGCAGCAACTGCAGCGGAGGCCATGCAGGACTTCTGCTCCCTGCCTGGCTCCCCAGCGGCCAGACAGCTACCTTTATATCCTCCAGGGCCCCTGGCTAGGCACCACCACAATGGGCTTGGCCCTCCCACCTCAACTTGTGTTCAGGAAATTTCCCCAGAAGACATGCCACAGGATAATCTGAGCAAGACAATATCCCAGTTAAGTGCTCCTCAGTAGTCCTTGGCTGTGCCAGGTTACCAGCTGAAGCTCACTAGGACACTAGTCACGGTGGCAGCTGGCTTGTGAAAGGTATGTGACCCACGAGGAAGCCACCATTGGATCATCCTGACGCAGGGATAAAATGGACATGATCACGGAAGCCATGCTTACCAGGTGGCCAGTACCGCAAGCAGGAGCTGGCCAGGTTTGTCTAGGAGCGTCCCGAACAGAGAGAAGAGAAGCAGAACGCAGAGGCTGAGAGGTGAGGAAGCAAATGGAGCTTGCAAGTGTTGCAGAGGGCTGGAGCGCACAGGAGAGGAAGGACAAGGGCAGGCATCCAGGCCTGGTCCAGGAGCATGCCTTCCACCTTTATTCTGAGGGGTCAGTTATCAAGTATTAGGACCTAATGTTTGTTTTACAGTGGGCACAGTGTGAATGAACGGAAGGAGAAAAGACCAGAGACATAGTTCCTGCTCATGAACCGAAGGGGCTAAAACAAAACAGGGCGGGCGTGCTTCTGTCCTGCACGTGGAGAGGGCTGGACTGGTGGGAAGACAGGGGCCCGAGAGCCCCTCCATGGGTTGTGGACAACAATACTGCTGTTTTAGAGCCTGGTGGCTTAGGAGTGGAGGGCAAAGGCGGTCCTGGGTTTCTGGTAGCAGAGAAGGGGGTCATCAGAGGCTGCAGTGAGCGTGAGCACTGTCCTTGGAGCAAAGTGATGGTGCTCAGGTTAGCACAGCTTCACGGATGGGGGAATTTAATTGATCATTCCTGTCCTGTCTGCAACTGGATTCTTAATCCACGTCCTCAGCCCCTGAAGAGCACATTCCTTGAAGCACAGGCGGCCACTGGGCCTCCTCCATCTAGCTTCTAGCCTCAGAATTCCCATTCTGCTATCACATTTGCCTGGATGTTGACCGACCTCATGGAAGTTTGCCCCTCAATTAGAATACATGACAAACTTGGGCAGAATGTTGGATGAAGAAGGAAGGATTCATAAGGCTGCATCGGTGCTCTGGGTCCCTCGGGGTCAGGGAAGCTGCAGGGTCTTCTGCAGTGTTCAACTAAACCTTCCCAGGGTCTGGGATGTCTGCAGTTCCCGGAAACATTTGGGCTGTATATTACTTAGGGTCTGGGGAAATGGCTTAGTGGTTAAGAACATTTGTGGCTCCTGCAGGGGAATCCAGTTCTGTTCCTAGCCCTCAACTCGGGCAGCTCACAACTGTCTGTAACTCCAGTTCCATGAAGTCCAACACCTCCGGCTTCCAGGGAAGCTGCGCTCACATGCATATACCTGCCCACACAGAAACACACACACACTCATGATTTAAAATACATGTAAATTGTTGTTGAAGACTTATTCAGCTCTAGGAGGCTCTACCAACGCTGCTGGCCCAGCAGCACTCAGGACAAAGATCTATAGACTTATTTAAACAGCTTTAGCACCATAACCAAGCAGGTACAGTTTTAACTACCTTTATAAGCTAGTCTGGCTAACTTCAGCTGCATTTCCTACAGTTACTTTCCAATCAGCCCTCCTGTCTGGGCTGGATCTGCTCCATCAGGCATGTCCTCCTCCTTCGTTTTCCTTCTCTCCTTCTTCCTCTTGTCTCAGCCCTGTGGCCCTACCTGAGGCCCCAAGCCCCGGAACCAAAGCTCCGCCGTACTCTATTCTGCGCAGCCACAGGCTCCAGCCTTTCTTAATGAACCAGAGAATGCTGAGGGTCAGGGTTTACACAGCATCATTCCATGTATGTGAGACTGTTCTGGTCTGGGCGGTAACTAGATCTTGGGGACTAGTATTTAGCATTCGAATACATAGCGGCACCAGACCAACCCCCAACAATAATTTTTTAGAAGAATGTAAAAACAATAACACAGTACTAACCTCAACTAAAGGATCTTCTTAGCTTAAAACAAACAAACAAACAAAAAAAAACCCCAAACAAACAAAAAAACAAAATGGATTTCACAAGCCAAGTATTCCTGGGAATATATGGACTTTTTAATTTAAAATTTAAAAATTTAATTATTTGTGATTTTTTTTTAACTAATTACATTACTGAGTGTGTGTGCCTATGGCATGTGTGTGAGAGTGTGCACATACCCTGCCTGGAGCACTCCTGGAGGCCAAAGGTCAACCTGGTGGTGGGATTCCTCCTGAACCTTAAGTGGCTTTGGAGGCTGGTGTCAGGGTCACCAAGACAGTTCAGCAAGTGCTTCATCCCAGCTCATCCCTCTGGCCTTTGGGTGAGGCGTTTCAAGGCTGAAGGCAGGTGAATGAAGTCAGGGCGTGAGGAAGACAAAGCTTTGTGCAGCGTGGATAAGGCCAGCCCAGTTCTCAGGTCACCTCGTTCAAGAAAGGAACAGAAAACAGAGTGAGAGAGTCAGCGAAGATCGAAGGGCACAGCCCAGCCGTGCTCCACCAAACAGGCTTCGCTCCTCTACAAGGGCAGCCCTCGCGGTTAACCCACCATCTGCACAGCTTGTCTAGGTCAAACGCTCACCCTGTGCCACCGAGAAGTCACGTCAGACAAGCTGGGCCTCCTGGAGAGACACCTCCAGCTCAGGCAGGCTTGTTGTGGTATGTGTGCGCAGTTTCTAAGGGAGACTGCTCAGCGGGGAGCCCGCAGCTGTTCGCCGGCACAGATCCCTGGGTGCCAATTGTAAACGGGTGTGATTTTACAGCCATGCCGTATCCAAGCCCTCAGACATCTGTCAAGAAGCGTCTTTCCTTGCGTCTGTCAGAGAGGCGTGGACTGTAGGGATGAGCAAGGGATGCAGTGATGAGGTGACGGCAGATCTCTGATCACAGGAAAGGCATGAAAGGGAAGGAAGGAAGAGGAGACAGGGGTTTCGCCTTCTCTTCTGGGGTTGGAAAGGCATTGGGCACATTCCTCTAGGCTGGGATAGAAAATGGCACCTGCGTGTGTGCTGGCACACTCCTAGATGCCCGGCCACACGACACGGGAGTAACTCGAGGTTTGTGGTACTCTGGGCCCCTCGGTGGGACCTTGTTTCAAAATAAAACAACAAACAAACAAATCAGCAACAGGCCTGGGACAGAGCTCCAGGGTAAAGAAACAGCTTCACACGCTCAGAACCCAGCCAGGTTCTGAGCATCCGGTGAGTGTGGGCACACACCAGCCAACCCTGCCCTAAGGAGTCTTTGGTGCCCAGTCGCTCACTCATTCCTGTGCTTGCTGGGACCAGGAAAGGTTATTTTGGGCAAGTTTATTCCTGAGGCTTCTGAGGACGCAGGGGAATCCCCTTCATCAGAGCCAGCGTCAGCACCAGGAACGTCCAGAGCAGAAAGAAGACGCTGTACAGCATCAGGCTCCGTGGCCTGTGTGGTCCACGTAGTGTGAGGACAGCCAAGCCTGCTTGTGCACCTGGGGCGATGAGTCTTGTGAGAGAGAAACTGACTCACACAGTATGAGAGGTCTCCGACTGTTCACCCGTCTGTGGTTGGGTCAAGTCCGTGTGATTTTCCCATCATGCCCGAGTCTCAGAAAGAGGCATCGATATCCTGCTACAGCACATCCCAGCACTGGGGGTGGGGGAGCAAGTAGGGCTCAGGCCAGAGTCAGGCACCTTTCTATAAAGAAGAAACTGCGGTGACTTCTGTGACAGAACACAGCCAGTTGTCCGAAACAGCAATCTACTGCCTCCTAAAATCAGGACGTTCCTTGGGGTCCGGTCCCCATTACTTCCCTATGGATATTATAAGCTGTTTCCTGTAGTGCGCCCTTTTGGACTACAGATTCTGTGTCCCCAAGTCCCTTTGTAGCTCGGGCTTCCTCCACAGCCTACAGAAATAGACCTGGCTGGCCACCATCCTGCCTTCCTCTCCAGACTGCTATTTACTGCTGTGTCGCACACAGCCAGCACTTCCTTTTGTCACCCCAGGCCTGTTTTTGTAAAAGCTTCCACATAGTCATGCTTCCTGTAACCATTCGCTTTAATTCAGCATCCTCAGCAGTGAAGCGGCAGGTGGAGGAACAGTTAAACTCCATCAGCCCCGGCTTCCCCACAGCCCTCATGGCTGCTCTTCACTTTTCTGCAGTCTTAAATAGATGTGTAACCGCTTTTTATGGTGTTAATGAGATAAGAGGTGATGCTGGGTTTTAGTTCCCAGAGGGCAGGCTCTGATTTTTACCTCCTTAGGAACAAGGTGCCCCGGCATCAATGGTCCTTGGAGACAGACTTTGGGTTGTGTTCTAACTTTTACTTATTTTTACATCTTCTGCGGGGGAGGGGGCCAGATTAGATGCCACTAGGCATGGGGAAACAAAGCTAAATAAATTAAATTTGACCTGAAATCAAGATACAATGATAGTTAAGAGCCATATCATAAACAAGAAGTAGCTAAACAGAAATTTTGATTACAGGATTTTAAGATGCACACGGTATATACTCACTCATATAGACATATAATACAGGATAAACCTACTAAAATCTGTACACCTAAAGAAACTAATCAAGAGGGAGGACTCTGGCTAAAATGCTCAATCCCTATCCAGAAAGGCAAAGAGGATGAACATCAGAAGGTGAAAAGAGGGAACAAGTCAGGAGCCTGACACAGAGGACCTCTGAAAAGCTCTGCCCTGCAGACTATCAATGTAGATGCTGAGACTTATGGGCAACCTTTGGGCAGAGTGCAGGGAATCTTAGGAAAGAAGTGGGAAATAGTAAGATCTGGAGTGGACAGGAACTCCACAAGGAGAGCAACAGAACCAAAAAATCTGAGCACAGGAGTCTTTCCTGAGACTGATACTCCAGCCAAGGACTATGCATGGAGATAATCTAAGACCCCTGCACAGATGTAGCCTATGGCAGTTCAGGGTCCAAGTGGGTTCCATTGTAATAGGAGCAGGGACTGTCTCTGACATGAACTGATTGGCCAGCTCCGTAATTACCGCCCCTGAGGGGGAAGCAGCATTACCAGGCCACAGAAGAAGACAAGGCAGCCACTCCTGATGAGACCTAATTGACTAGGATCAGAAGGAAGGAAAAGAAGTCCTCCCCTATCAGTGGACTTGGGGAGGGGCATACGTGCAGAGGGTGAAGGAAGGGAGGGATTGGGATGGGAGGAGGGAGGGAACCACAGGGGGGATACAAAGTGAATAAAGTGTAATTAATAAAGAAAAAAAGATAACTTTTAAGGATATCTTTGGTTACCATACAAATAAATGGGTTTATTGTGACATTGTCATTCTCGCATGGATAAAGTGATGGTGAGGAGCCTGGAAGTATAGGCCTCATTCACATCCGGGGCCCCAGCTTCTTGACACCATGAGAGGGTGGCTCAACACTCAGGACTTACGGCTAGAACCAGGAAGGGCTTTTCCCAGCTAAGCAGGCCCAGCACTGGCCCGGAGAGTCATAGGCGACTCCGCGTCTGCTGACAGCTGGAGAAACGCGTTTAGATCGCTTGTGTCTGTGACGGTAGCTGTGTGAACACTGACTCCCAGGAGAGTGGCATGCATTCATCCCGTTTAGAAGTGAGCCTGGCTTGGGTTGTGTGAGTGTTCTCCATAAGCTTGCCAGATCAGATAAAGAATCCCAGCTATGCCTGAAGATTTTTAAATTTTATTTTTATTGTTTTAAAATTATGTGTCTATGTGTATATGTGTGCAGACATAGGGGTATGTGCACATTAGTGCCGGGTTCTGTGAATCCAGAAGAGGGCGCCAGATCACAGGAAGTTGGAGTTACAGGTGGTTGTCAGCCACCATGTGGGAGCTGGGAACCAAACTCAGGTCCTCCTGTGATTCCTGAGCCGTGTCTCCAGCCCTGAACTTTGAAGCAGTTTGGTTATGTATGAAAAACTGCTGACTACAGGACTTTAAGGGAGTCCTCAGAGGACACAGAACAAAAGTGACCAGGCACAGGACAAGTGAAAAATATACAGGACATAGGAAAAGACACGCAGTCCACATAGCCTCCCTCACTCTACAGAGCTAAGTGTTCACCTCCCAGTGGCATTCTTCACATTTGTTAATTTTGTTTTACAGTACTGGGGATCAAACCCAGGACTTGTAAAAGCCAGGCATGTGCTCTGCCACTGCACACCCACAGACTCACATATCTATTACATCCTCTGACTTTCCAGCCTTTCAATTTTATTAGTAGCTGACTATTGACCCCAGCTCACTGCCTTTCTTGGTTCTATTTTTTAAACACCCTATAGCATAAGAATAGGAAAATGAAAATTCCTATGCTCAGGTTTTAGACAGAGAAGTTTTTTATTTGTTTGTTTAGTTTATAACCCAGAAAATGATTTGCCTTTGTGGGGGATGAACAGCACATGAAGGCCCAAGGAAATGAACGCAGCTGGAGGCAGTGGATGTGGAGGAGATGGCATGACTCGAGTTTCATTTTTACCACTTTCTTCTTCTTCTTCTTCTTCTTCTTCTTCTTCTTCTTCTTCTTCTTCTTCTTCTTCTTCTTCTTCT
>NW_026592666.1:12590783-12593310 GCF_907164565.1 Psammomys obesus | reverse complement strand
CTTCTTCTTCTTCTTCTTCTTCTTCTTCTTCTTCTTCTTCTTCTTCTCCTCCTCCTCCTCCTCCTCCTATTTTTCTTTCATACATTACACACTGGCCTCAGTTTTCCCTCTCTCCACTCCTCCCAACCCCCATCTTCCCTCTCTCCAAGACCTGCTCCTCCATTTCCCTTCAGAAAGGCACAGGCCTTCCAGGGGTATTAATGAAACACGGCATTAAAAGTTACAGTATGACGAGGCACAGACCCTCGTGTCAAGGCTGGAATAGACAGTAGGAGGAAAGGGGTCCCAAGAGGAGCCAAAAGAGTCAGAGACACCCCCACTGCCACTGTTAGGGGTCCCACAAGAACACCAAGCCACACAACTCTGATGTACATGCAGAGGACCTGGCTCGGACCCGCACAGACTGCTATTGCCACTTCAGTCTCTGTGAGCCACTGTGAGCCCTGCTTAGTTGATTCTGTAGAACTGTCCTTGACCGCTCTGCTCCTACCATCCTTCCTCCTGTTCTTCTGCAGGGTTCCCCGAGATCTGCTTCATGTTTGGCTGTGAGTCTCTGCATCTGCTCCTGTTGGTTGACACACAGACCCTCTGCTTCTTCTGTGACATACTTAGTGGCAAAGCTTTGGAAAGCTCCATCCTTTGGCATTTCTAGGCAGATTCTGGAATTCAGAAGGGAATGATGGCAGCTTGTTGCAATGTAACAGCCAGTAACCATTTGGGTGGACAACTGCAGAGCAGTAACTGAGGTCAGATCTCCACCGTGAACTCTGGAGCCCTCAGGGCAGCTCAGCTGTGACTATTCTGAAGTGGGTAATCCCCCACTTCAGCCACAAACCTGGAGGTCAGGACAGGCAGAGTGTGCAGCTAGTTAACCTCAGGAAGAGGTTAAGCTTGAAGAGAAGGCTGGCACACCTCAGGCCTGCCACGCTCCCTTACCAGAGGCTGTGTATGAGTGCACAGCATGGGAATCCAGACGGAGGCAGAGTAGCCTAGAGTGAGCCAGCCTCCATCTTAAATGACGTCATCGAGTACTGTGTAGGCAAAGGAAGCTCTAGGATGGAAGACAGCCACGTGTGGCTGTGTTCCTCGAAGCCTACAGTCACGTGCACAGAATCAGCACCCACAATGAGCCTGTGATGGGAATCCTGCAAAGGCCACTTCCCCTCCCTTCCCTTCCTCTCTTTCCCTCGCCTTTCGTTCCCTGGTTCCATTCTTTCTACTCTGCCCTGTCCTCTTTCCATGTGCGACAAGGGTCCAAGGAAGAAAGAATTACGTTAGACTAGAAAGGCCTCCCCACACTAGAATAAGTGGCTTAAAAAAAAAAAAAACTTTTTTATTTCAGCGATGTCAAAACAAAGCTAATTCAAAGTAGAAATTTAATTCAAATAAAGATCAAACTAAATAGGTCTTTACATTTATCTAAATACTTGGTCCACTGGTGAATATTATTATTTTTCTTACCACTACGCATTTATTTTGGATATTCAAAAACTTCACTGTTAATTTCCCCCATGAATAAGAAGAAAACAGAGAACCTGTGTTTGGCTCCTGCCCTCAACCGGAGGTGTCGGGGCCCAGGAGCGAGGCAGTGGCTTGTGTGTGTGCTGCTGTGGGCGCTGTGACTCCCAAAGGAAGCAACTGTGAAGAGTCACTGGGGAGGGAACTCACTGGGCTTCTAAAAGAGCACAGGCTTCCTTTGGGTTAGACACTTGGTTGTTTTGGTTTGCTTGTGCATCTGTGTCAAGCAGAAGACTATCTAGGTAACACCCAGTAAGTGTGCCACTTAGTTCTTCTATTGGTAGATTAACCCGAGAATACATGATTCAAAATAACAGCTAAGCTAACAGGAAAATGTTGAGTTTCAAACCGGTCAACTAGGCTGACTAAGTATTATGTCACAATATGGCAATAATATATAGATTATTTTTATTGCACATTATGGCCTTTTTCTGATAGAGGAGTTCGTGTAATGCAGGCGTACATCACCAAGGCTAGCCTTGAACTCTTGATCCTTGGGCCTCCAGCTCCCATGCGCTGGGCACACGCATATGCCAGCATACCTGGCCCATACAGTGGTTTTGAAGGCACTACAAGATTTGTGTGTACTACCAAAAAAAAAAAATCAAATAACCAGATATTCCAAATCTGGCTGAAATAATATGCTCAGTGGTTACACAAAGATGACTCTGAGTCCGACATGCCATCATTGTACCGCACACAACAGAATAGAGCTGAGTTACTGGTGTGATCAGATTCAGAGGGGCACCAAGGTGGATTTTGTGTGAGCGATTTCCTAACGTAATAGAAGAGTGGCCATGAACACACCCATAGCATGGGTTTTCCTATTGGGTCTACTGTAACATATGATTCAAATACACGGGAGTAATAGCTAAAGTCGTCTCCACAGGCCAGCAGCTAAAAGGCTTTGAAGAACGGCAACCTAAAACTGCCATGAAAAAATTCTTTAACGATTTGAGATCTGTGTGTGTGTGTGTGTGTGTGTGTGTGTGTGTGTGTGTGTGTGTGT
>NW_026592666.1:12583682-12590773 GCF_907164565.1 Psammomys obesus | reverse complement strand
GTGTGTGTGTGTGTGTGTGTGTGTGTGTGTGTGTGTGTGTGTGTGTGCATGTATTAAGGGACTTGTGGAGGAGGGGCGGGGGATGTGCCTGGAGGCCAGAGGAGTCACTGTCCCCCTTTCTGACCTAATCCTTCACGACAAGGCCTCTTCCTGCACCTGGGGCCCTTCAGGCACCCAGCAGGTCCCAGTGGGATTCCTGTCTCAGCGCCCACGGCTCACGACATCCTCCCAGCTTGGTAGATGGGCGTTGGGGATCTGAGCAGGTGTCCTCCTGCTCTTACACACTGGGCCATTTCTCCAGCCCCAAATCTTCCTTGATAGACTGTGTTTACACATTTTGTTGCTGTTGTTTAAAGGAAAGGCGCTTGCAGGTGTGGCCGTGAGGTTGTGTCTGGGTGGGTCACAGTTCACACCAGTGGTTGGATCCCGCTGATGACTCAGTTTCTCTGCGGCCAGTGTCAATTTCTTACAGAGTCAAAGTGAACACGCGGATAACTGGGGTGCACTTTGTGAGTGTGACAGACCCCAGCCGCCTGGTACTGTGTTTGCAGAGTGCAAGCACACACTGGCATATTGTCTGAGGTGTGTGTGTGCGTGTGTGCGTGCGTGTGCGTATGTGTGTGTACTGCCTGCACATTCGTGGTCACTTGGCACTTGGTGAGTGCACAGTTTGTCCTGATTTGAGTGAAGTGAACACGAATCTTTTACATATCCGGCCGATCCTGGCCCACACATTCTCTTTCTGCAAGGAAATGCAGGTTGTACTGGGTTGTTCGGGTTCGCACACTAAGGATATGCCCGTGACTCTTGCCCGAGGGTCCTCCTGTTCACAACACCCCCCCCACTTAGCTCTTTCCTCAGTGTTCTCTCGGGCCCTGCAAACCTCAGCATCTGTTCTCACTTTGTATATTATGGCACAGTTTCAGTTGTCTTCTGTGCGGAATATAGTCTTCAAATCATGTGCTTAGCACAACCGTGACAGTCTTGGCTTTCAGGGGTTTGGGGGTTTGTTCAGTTTTTTTAGAGACAGGGTTTTTCTGTGTAGCCCTGGCTGTCCTGGACTCACTCTGTAGACCAGGCTGGCCTCGAACTCCCAGAGATCCGACTGCCTCTGCCTCGATGAGTGCTGGGATTAAAGGTGTGCACCACCACATGAGGATTGAGCTGTTTCATTCTTAAGACATGTGTTTTTTCTGTGGCCAGGGAGTGTTCACAGGGAAACACTGGAATGGCTGAGATACACTGACAGCACTGACCAAGGGCAGGTCGCCTGCTGCGGCACTCACACAGACATTTTCCTGTGTGGATCTAGATAGATCCACAGAAAAATCACACTAAAACATTACTCAGAGCAGAGCCTATGGTACTGACGGTTCTGTGAGCCTGGCTGAAACCAGACTGTGCAGGTTGCCAGTATGTCCCTAAATGGTGCTGGTTGGCTTGTCTGTGAAGGACATTTTGAAGGAAAAAGAGACTAGTACACTCTTCCCCCAAAAATAATGGGACAATGGAATCAAGGTATCAACACACTTTCAGAACTCTTGATTCCTGACTTGATTGCTTTCACCCTACACAATTAAATCCATTGAAAATTGTGAACAGAAAATGACTGTATTTTGCAAGCTTAACATCCTCACTTTCTTTGCCAACACTTTTGAGCCATTACCAGATGACCGCCATTACAAATAACAACTTAAGTACTGGAACAAGAGAAAGAGCAGGCTCTTAAGCCACAGCAAAGTGAGTCACACCTCAGACCTGGCCACTGGCGCCTTTGAAGGGTGGCTAATAAATACTTTGTCTTACACGATGATGCTCTTGCCTGGACATTCATTTAATCTACATCAGCATTGCTGTATGTCTGCCCCTCAGCAGGAAGCCTCTCCACCTTCCTGTGCTCACTTCTTCAGGACAGGGTTCCATTTCAGGGGGTCGGGGGCAGAATCTGATTTTGAGTGTTCACCTCTGACCAGGCACTCTTATGTTCAGAAATGCTTGCTCAGCCTCCAGACAGAGGGAAAGCTGAACCGTGACCATCTGTGTGGCCGTGTGGCAGGTCCCACCTGGCCCGGCCTCCGAGAGGAGCCCCTGTTTAGCAGAGCCAGGGGCGCCCAGGGGCCCGGGCTCACACGTTGCTCTGCTGCAGCAGGAGGCTCCTCAGCTCCCGCTCCCTCTGGTCCTCCTGCCGGTACTGCTCTTCCAGCTTCTGCTTCTCCGAATCGGCACAGTAGAAGGTGCAGTCCGGGCTCTTGCGGATCTGCTCGAACTGGCTGAAGTCGGCCACGTACTTCCCGTTCTTGGAGAGAGAGACCACGGGCACAAACTCAAAGCCCCAGTAAATCTCTTCGGGGACGTAGGACGTGCGGCTCTGGCACACGGCACTGGTGGACTCCACGGTGGCGTTGAGAAGCACCACCAGCTCAAACTCCTTCTCCTTCAGGTTCTGAGGCGTGAGGTCCCGCAGCGGGCTTGTCTCATCCAGCACGTGGTAGAAGGTCATGGGCAGGATGAGGAAGGGGCTCTCGGACGACGAGTCCACGTGGAACCTGACCGTGGCCTGGTTGAGGAGGATGCGCTCCCCCTCTTTGGTGACGTGCGTCTGGAGAAGTTTCCCCGAGAGCTGGCACTGGATCAAGAGGCTCTTCCTCATGTTGGCCACCTGGATGACCAGGCACAGCTTCCCGTTCTGCTTGCTGATGACCGCACAGTGGCTGAACTTGATGGTCTCGGCTCGCTTTTTGGGTCTCGCAATTTTGGCCAGGAAGGTCCCGGTGATGAAAATCTCAATCAACGTGGTGATGACCAGCTGGGCAACCAAGAGGAAGATGGCATGAGGACACTCCTCCGTGATGGAACGGACCCCGTAGCCAATGGTGGTCTGGGATTCCAAGGAGAAGAGGAAGGCCCCGGTCAGAGAGTCCACTCTCATGATGCAGGGCGTGTGGTTAGAACTAGGCTCTGCAGGCTCCAGGTCGCCGTGGATAAAGGCTATGGCGTAATAGACCACACCGAAGAGAAACCATGTCATCACAAAGGTGGCGGCAAACAGGGTGAGCTTGTAGCGCCACTTCATGTCTATGACCGTGGTCCACAGGTCCTGCAGGTAGAGCAGGTAGATGCCGTCCACTTTGTCAATCCTCACATTGCTGTGTCCGCTCTTAGACATGACCCGAGGGCGGTGGGCCTTGAGGCCAACCCCATTGCTGTGCTTCACCAGCGATGCCCTGGACATGCCAACGTGAACGGCATCCATGGTCAGGCTCCTCAGACCACCTAGAGAATGACAGGGAAAGATGTGTCTGACAACGCTTTTGGTGGGACTTCCAGGAAAGGTGCTGGCAGAGTCCCGCTGTTTGGTGCTAACGTTCTGCCACATGCTGTAAGTATATCACCGTGTGCAATAAGATTGAACAGTCACCCCTTGGCACCTGGGCCAGCTAGTTTTGATTGTCAGTTCGGCACAATCTACAATCACATGGGAGGAAGAGCCTCAGTGAGGGACTGTCTGTGTGTGTGGGGGGGTGTGGATTGTGGTGACTATGTAACGGTAGGAAGACCCAGCTGCTGTGGTTGGCATCGTTCTCTAGGCAGGGAACCCTGAACTACACGGGAGAAGAGAAAGCAGGCTGAAGAGCCCTGCTGTCCTTGCTGTGTCTCTGGGGTAGATGTGACGTGACCAGCTCTATTAAGACCTAGTGCCTGCGACTCCCTGTGATCAACTGTAATCTGGAACTTTAGTTAAAATAAGTCCTTTCTCCATTTACTTGTTTCCCCCACAAAGGACTGAAGTATGTGTAAGCGCGTGTAGAGGGGCTGTGCCTGTGGGGGCCAGAAGGAGAAATAAGAGCCCCCAGAACTGGTGGAGCTACAGGTATTGTGATGCCTGGGTCCTGGGACCCGAGTCCTCTGCGAGAGCAGCAAGCCACTACGGAGCCATCTCTGCAGAGTCCCCCTCAGTTGCTTTTGTCAGGTTGTTATAACAGAAACAGGGAGCAAAACTAAGTTTCCAAGGACCATCTGTTTCTAGGCTCCCCCCTCCCCTGGATACAAACCTCTGCCATGGATCATGACTCCTTTAAGATGACAAATTGCCTGCATGGACTCTGTGCACCATTCTCAGTGCTCTAAACCATCTCTCGATGATCCAGAGAACTTAACGTGCCCAGCATAACACACAGAAAAGCGGCTCCGTCCTGTCTGCCTGGGGAGTGATTTCCAGAGCAGTGCCTGCATGTACCCAGGGCAGCCGCCCCTGTATCTCCAACCCTCAGCGGCTCCAGCCGACAGACAGAGAACCCGGGAGCAGAGGGAGGGCTGAGTGTGGGTGTCAGGGGGAAAGCAGACCTGGAAAGGCCAGACTCTCTGAGTGGCACCAGCGTGGCGAGGGCAGCTAAGTAAGGGGTTGAGGCTTTGGAGGAGAGGAAACCCTGACCCTGAAGCTGATCAGCCATGCCACTCAGCACAAACTCTTAACCTCTCTAGACCTCAACGCTTTAATATCCAAGTGGGAGTAGGTCCTTGACGCCTGCGTGGATTTTTACCCACCACGAGTAGCAATTTCTTGTCTGCTTTCTGTTGCCGTGATGAAACTGGTGGGAAGCAGGTTTTGGAGGAAGGACTTTACTTGACCTTACAGGTCACCTGTAATATTTACCACCCTTAACATAGTTCTGGGACAGCAGTGGAGAATACTACCCCAAGTTTTCAGAGCCAAGGTAGTATCCACTCACTTTTACAACTTTCTTTTAACTTGCATACTTTGGAGCAGTTCATTTGCCATTCTCATCCAAATGAATAATTTAGAATCTGTGGTTTCTCTTGATTCTGATGACATTTGTGAAAAGCCCAATTATCAAGAAGCTAAAGCCCCACCAGCAGCACGTAATTAAACTTTCCTGACATCTCAGCTGCTGTGTGGCTTACTCTTAGGCAGGCATCAATGTCATTTTAGGTGTGATACTTAGGTACACGCAAAATTCTGCCCTATTCCTTCCATCAAAATAGAACCAGCTCTGGTTCGGGGGGGGGGCGTCTATTTTAAGAACAAATGAAAGGGCATGCAATATAGAAATCTAACATAGTAGCAGAAAACAAAAACAAAGCAAACCTCCCGAGAAGCAGCAGTGGGCTCCCGCTCAGCCCCGGGAGGCCCTGCCTCAGCGGCCGGAGCAGAGCTGGCAGCAAGGCCACAAGCATCTTATAGCGCCTGCCTGCTGCCTGGGAGGGAGGACTCCCACATTCCCAGAAGAAGACAATGTTGGCGACCGCAGAGGAACTCTACCTGGCTGCAGGTTCTTCCCCTACCTCACTGGAATTTTAAGACTTGGGAAAGAATCCCTCCCTCTGGAAAGCACCAGATGGCTGCACAGTGGCTTCTGATCCAGAAGCAATGTTTCCAGCAAAGGGGCAACGTGTCAGTGAAAGTTTTAGAATGAGTGCAGGCCAATCCCTTCACGGAAATGGCAGGGTCCTGACGATGGCCAGCACCTGCTCAGGATGGAAAACGGAGCCATGGGGGCACTTAGTCTTCCTGTTTCACTGTGAATACCCCTTGGAATTACTTTTTTTCTTGGAAAGTCCCTTGTTTGTTTGTTTGTTTGTTTGTAAAGAAAGGCCATAGGTTACTTAGAGCTTCACCGTCTTCACGCTGACGTCACTCCTCCTGGGCTCGATTACTCAGAAGCCAAGGCCATGGCGGGGAGCATGGGCCTGCCTTCTTGTGCCCGACCACATTTCTTAGCCCATAATGAGGAAGAAAGCCATGCCACGGAAGCTTGGAGAGCCTAAGCTGAACGCAGAGACAAGCTGGTCACAGGAGCACTGCCCAGGACAAACACAGCTTACGTGCAAGTGATTGGACATACTTAAGGGGAAAGATAGAAAAGAGAACACACAGGCCTCTCAACCCGATGAAACCACGGCAAGGGCTTAAGCCCTTCAGGACAAGTGAAACCTGAGTCTTGTATGCAGCGGGCAGCTTCCTGAGCTTCTGGGGCTGCTGCCTGTTCCCTGGGGCTGTGGGGCTTCGCTCTCCCTTGATCTTGACCTGGCTTGGGTGGAGCTGTGCGCCTTCCTGCTTCTGGTAAGCACTTGCACCTGGCTCTGGGGTCAGAGCACCAGCAGTGTGCCTCCTGGCAGTGAGGGCTTGGGATCTGTGGCCCTCCACCCTCTGAGGACACGGGCCTCAGGACAGCCCACTCGTGCCCTCCACCCTCTGAGGACACGGGTCTCAGGACAGCCCACTCGTGCCCTCCTCCCTCTGAGGACACGGGCCTCAGGACAGCCCATGGCGGTAGTCTTCCGCCCCGCCCCCAGCCCAGCACCCTCTGCCCTCAGCACCCGTACCACCTGGTCACTCACTCTGCAGGTCAGGAATCTTCCGAAGGGCAAGTGGCACGTCCTCGCCTCCCTTCACCCACCTGGCTACCATGGGGCTCTGCTATGGCCTGAAAGAAAGAGGGAAGGACACATGCTGTTCACAGGTGGATCAAAGAGCACCCAGCAAAACTGGTCCCCGAGGACTTCTTCAAGGCAGTAGGTGGGGCAGCTACCTCTGAATCCCTGGCCATCTGGCAAGGTGCCCAGGACAGGCCAAATGACCAACCAATTTAAGAATGAGACCGTTGCTATCACCACAGCTCCCGCTAGGAACTCAGCCCTTGGAGGGAGCTCGTTGGCAAAGGGCTCTGGAGAGAAGGGTCAGCCCACCCCCACGGAGGCCACCGTGATCCGAGCAGGAGGCAGGAAGGGGAAGCGCAGAGGAAGTAAACAGCCCAGGCTGGAGGGGAAGAGTCCGGAATAGTCCCACTGCCTGGGGAAACTCGGAGCTACTATTGAGTCACAGAGACCTAGGTGAAAAGGGCCATCAGCACCACCATCTCAAAAACGGGCAGAGACTGCAGAAGCAGAGACTGAAGCCAAAGGCTCAGCTGGGGTGCCGAGACCCAGGGTTCACCAGTCTTCCTCCCCACACACAGCACCCCATACTCTGCTCCCAGTGACCTGGTCTAAATGCAAGGTGCTTTCCCGTACTTTCTGAAACACTGTGTGTGTGTGTGTGTGTGTGTGTGTGTGTGTGTGTGTGTGTGTGT
>NW_026592666.1:12510927-12583672 GCF_907164565.1 Psammomys obesus | reverse complement strand
TGTGTGTGTGTGTGTGTGTGTGTGTGTGTGTGTGTGTGTGTGTGTGTGTGTGTGTGATTTATCAATCAGTCATCAATCACCTATCACCTTTCTACCCTTTACCCACTATCTTCATCTCTGCGTCATCTCTATAGCTTCTACCAAATAACCCAGTAATCTGCTGTTTATCTGCATAGCATGCATTGTCTGGCTCTACCCATGTTCCTCCGATATCCACCCGCCTGTGGATTCTTCTGTTGACCTTGACCCCTTCCTATCAGTCCCCTCAGTTCACGTGCTGCCTGTTGCTGGCCAGTCCTGTGTCTACAGCACTTACTGGTTTCTATTGACACAGTCCCTCCTACCAGCTCCCTGTCCCGCTCACCAGGTGTCAGTGTGCCCAGTGCGTGGCTGGAGGACAGAGGGCCCTGTGCTCATTGCTCTGAGACCAGCAACCTGCCTTGCACACATCAGCTCAGCTGTTTGCTTCATTGGAGTTTGCATGTCACAGTATACTCCTCATTTACTCTAGTTGGTCTCCAGAGCCCTTCTTTCAAGAAGCACACTTCGTGGGGGCTGGGGAGATGGCTCAGTGGGTAAGAGTGGCTGCTGCTACTGCAGAGACCCAAGTTCAGGCCCCAGCACCCACTAGCAGATCACAGCCATCTGTAACTCCAGTTTTGGGGGCTTGGGCCCCCTCTTCTGGCCTCCATGGGCACTGCATCCATAGTGATACACACATAAACTCACACATACACACTAAGCAAAACCACACCATTTGAAAAAGAACTGTGCTTTTTGCGCTGTTACATGTCTTTATGTTTTTGTCTTTGGTTTTGTTTTTCCTCAGTGGCTCTGCAATCCACATGGCTTATCTTCTAGAATATTAAGAGACGCTGTAATTTTCCATACACTAACTATGAGTGGGCTGAGAAAAGGGCATTGTCCCAGATAGACAATATTCCATTAAACCCATACATAGCGTTAGCCTCTAGGAATAACATCCAGTTTCCCAGGCTTTTTATGCTGTCAATGCTTACTGGCTTAGATTACAATTCTCAGAACTGTGATACCATCACTGAGGTCCTGTAAACTATTGAATAGAGGGCTCAGGATTGCCCTTCCCTACTCCTAGCCAAGAGCGACACAGGGCATCAATTCATTTAGCGTTTCTTCTGCTGTATACCATTTGTTTTCTGAGGATACAGGAAAGGAAAGTCCACTTGGGAATGAACCTGAACAGCAGGCACAGGGCAGAGGGAACTTGGCTGTGGAGAGCAGGTAGCACTGGGAACCAGGCGGGGACCAAAGAGAGAGCAGCCACCCTGTCTTCAGGGAAGAAAAATCAAACTGAGAGGTGCGGCTGGAGGATCTGGGCCAAGCAGCAGAGCAACCTGGGCTATTCTCTGCTGAAGGAAACACCGGTGAGTGACCAGAGACCTGCAGGCCTGTTAGCAGACCTAGAGGGGATAGCAGGCAGGAACAGAGCCGGGAGCATCCAAGTGAGAAAATCCGGGTAAGGATCCGGGCGTGGCTCAGAGGGGTGCGGGTGGGGTCCTCATGGCTTGGCAGCCAGGCCTCAGCGTGGGCTTTCCATGCAGGCCCCTCACTGTGCGCCACTGCAGGGTGAGCACAGCCGTTTGTCCTCGCAGGAGGATTCCTGGGCACGGAGAGGTCTAGCGAAGTGGCCGTTCAAGCTCCCAACGCCGACCCTCCTGCACTGCCCTGCTTGAGCCACAGGGTTTACAGACAGGGTGCTCTGGACTTGAAGCCGGACAACGTGGATGGCTAGTGGGGTCCCACGTGACCCTGCTGCTCCAGGGCACACACTGTTTGCACCATGCTGTGACGGACGGGACCCCACATGACACTGTTGGGGAGGGCACGTGCCGTTTGCACCGTGCTGTGATTCGCTGCTCTCGGCATCCCAGGAACCCCGCTGCCCGGGTGTTGAATGCACCTGCGTGTTGGTTCATACCTGACTCCCCTATCCTTGTACATGAAATTCCACCTGCCCAGAGCCAGCGACAAGGCTTTTCAAAACAGAAATACAGAGAGATTCTAGTCAAAACTGTGACATACTATTTATTTTGAAGGTATTTATTTGTATGTAGTATAGGTTATAGAGTGCATGTATATTATATATTATCAAATATATACCATCTACACGAATGTTATACAATTTATATTAAGCATGTATTATATGCATATATATATATTTGTGCAGTACAAATAACTCCAGCTAAGAGTAACTTACACTAATTGTATAAATGTTATTTATATTTTGTATTAAATATGTATTTTAATATAATATAAATAATTCTAGCAAACAGTAAGTACAGAGATATTTTTAAGTCTCACAACAAAATTCACCCATCATTGTTGCTAGCCCACTCCTCTTTACCCAATACCTTTTTTCTAATTCTCAAAAATAGGATCTTCTACCTGCCACAGATACTTTCTTAAGAAAACTAGATTCATTTAGAAATCACTTTCTCCCTCCTGGTTAGCATAGCTTTGGGATTTGCTAAAAGCTCGAAATTATCTTTTTATTGAATTTTGTAGGTTTTCTGTGTTTTAAAACACAGAAATAAGGGGATAAGGTCGTGCTGGGTCCCGTGGCAGACAGACAAGGTGGGCGTACAGCAGAAGAAAGGAGACACAGCTTTCCCTTTCCGGGAATGTCCTGCTTTTCACCAGGTCTCTAGCGTCCTCATTCCACCTACTCTCAAAGGAACGGGAGTGCCAAGGAAGAAAACCCGAGTCAGTTCGCACTTTGCTTTTCTGGGCTAACAACGTACAAAGGGCCCGACTTACAGTCTGACAAGATGCAGCCTCTTGTTGATATGAAAAGTTGCTGGAAAAGCTTCTTAGGCACCAGCTATTTCTGACACACTGATTTTTTTGATGACCTACAAACCCAAAGATTACCTAGATTAAATTTCATGTTAAGTATACATGGGATTAAATATTAAGTAGGAAAAAGTGCTTAACAAGAATTTGTTCAGGGTTCACTGAGCTCAGAGGATTTCAGGGTAATTGAAAATAAAGCCAGCCATGCTTGCTGTCCTTTGGACCCTGTGACGGGCCACACAGACATACTCTAGGAGGCCTTGTACCAAAGTTTTCTCTTCTCTTCAAAGGCATCTACCATTCTCTTCAAAGTCTGGCTAAGTTCTAAACCTCATTCTTAACTTTACCAACACAGGCTAGGACACAGTGGCTTTGCCGTGCACAGCTGGTTCACAGCGGGTTTCCTGAGTCAGTGGCCTATGCAGGTAGAGCTGTGGCAGGCTTTGGTACTGTGTGTGCTGTTGATTCCAGTTGTTCCTGTATGGTTCTGCTGGATCTGTATTGGATCCTTACCTAGGCCTGACCCTTTGGGCCGGGAGCGTTTCTGCTTCCTGTGTTGGGAGGTCATGTGACTGTTCCTCACAATGAACCGTGAGTGGCTCACCACAGTGGAGCAGAGGCGCTGGGCTCATGCAGCCCCTGGGCTGTTCTTCAGCTGCTTTGCTCTTTATTCTGGGTGAGGGAGAAGAGGAAAAAGATGCCAGAGCTGGACCACAGCAGAGCAACTGTATGGCCTCGGGAAGGGGCTGCTTCTTACTGAGTTATTTCAAAGTCAGCACTTAGGTGCCAGGCACAGAGTCCAGCGCATGGATGGCCCATCCCTCCAGCCTCCCTTTGGCTTGGTGGTCTGTGATATCACAGACATACTAAGTGTCCTGGGCCCTTATCTCTATGCCACTGACAGCTTTGGTTTCAGAAGGGGGACATTCCAAAGGAACATCAATTTTTATTCCATCCTAGAGATTACCAGCTGAAGAAAACAACAATCTATTTTCTAAATGAGGAGTTTAAGATGAGAGAGATTAAATAACTTGTGCAGATATGCAAACCCAGTTAGAAGATGTTGGCCAGAGAACCAGGTCTTCCAGCCCATGCTGTTGGCCTCTGCCAGCCCCTGGCACTGGCCTTTGTTAGCCCCTGGCCCTGGCATCCTAGCGACAACATCATCACGCCAGCATGGCGACAGCTCTCCTCTCTCGGCCGCTGGGATGAAACTCACTGCTGGACTTCACCCATGGGTCAATAGCTACCTCCAATGCATCGCTTACCCCTGCCAGGCCTGTGTAGGCCCATGCCTCACTCTCACGTAGACTCTTAACTAGATACTAGTGTGATTCCTGTATTCCAGGTGATGAAGACTATAAGCATGTGTCTGTGAAGGGTCTGGAGGAAGGAGTCTGGCTTGTGTGGAGCCACAGCATCCAAAGATAGAAATAAAATGGAGCTAATGGCCAGACAAAGTTATGTTATATAGATGCAGGTTTATCCAGAGCAGGGCAGGAGGGAGGAGGAGAAGGGAGGGAGCAGAAAGAGAAGAGAGAGGAAGAGAAGAGAAGAGACACAGAGAGAGAGGAGAGCAGAAGAGAGAGAAGCCCTGAGGAACCAAAGGTGTAGATTACATACTGAAGGGAGATTATACACTCTGGGGGAGGGGAAGCCCTGCCCCTGGGTAGAGGGCAGGGTTGCCAGCCCCGCCCCCAGCTGGTAGGGCCAAGGGCTGTCTGAAAGCAAACACAAAGGTCTAAGCACCCAGGTGGTGCCAGTGCTTATCTTGAGGTCACACTTGGAGAACAGGGCGTACACACTCGTCACAAGGAATAGGGAAAAGAACACATGGTTAGGAGTAGCAGGAAGCTGACAGGGTTCACCGCACCACATGTGACTGTCCAGAAGTTACAGTTGTCCTGGACATGTTCCCAGAGAACAGAGGCTTAAGTGGGCTCTCTTAGCAAATAAGCAACAAGAGTGACAGAGCCTGAGAGGGTTGGTGAGGGCACACTCAACTGAGAAGGACTCCCAGTGCCTTCCATGTGCAGGCACCAAGATGACTAAGAACTCCAGAGGCCTGTCCTGCAGAGATAGGTGACCTACAGGCATGCTGGGCCAGAGGTGCCGTTTGGTCAGGTGTGGCACAGGCAGGGCAGCATTCAGGCCTTAGGAGGTGTTTTGCTGGGTAAGGCCAGGCTAATGCGAGCCCTGAAGTCAAGAAAGCTACCGAATCATGTAGAGAAGGCTCACCTCCACGCCCTTCCGGCTCTGCCACTGTGGGGCTAAGCATTCTTTTCCGTGCCACAAGGAGTGTGCTTGGGAGTCACTCACGACACCCCCGGGCAGAAGCGTCCAGCGCAGATCTGGCCTCCGGAAGCACCCTGGGGAATGCGGTCTCGTCTACACCGAACAGATAGGAAAGAACATCCAGGAGTGCATGTGATTTGCTGAAAATCCTCACCCAGCAACTAACGGCTGAGGGCTGGCACACGCTTGTGCTTCCCGAGCATTCCCGAGAGCAGATGTCGCGCTGACATGTCTTGAGGTGAGCTATCCGCCTCGCCAGAGCTTGGAGAGAAGGCTCTCCTCAGCTGCAGCCTCAGCCTCCCATGGGGAGCTCATTGGAAGTGCAGGATCGTGGGTCCCACCCCTGAGCTAGAAAGCCCAAATGTTTGGAGATGCTTTCCAAGAACTGAGGCTTAAGAGAAACTCGGTTTCCCCCCAAAATTGCAAGGGTGGCTGGGTGACTCGGAGAGGTTTATCCTTTACCCATGTCACACACAGGGAAAACAGCCTGTGCTCCGTCAATGACTAATCCCCATGTGTCCCTGTCAGGAACCCCTTTGCCTCTGTGTTCAAATGTTTAGCCTTCTCATGTCTCTGTTCTACTATTATTCTTTTAAATTCCATAAGCACTAAAAATAAAACTCCATTTCCACCCTTAACTGTGGTTTGCATAGTTTCAGCCTTATTCCTCAATGCAGGTTACTTCTAACTTTTTTCATTCCACAGACCATCAACCTTTTCTCTCCGAAGCAAGGACAAGTCTAAACGGATGCCAGGCCCAGCAGAGACTCATTTTCCATTTTCCATGGCAGGAAGCTGAGCAGTAGTATAAGTCAGAGCTGTCATTTGCAAAGACAGTTTAATTTCAGGCTCTTTATTTGCAGGAGAGCTCGCTAACCCAAACAAAACATTATACATCTGTCTGCTGTTACATTCTTCCCTCATAACTTTCTTATAGACCGAGAGCGTGCCGAGGCTCAGGACAAGTGGAAATTTCCTTTGGTTTCCCGCCCTCAATCTCGCTTGCTCCAACATGTGAAGAACGTGGGTAATAAGCGTGTTCTCCCTTTAATCACAGCGTGGCTTGGACATGCATTGTTGTGAGGTGAAACAGGAGGATTTGTGTCTGGGGAGGGAAGAGGGGAGGCAAATGGTGTTGTGTTCCCTTCCCCAGACACTCCACTAAAAGTGTTCACCTTCGGGAACTGTGTTTCTCCGAGAGGCTAACTCAGCCTCACTCACAGCAGTGTCTAGATGAGGTCAGACACAGGGAAGATGGATTCCCACTATTCTGTTCGGTGAGACAAGAAGAGAGGCCGAGCCGTGGGGGGTGTCTGGCTGGTGTGGAGGAAGGCAGAGAGGAAGACTGCCTTTTCACACAGCCCTGTAGGGGAACGACTGTTTTATATCATGTGCTTTACTTTGTGAAACTGCAAACTGGGTGCAGCCAGACCTTGCTGGAATGAAGCCAGCAAGTGAGACACAGGCAAGGGGTGACTTTCCTGTCTTCCTATGACTCAGGAAGGTGCTTGAGAGGGAGGCGCTGTCTTCTTACTGTTTGTCCTTCTATAATTTACAACACTTCAAATTGATTTCCCCTCAATAAACCTCCCTCGTGAACCTTTTACTACCCAAATACATCTATTTTACTTTGAGGTGACAAAGACATAGAGACATAAGAAGCATCCTGTAAATGCAGTGTCTTGTCCTCTGGCCTTACAATACTTTTTCTTTAAAAAAAAAAAAAAAAAAAAAAGGAATTGTGATGTCAGTGATTACATGGTGACGGATGGATTTCGGCGTGATTCACCTGCCACTGGGGCTAGTTTCCTCCCCTTGTTGATCTTCCTGCTTGTTATTATCCTAGTGGGAATCGTACTCCAGACAAAGGAAATGGCTGACTCTTGCTTGGTTTGGAACCAAGCTATTTAACAGCGGGACCCGTGTCAAAGTGTTTCACAATCCCGCCTCACTCGTGGTCCGTGCTTTGACCACATGTCTGTGATATGGAAACTGGAGCTCTTTGGTGTCAGGGGGACGGTGCACACCCACAGCCTAACGTGGGGGACCATGTACTTCAAGAACCAGGCCTTGTCCGAGTGGTTTGCTTCTTGAGTGGTCACGTGTCATCTCTGAGTGACAGGGGTGTTTTCTAATTTCAAAATGCCTTCGAGTTCAATCAAAGCCTTGGCCCCCTGGCAGTTAACTAGCCTCCGGCAGTAAATAGGGAGACACAAACCACGGAGCCGTCTGGTCTCGATTAGCTCAGCTTTGGTCATTTTAGGGTTCCAGATACGATACAAGATGCTCAGTCAAATTTGAATTTCAGATGGATAGCAAATATGTTTCATTATAACTGGCAAAATTTAATAATTTATTATTATATTATTATATATATATATTCTAAAAATGATTCACTCTTGATCTAAAATGCATATATATGTGCTGTGTATAGAAATGTAGATAGCACGGTGGTCTCTTATTTTTGTTTGTTAAATCTGATCTCTTTCTGGAAAAACAGATCTATAATTGAGTAGTCTGGAAGGCCAAAACACAAGAAGACAAGGTTTTAAACACAGACGGCGTTCTTAGAGCAGTACCCTGGTACCAGGAAGTCTGGAAACAAATGCAGGCACTGTGGCACTGTGGGGACAGGGTGCAGCCTCTTCCTGCACGGTTCTAAGAACAGCCTGGAAGCTGGTGGTCAAGACTTCTCCTTCGTCTTTTTGGGGGCTGCATGCATGCACCGCCATGCCAGGTTTGCAAGGTGCTAGGGACTGAACCCGACACTTAGTGCACGCTGGGTTAGCACTCTGCCGACTGAGCCACATTCCCTGGTCATTTCCAGCAGATTCTGAACCACTGTTTGTACTGTGGTCTCTTTTGGTGATCTAGATAGACCCATGAATGACTTCTTGGAATATAATATTCAGGCAGATAAAAGCAACCCATGGAGATTTCGGAAACACATTGCAGTTAAACACACGCCTTATGATTCCGGGAAAAGAAGCACTGAGCTTCTTTCCACTCATGGTGTAAAGGCTCTTGCTCTTAAGTGCAGGGGTCAGAGTGTACGTCAGGGTCTCTGGGAAGCCAGCACAGTGGTGGTGAGCTGCCCCAGGCTGTTGCTGTGACAGGGTCATGACTAACACAGCCATGGTTTGGTGTACCCCTTGAGAGTGAAGAGACAGAAATCTAGTGGGAAGTTGTTGAAAACGAACAGTTCTTCCTTTTCTCGTCTGAGACACTCTCAGTTCTCCAGGCACAATGGACTTGATTTAAACTAACTTACACATCCTAAGTGCAATATTCTGATAGTTTCAACCAGGCAGCCCATCCCAGCCTTCTTGATTTACTTTCCCCAAAGGCGCAATCAGGCATCCAATAATTATTTGTTTTATAAATACAGCGTGATTCCTTAGTAATTTAATTTACACTTAAGGAGTTGTCAAGCTGGCTCAGTGAGTGAAGCCACTTGCTGCCAAGCGTGACAATCTGAGTGGGATCCCTGGGACCCTCGTGGTAGGAGAGAACCAGCTCCTGCAAGCTGTCCTCTGACCTCCACACGTGTGCCACAGCACTCATACATGCACTTACACACACACACACACAGGCACACACACACATATAAACACAAACACTTACATGTAACAAAAAAAAACTTTTAAAATAAATAAATAAAACACAACAAATCCCCCTTCCAACATGATGACACGCACTGAGATAGGCGTGGACGTGATGTCAGTGTTCACTCAGTGGGATGAGACCCAAGGAGGCAGCACAGCATCCTCTGGTCTAGAAGTCATGGCACCCTTCCTTCTGGTGTGGGAATAAAGGAGGAGGTAACAGGAAGCAGCTGAGATACGGAAGCCATTGTTGGTCTTCACAATGTTACACGGTATTTCTAAGAACTAGGGAGCGAGCTTTAGTTAACCACCATAGGATCCCAAGCACGTCTAGATTACCACGGCTGCCACCGAACCCT
The DNA here is from genome assembly GCF_907164565.1 of Psammomys obesus. Taxonomy (NCBI): domain Eukaryota; kingdom Metazoa; phylum Chordata; class Mammalia; order Rodentia; family Muridae; genus Psammomys; species Psammomys obesus. The sequence goes on along the minus strand of NW_026592666.1, from coordinate 12,574,581 downwards.
TACCAGGAATGAGAAGGCACATTCTTCCACCCGTGCACAGGGCACTGACCTCCACCCACCTTCCAGCGGCTCCCGCTGTGACAGGGCAGGCCTAAGCGCCTCTGGAAGGCATTGCTCAGCCCTAGCTCAAGCTCGCTCTTCAGCTTTGCTCTCTCCCCTAGCTCAAGCTCACTCTTCAGCTTTGCTCTCTCTAGGATGGAGCCTGAATCCAGCTTTGTATTTGCCTCTTCCAGAATAGCTCAGGGCCTTCGGGCTCCGTGTCTGGGAACGCTTGATTCTTTCCTGAAGGGTCTCCTCCCTTCTGTTGTCTCTCTCTCTCTCTCTCTCTCTCTCTCTCTCTCTCTCTCTCACACACACACACACACACACACACACGCACACACACACACACCCCGCTTCAGGCTGAGCATCACACTCTTGGTACTGAAAGATGTGTCGGCATGCCCTCAGAGGCACTGCTGTGCTGTGCGACCTTGGGTAGATTCTTAATCCCTTGAGACGTGGTGTCCTCAGTACAGAATGGAGCTAGTGATAATTCCTGCACTCCGGAGACTGTGAGACATTAAAATCCATTTTCCCTACTCAGTATGACACGGGTGTTGACCTTTACTTTCATGGACTCACAGCAAATGCAATGCACAGAAGACCCTGGCAAAAGAAAACCACTCATCACAGAGGGAGGGCAGGAGTTCTATTCTGAGTCTACAAAGCTCTCATAAGCCGCAAGAACCATCTTCTACAGCTTCTACACTGATCAAAACACACGGCGTGCTGAACAGACACTGATCTTCAGTATTTGCTCCTCTAAACCTGCTGTGAGCCGAATGCCGTGAGAAGCCCAGCAGCTTAGAATGGAAGAGGGAAGTGAGGCCTTGTGTGAGATGAGACATCAATTCAAAGACCCTTGGTAAGCTGGGGAGGGGGTCTTGGTCAGAAGACAGAGCATGGCGTGTGGCGTGTGCTATCCTGGGGTCCGTGGAAGCTTTCCCCACTTCAAGTCCGCTGAGAGCCGCATGTCTGCAGCCCAGTCCCTGGTAAACCGAGAGTCTCCCAGCAAGGAAGGCGGGTACCAAGGAGGCAGAGGATCCAGGTGACAGCAGGGAGACGTGGGGCCTGTGGGTTCTCTGGGAACTCTCGCATCTTCACCTCAGGAGAATGAGCAACTCCTCGGGTTTTATTCAAAATAAGATTTAACTTGCCTGCTAGGTGATTACTTTTGACGCCATGGAGAAGGATCTGGCAAATCTAGATGCTGGCGTCCCATTTAATTTGCACTTCCAGAAATCCATGCTGAAAGGACTGAAGTGTAGCCGGTGCAGCTGCAGAGAGAGGTGAGCGCCTGGTGCTCTGGGTTCCCTGGAGAGTCCACAGGTAGCTGTGGCAGAGCTGTGAGGCACAGGGATGAGGGAAAGGAGGAAGGCGGAAGTAGGGCCTCCTTGACATTCTGTGGCCTTAGATTCACGAGGTGGCTCAGGCGAGCCATAACTCTCCCTGCCTCTATATCCCCAGAGCGGGGGCAGGTGTGTGTCACTGAATCACTGTGTCTGCTTCTAATGTGTCTTTTCAAAAGCAATCAATAGGGCTGGATACTCTACTCTTGCTCTGTGTCTCAGCTCTCTCCTCTCTCTCTTTCTCTGTCTCTCCAGGTAAACTTAAAGCGAGATTGCTTTAAAATGCTGATAGCACTCGTTTCTTCAAAGGAAACACAATTAGAAAGAGATTTCCAGCCAGACTTTCCATTTTATGCTGTTAATCTGAAAATTCAATTTCCCCGGTGTGGCTCGTTCTGGGCTATCCAGACATCACTGTAAACCAGATGTACTTACGGTGTCCAGCTGAGGAACTTTCCACACCTAGCCGTAGCCAAATCTGTGGAGTCACTTACTCTCAGACATGTTCCAATTGCTCAACTCCAGAAGCCGAAATGCAGAGAGCAAGGGAGGCTATGCTTGTATGTCAGCTTACGGCTTCTTCTAACTGGCTGTAGAGTTTGCACCTGGCTGGGAGGGCTTCGGATGAAGCGGATCCCTGCTGGCTGCCTTTCCTCTGGCAGGGCGGCTCCTCCAGGTCCTTTGTGCCTCTCGCAGACCCCGAGTCACTCCTCTCAGGCAGCTGAAGAGCCCCCTCCATTCCAGGCAGGCTTTCTCCCGCTCTTCTTCTTTACCTTCCGCACGGCAGCAGCAAGTGACAAGTCTACCCTGCCACTGTAAAACTCTGCTCTGGACTGCGTTTTTACACTAGAAGTGGCTTCTGGAGCGATGCATGTTCAGTTCATCTTTCTTATATATGTATGTGTGCATTACGTGTGGGGTGTGTGTGCCTGTGTGTGCATAGGTCAGAGGTTGGTGCTGTGTAACCTTCCTCAGTCACCATCATCTTCCTTTTGACACGGAGTCTCACTGATCATGCCTATTCAGCTCTCTGGGCTGCTTGCAACCCCTGATCCTCCTGTCTCCCCCTCCCAGCACCAGGATCACAGCCCAGCTTGTTTTTATGGGGTTCTGAGGGTCAAATTCAGGTCCTTGTGATTGTGTGGCAAGTATGTTATAGACTGAGCCCTCTCCCCAGTCACGAATCCATTTTCAAATCACTAATGCTAAAAGGAATACAAGAGACTTAACATTTAAGAGAGAGGACCAGGTGGGCAGAGCTGCTGTTTGAGTGAACCCAGGAACCCCAGTTCTAACCAGACCTCACAGTTACAGAAACCACAGCCCGTGTCCTAGCTCAGTGGGACCATGAGAGCACACCTCAGCACATGGAAACACATCAGAGACCGGAATGATCGCAAACGAAGGTCTAGATGGCGTACATTACAGCACAAGCACGTGCTTGAAAGGAAAGCCAGGTGCGCATTCCTCAAGCCAATGAACATGGCTGTGCCCAGCTCAGCCTGAGGAGAAGCTCTGCATGGCTGCTCTGTGTCCCATGTCTCAGGCACACAACTGCCAATCAGGGCATCCAGACAGCTGGGCTTCTACGTTCTGTTCTGTCCAGGAGTTCAGGCCCACTTTATCTCTGAAAATACTCACGCATCGTGTGCGGGGTTAAGTGGGCATACCTGTTAATAAGAAAGGAGAGTCTTCACATACCATGCACGGGTCCCAAAGTTTGGTTGGGAGAGATGAATGATCACAGATATTGGAATCACATGTGTACCTGTATTTAATACTGTTCTTTTGAGACAGGGTCTAGCTGGATAGCCTAGAGTGGCCTAGAAGAGCCTGCCAGCGGCCTGGGGTACAGGCACGTGTGCCCACAGCCTCTGCCTCCTGAACACTGGGGGAACAGCCACGAGCTACGAGGCCTAGGGAGTCCATTGCTTTAGAGACCAAAGATCAGTGCATTTCAAGGTACGCATGCATTTCCTGGGGATACTTCGCACGGAAATTCTTATTCAGACATTCTTGGGCTAAAGTCTGAGCATTTTCAGCTCTCAGTAAACCCCGTATGATGCCAACTATGGCTGACGGGCCTCAGCTCACACTGCAAAGCAATGGGCCTAGGCCCCCTGACCCACAGCAGACAGGACGTGGAAGGAGCCGTGGCGTGGCCGACTCCCCATTTCTCCAGGGCTGGCAGTGATTAGTGTCACCCCAAGCACACAAGAGAATGTCCTGTACACTTGGCACAGGGACACAAGGGCTAGGTCTGCCATCTGCCCTGTGGGAAGGGCCCTGGCGGAAACCTGCCTGGGCAGAAGGCTCTCTCTCTGAGAAGATGTTAGGGCTGAAAGCATCGTCTGTACCTCACCACGCAGTGCTGCAAAAGGACCCTGTAGCCAGCACCTCCTTCCCAGCGCTGGCTGGAGACTGAGGTCCCGGTCACACTGAGCTCACACTGAGCTCACACTGAGCTGGGGGTGCTGAGCCAGGCAAGGCAGCGCCACCGGCTTGCTCGCTGTAACTAGGCCTTGCTGCAGACTCATTGGATGAGAATCACACTGGGAGGGAGGGGCTGTGGGCCCTCTTCGTTCAAAATGAGAGAAGCATCACAGGCACACACACGCATGCACACACCAGCACCATCGACTGAGTCAAATCTGTGTGTGCATGTTTGTGTGTGTGTGTGTGTGTGTATGTGTGTGCATGTTTACGTGTGGGGGGTGCATGTGCACTTGTGTGTAACTAGAGATGAGCCAGAGCGCAGCATTGCTGTGCTTCCTCGGGTGCTGTGCACCTTGGTTTTTAAGACAAGATGTCTCATTGGTCTAGAGTTTGCCGAACTACTAAGTGTGTTAGCCAGAGGTCCCCAGCTGTCCTCCTGTCTGTCTCCGTCTTCCAGGTGTGCGCCACCACACCTGGCTTTTTGTGTGTGCTCTGGGGAATCAAGCTCGGGTCCTTGTGCTTCCAAGGTGAACACTTGAGCAGCTGAGCCCTCGCCCTAGACCTGCATATACGTTTTAAAATGCTGGGTGGGCTCTGCTGTGGAGCTGGTTTAATGGGAGGCGATACGGGGTGGGGTACCGCCAAAATCAGGTCCACAGTTCCTAGAAGCTGAGGCAAGCCGGCAGAATGCCACGCTCTAATCATGTGCTATCCGAGAGAGCGGTGTTAAAATGGACAAAGACCAGGACTAGTGCAAGTGTTGGGAGAACATTAAGAGTACCAGTTGCATTAACTCTTAAATAAAATCTAGTTGGCCAATGTCTGCACTGCTGGGGTCTACCCTCAGCCCCATTGCCAGACAAGGTCCTGTACTTTGGAGGTAGAGCTGGGAGTGGACTGTGGACGGGAACCTCAGCAGGGCTTCCTACTGGATCCGTACACCCTCTCCTCTGCCTGTGGGTCCTGTCTCTGCCAGACAAACAGACCATGAGATTATAAAAACAATCCCAGATGCCTGCCTTTGGGTCCTGAGAACATCCAGTAAGGGAGAAGGGGGACTCCTGGGCCTTACACAGAACACCCGACAGGGGTTCCACTTGGTAGCCTCCCAGTTCCCGGCCTTCTGAAGGGAATGGCTTCACTTTCTCTCCTCATCAGTCTTCTGTCCTTTCCACATTTTTATTCCTGTCTGTGGTGACCCCCTAGACAATTGCCAGCACTGTGCACTTCTGCCTGCTTCAAGCTCTCTCTGTGTTGTGTGCTGTTCTGTGAAACCCTGTCAGGCTCCTACTTGAGGCCCCTTTCTCAAGCCATCCTCCTTCTAGAATGTCCTACATAGTGAGGTTCCAGTGACTCTGCAACAGCCGCCAACTGTCTAGATTAGGACACCCCATTAGTCAAAACTTCACCCCGACCTTTTAGACATGGGTGTGTAAAGGCCCCACCTGCCTGGCTTCGATTCTAGAAAACAGTTGTAGTAGATTATTTAAGGGATCACGGCAAGGGAAAACCATATTCTTTAGGAGAAAAGCGAGCACCTCTGTCCTCAGCTCATGGTACAAGAAGATGCCAGGAGGGCCTTGCTCAGGCTGTGTGGGATCAGTGAACTGGGGGAGGCTATGGCCTTCAGCATGGTGTGACCACACTTTTCTTCACACCCACAGATTCACAGTAGGGCTTGGCATGTAGGGCACATCCAAGATTTGCACTTCGGAACTTTCTACACTTCACGTTTAACACTTACATTTTAACAGTTACTCTCTATACTTAACATTTTAAGCCCTCTGCTAGTAGAATCTTAGTGCAAAAGCCATTAATTACTTTGTTTCTTTGATTACTGCAATAGTGTTACATTTAAGGTTCTTGTCTCAAGTTATCTTCCTTTAACAATGTTCTGCCAGCCACTGAGTTCATGTCAGAGACAGCCCCTGTTCCCTTATTAGGGAACCACTTGGACACTGAGCTGCCATGGGCTACATCTGTGCGGAGGTTCTAGGTTATCTCCATGTATGGTCCTTGTTGGAGTATCAATCTGAGAAAAGACCCCACTGGCCAGATTTTTTTTGGTTCTGTTGCTCTCCTTGTGGAGCTCCTGTCCCCTCCAGGTCTTTCTATCTCCCCCTTCTTTCATAAGATTCCCTGCACTCTGCCCAAAGTTTAGCTATGAGTCTCAGTATCTGCTTTGAAATCCTGCTGGGTAGAGTCTTTCAGAGGCCCTCTGTGGTAGGCTCCTGTTCTGTTCCCTGTTTTCTCCCTCTTCCGATGTCCATCCCATTTGCCTTTCTGAGTGATGATTGATCATCTTACCCAGGGTCCCCCTTCTTGCTTAGCTTCTCTAGGTGAACAGATTTAAGTATGTTTATCCTCTATTATATGTCTAATATCCACTCATAAGTGAGTATATACTATGTGTGTCTTTCTGCTTCTGGTTACCTCACTCAGGATGATCTTTTCTAGTTCCCACCATTTGCCTGCAAGTTTCATGATTTCCTTGTTTTTAATTGCTGAGTAGTATTCCATTACATAAATGCACCACAATTTCTATATCCATGCCTCTGTTGATGGACATCTGGGTTGTTTCCAGGTTCTGGCTATTACAAATAAAGCTGCTATGAACATGGTTGAGCAAATGTCCTTGTTGTGTACTTGAGCATATTTTGGATATATGCCTAGGAGTGGTATAGCTGGATCTTGAGGTAGCACTATTCCTAATCTTCTGAGAAACTGCCAGATTGATTTCCAAAATGAGAAGAGGGAGGCAGGGCGGGATTGGGAGGGGGTGGGGAGGGGGGCTACAGCTGAGATACAAAGTGAATAAATTGTAATAAATAAATAAAGAAATAATAAACAAAGAAAGAAAACAAAGAATGTACTGCCTCCACTCTCACCATCCGCTCTCTCTCCCCTTCTGAGTGGGACTCAAGCATGCCCCCTTGGACCCTCTTTGTTTCTTAGCTTCTGTGGAATGCAGTACAGTTATCCTGTACTATACAGCTAATATCCACTCATAAGTGAGAATACACCATGCATGTCTTTCTTGGTCTGGGTTACTTCACTCAGGATGATCTTTTCCAGATTCATCAATTTGCCTGCAAATTCTATGATTTTTAATGGCTGAACAGTATTCCATTGTGTAAATGTGCCACATTTTCTCTATCCATTCTTTGGTTGAGGAGCATCTGGGTTGTTTCTAGATTCTGGCTGTTACAAATCAAGCTGCTACGAACATGGTTGAGCACATTATGGTATTGTGGAGCAGCGTTGAGTATGTGCCCAGGAGTGGGATAGCTGGATCTTGAGGTGAAGCTATTCCCAGTTTTCTGAGAAAGCCCCAGATTCATTTCTAAAGTGGTTGTGCAAGTTTGCACTCCCAACAGCAATGAGGGAGGGTTCCCCTTGCTCCACATCCCTTGCTGGAGCTGTAACCTGAGTTTTTTATCTTAGTCATTCTGATGGGTGTAAGATGGATTCTTGGTCATTTTGACTTGTGTTTCCCTGATGACTAAGGACATGGAACATTCTTTAAGAGCGGGAACTGAGTGGGAGCAGATGTGAGGAGAGCGGTGGTGGGAGGTGAAAGGGCTGGAGGAGAAGGGAAACAGAGGGGAGAAGGCATCTCTGAGACAGGCTGGAGACAAGGGCAGGCGCCTGGGAGGATGTGGGGTGACTCGTGCGTGTGGAGGAAGTGAAGGCTGAGGTGGCCACCTCCTAGCCAGGGAGACTCCCAGTAGAGGGAGAGGGTCGTCAACCCAAACGTCTTTAACAGTTTACACTGTCTACAGGCTGTGCAGAGAATGAGGGAAGGGCCAACCAAGGGCTGGGCAACCTGAGACCCACCCCATAGGAGAGACCCAACCCCTGACACTATTAACAATACTCTGTGATGCTCCCAGACAGGGGCCTCGTATGGCTGGCCTCTGAGGCTCCACCCAGCAGCTGACGGAGGTAGGTGCAGAGACTCACAGCCAAACATTAGGCAGAGTCCAGGGAGCCTTGTGGAGGAGTGGGAGGAAGGATAGAAGGTCTCCTCAGGATGAGAGTTCCTCAAGAAGACCAACAGTGTCAGCTAACCTGGGGCCATGGGGGCCTACAGAGACTGAAGCACCAACCAAAGAGCATGCATGAACTTGACCTAGGCCCCCGACACATTCATACCTGATGGGCAGCTTGGTCTTCATGAGGGTCCCCCTAGCTGGTGGAGCTGGGGTTGTCTTTGACATGGACTCAGCTGCCTGCTTTGGGATCACTTTCCCCTAGCTGGGCAGCCTCGTCTGGCCTTAGTGGAAGGCGATGTCCTTAGTCCTGAGGTGACTTGGTGTGCCAGGGTGGGTTTGTAGGTAGGGGGCTTCCCTTTTCTGAGGAAAAGAGGAGGAAGGGGAAAGAAGGTGGGAGGATGGGCGCATAGGACTGGGAGGAGAGGTGGGAGGGGGCTGTGATCAGGATGTAAATTAATAAATTTAATAAGAAAAACAAAAAAAAAAAACAATCAAACAAAAAAGATGAAAAGAATGTCCTGCACGTTACAACCTCAACAGTTCCTGCACCGCCATCTGCTACCTCACTCAGCAACCGCCACCGTCTGTTAGTCAGACCTGTGGGCATCTGAACAGGGCTGAGACGCTTCCGTCGCTGCCCCCATCCATCACTGGCTTTGGCACAACCATCCGCAGCCCACACCAGGTGTGTGGGTCACAGCGGTCCCCATGAGCTGGCCCTGCTGACTGCCAAGGCCTGTCACCACAGTCTCCCTCCTGAAAAGCCCTCCTTCTTTTTCCTGATTTTTCCTGATTTTGTTTCGTTTCACTGATCACTCTAGGCAGGTGCTTTTCTTAGCTGTGGGGACTGGTTCAGCGCATTCTTTCCAGGTCTGACTGTGCTTTCTCTCCAAGAAGCCTGAGCTCCTCGTGTGGAATCGCTTGCTTCCATGCCCGTATACAATACACAATACGGTAACCAGCAATAAGTGTCCAGCACTGGGTTGACTGTGGAGGTGCTTCTAACGAATGACTGCTGGGGACCTGGACAAACTGAAGAGTCGGCCTGAGGTCATGTCTAGACCACAGTCTGTCTCACTCTAGAGCCAGGCCTCCCTCCAGCACAGCCCAGAGTTTTTCACCTGAGTGCAAGCGTACTCCACGCGCCTGCCCCTCCCTGCAGGGCTGCAGCGTGTGTTGAGGGCAGCCAAGGAGGAACAGAAGGAAGGGAACTCGGGTCTGCCGGTTGCGGAGACTCAGCCCAGGGTCTCAGAATGGATGATCCCGCTCATCGGCTGCAGTGAGGAGCTGAGATGTCTGACCTCTCCTGTATCACACGCACCTTCGTGATGGAAGATGTTGGCATCCCCTAGAGGCCACAGTGTGGGGTCCTCAGAGGGGAAGTCATCATCCTTCCCCTTGAAGCTATTCTTGCTCCACGTTCTTTGAACAGCCCAATCACACAGCCAGAGCAGAAGTCTCTCTCTGCCTCTCTTCCTTGGAGTCTGCAGCCCCATAACCTTCAGTTTTGCCTCCTGTATCATAATCTTGTTCCCATTCCCTTCCTCTGCTCTTTCGAGCACAGCCTGGTGCAGGCCTCATGATTCTTCTGTGCAAATCATTTTAGCGCCTTGCCTGCTGTTCCTCTGGCTGCAACCAACCCTCTTCATGCCACCCCCCTCTTTACAGCCGATGTTTCTAAAACGCAAAAACAATTATTAAAAAGGAGAACCTGTGTGGCTAGGATGTCAGCCTCTCACCCCATTCTAACTCAAACCTCATCGCTCCTCATTTTCTATTTGATGAACTCTGAGCTGCTGAGCCCATTCACAACTGAGGATGACATCACCGCCCTTACTCTTGTAACCTGATGCTCTGGAGCTTTGTACACCTTCCTCCTGGATGGCAGGGAACCCACACTTCAAGGCCATGGGTTGGGCTGGGGGCTCTCAGCAGCAGAGACCCTGGCACAGGACAGGTCTCCAAAACTGTTTTCATGACTCATGACTCTTGAAATGTGTTCACATGTGAAGCAGTAAATGGGCTGCTCGTCAGCTCCTAAGATGAAACATGAAAGGCCATCAAAAGCATGACTAAGAACACGTGAGTGGCTCTTGTATCCTTATCACTGCGTGCAAACCTTCTGAACTGCTGATGTTGGCATGTTCTGTGACGGCACCTGTTCTGTCTCTCCAGGAAGTAAGTGTCCACAGTTAAAATTATCTGGGCTAAGAAACATGTGTCTTTATCTGTCTTGACTCAGACATTCTTGGAGGTGTCATTGGTGTCCTGAGAAAGCACGCACACATTCAGAGGCAGGTTCTTCTCCCACGAATGTTGTATTCCTTATGGTGTGTTTTCTTAGAGGTTTACACTGGAGAAAGCCCCAACCCTCCCATGCACACCGACTCATTGCTCACTTAGTTTGCCCCTACCAAAAGGACACAGACACAAAATTAGCACAAAAAATACTGCTACACTCATTAGTGATCATTGGAGCAGCCATAACAATAACCCCTTTCAGAAGCTCAAGAGTTCAACTTGGGAATCATGACAGGGTCAACGGAGAAGGAAGGAAGGCTCATGGATCTGTTGAGTTTCTCTTAATGTCCCTCAATTCTTTCCATTACCCACCTAAGCATCACTGTTCAACTCTAGTGTTTGTTTCTTAAAGTCAGAGTTTTTGATGTCTTAGTCAATAGAAATGGGACCTAGTTTTAAATATACTATTCTCATTCTCCCCTTTAAAACGCTATAGGAAGATGGAAAGGAGATAGAAATCTGAACATCTTACCTCTGCCTCAAACACTGGATTACATAGTGCCATTAGCTTGGAAATTCCATTCTTTCCCTAATTATTCCTAGCCACCACAACATTCATTTGTTCGCTCATTCTGCAAGCATTTAACACTTTTTTTGCTCTTTCAAGCTTATAAGAATGAGTGTGATGAGGCTGAAACACTCAAAGATACACTATTAAATAGAAGAGATGGCCTTTTCACCAAGATGGCACCTAAAGCGAATCTCCTGCCCTTCCCAAAGCTGAAGCCAGAGGGAAGGCCTTGAAAGCGAGGAAGGCAGTGCTGAAAGGCATCTATAGCCACAAAAAGAAGATCCTCACGTCACCCACCTTCCGGTGGCCCAAGACCCTGCGGCTCCCGAGGCAGCCCAAATACTCCCGAAAGAGTGCACCCAGGAGAAAACAAGCTTGACCACTATGCCATCATCAAATTCCCCCTGACCATAGAGTCAGCCGTGAAGAAAACAGGACAACAACACACTTGTGTTCATTGTGGATGCCAAGGCTAACAAGCACCAGATCAAACAGGCCGTGAAGAAACTCTATGACAGTGATGTGGCCAAAGCCAATAGCCTGATAAGGCCTGATGGAGAGAAGGCAGATGTTCAGTTGGCTCCTGATTATGATGCTCTGGATGTTGCCAACGAGATTGGGATCATCTAAACTGAGTCCAGCTGGTTAACTCTAAATATATACTTTTTCCCACCATATAAATAAATGAATAAATAGACTAGATGGTGTGTATTACATTGTTTTTATACCCAGTATAAATAGTTCCCATTTACTCATGGGTTCTCATCCATGTCTATGATGAAATTTAATATTTCCTTATTCATATGTTTCACTCATTCTGGAAGACTGTAAGCAAGAACAAGGATCTGGTCTTCACTTCTACATCGCCTCTGTCTGCTGCAGAGCTGGCTGTGTGCTCTTGAATGAATGTGATCAGAAGAGAAGACTGGGTGTTTTCAACAGACAGTCAGATTGGTTTCAATTCAAAGAGTCAAAGAAGTCTGTGTAAGTTTCCTGTAGCCAAGAAGAAACAGGAGTAAAAGCTTTGCTGCGAAGAGAGAGCTCGCCCAGGCGGAAGGCAGGGTGCTGAGGAGTGCTCGGGCCTCCGTTGGCTGGGTAGCGGCTCCGCCACCAGTGCTCTTCCGCAGGGATAGCTCAGATGTGCTAATGTCCTGGCGCAGCACAAGCCAGTCAAACCCGAATACCCTGAAGGAGCGAGTGCTTGGACCCGAGTCCTGCTCATGTTTTGAAAGCTCTTAATCTGTTTCTAACGTGTACTCAGGGTGGCACGTCCCTGGGGTACCACGGGCAAACGAGCAGAACAAGCCGGTCCTGGGTGCACTAGCAGTGGATTTTATAAGAGGATGAAGGTCGCACTGAGAAGTCTGATCTTTCAAGAGGCAGAAAGAATGCAGGTCTGTGTGGCTGGGTGGGTTAGACCAGGAGAATGCCCTTGGGAGATTACGTGGAGGTTCTGAAGGCGCTGGCCACCCTTCCAGAGAACCCAGGTTCCAGGCCAACGATTAACTGCCGCATGGGCGGATGAACGGCACGTGAATCCAGGGTAAAACTCACACAGCTATGACATGTGAAGAGTGACTGGCTTTGCTGCTTGGATAGAGAATCCTGGAAGAAACATAGAGGGTGATATGAGCATAGTGGCTGCCTTCACCAATAGGAGGGAGAAGGGCTTTGAGCAAAGGGGTCAGAACAAAAGCAGGCAGATGGTTAGACAGTTTATCCACATTGATAGCTAGATGGCCATGGAGAAGAACCCTGGGCCAAGGTTTGGTGGGGATAGAGGAGTGCTACTGCTCACAGAGGTAATCTTTGGAAAGAAATGACCACCCGCCTCCAAGAATAAAGCCACCGCATGTCAATAGACATTGGGATACAGCAGACAGGCAAGGCATTCGCTCTCCTGTGATTTGCAGGCTTGTGAAATGATAGAACCACATCGAAGAGGGACAGGGATATAGCTTGGTTATGAGCCCAGCACGACATGCCCCGAGTTTCATTCCCAGCACCACAGGAACTGAGTCTCTCATCCTGAGCTTGAGTGGTGGATGAAAGAAGTTCATAGGTGCATCCTCGACCAACTACATGGCATCCTCGACCACACGGCTAGTTGGAAGCCAGTCAAGGCTACTTCAGGAAAACAAGAACTCACACTCAGAGATGTGAATACAAGAGGGACAAGGGACCCAGGACATGGGACAAACTTAGGCTACCCCCTGAACCACAGGTGGAGGGAGGCAGCAAGTATGAAGAAAGGCTTTGGCCAGGTCGGGGTCTTGTGATGGTCCCACGTGTGAACTTGTGTTTTATTCCACCTGCTATACTTCGTAGATAGTGACCAGCCTGGACATGCTGGCTGAGCGTGGGAGAAGGGAGTCACCTTGACTGGGGGCCCAGTGGCCTTATTGGTAAAGGTCACTGTAGCAGGAGACTGCAAACCCCACATTAGAAGCATAAACACTTGCAAGCCACAGAAGGCGGCTTCTCAGGTCACAGCACACTTGCCAGCTTGTGCACTCTCTAACGGAGTACATGGAGGAGCTACCAAGCCTGCTATCTGCTTTGAGAAGAGCTATAATTTAGCATCGCTGGCTACCAATTAGTCCCATTTTCCTCATCTGTAAAATGAGAGGTTTGGACGAAATGACCTCAAAGCTCTCCTCCAGCCGGGTGCATGGTGAAGGTGGAATTCTGAGTGTGCACTGACTCCTTTAATGGTTGTTTTGAGTGTTTAACCATCCGCATGTAAAAGCAGAGGACTAGGGCAACATCCCCAGAGCTCTGCGCTTTAGGAACCTGCCTGGGTTTAAAATCAATTGCCCTGTGAAAGTGCACAACCTGAGTTCTGCACAGAGAAATCTCTAGGGTCTGGAGAACCACACATGGTAACTGGTAGGTGATGGATTGGACGTTGAAACAGACCGTCCAGAAAATGATTAGAAATGGTTTAAGCCCCCAGTATTTGCAGGGTGGCGAGTGCTCTGTGAGTACTGAGAGCACAGAGGCTTCTCTGTTGTTAGGATGCTGTGGTAATGTGCCTCTGCTCCAGGAACTCGGAGCGATACTTAGACACCCTCCTATATCCCCTCACAGACTGAAGTCGAGGGCTGGCGGGATGGCCCAGCCATTGGCAGCGCTGGAGGCCCTTCCAGAGAACCCAGGTTCCAGTCCAATTATTAACCACCACATGGGTGGAGCCTTCATTTCACTTGGCCCCACAGCCACTGCCCTCACAGGTGGTGCACCAACATACACTCAGGCAAGATACCCGAGTGCATGAAATAAAATACCCCTTCTCTGTGTCCAAAGGAGGGAGCAGAAGGGAGCTGAAGGGAGGCTTGCCCAAAGTCACTGGGCCAGCAGCCCCCAATAGGTCTCTTTGTCCATCTTTAGGGTGACCCAGCCAGCGGCCTTCCGTTCCTGTTCCAAGTTTCTGTCTTGGCTTCCCTTCATGATGGAGCCAAAGAAGCCTGAATTGTGCCCAGCTGGCACAGAGCTACACCCTGCAAAGGTGGCAGGTCCCGTTGCAGCCAAGCAGGCACAGAGGCCACCGGCCCTCCAGGGACTTTCCATCTCCTAGGAAGGCACCCACCCCAAACACCCACTGTGGGCACGGTGACCGCCAGTCCCACACATCCCAGACACACTGTCATCTTGCTCAGACCAGAGAGGTAGAGATATGGAAAAGGAGGAATTGATCGGCTTTATGGGGCTGGAAAATCAGAGTCGGGGCCAGCCTGGGGAAATGGATAATGAGGTGCTAATAGGAAAAGCAAAGGCTGGCTTTCCCGGAAGGGGCATCCAGTGAGGTTGGGGAAGAGGCCTTCAGTAATTGAACAGGACCTCACAGGGAGACGGGGGACAGGAACGGTGGTTGAAGTGAGGGGCTGGTGAGGGGAATCTGGAGAGAAGCAGGCCGCACTCCCCATCCTCCCAGCGGCCTGGACTGCAGTAGGAGGTGCCTCAGTGCTCAGGTTCACTGACTGCATCAGAGCTGTTGTCACCCTGACTCCCAGGGCAGTGACAGGCTCCCAGAGAGCAGGGGTGGGGTGGGGTGATCCTCCTTCTCTCATTTCCAACAGCTTTGAGGTTTCTCTCCATCCCAGCCGGAGCAGAACACAGCCAGTTTATAGTTTATGGGGGTTTCGTGTGTGCCCATCTGTGTTTTCCACTGAGATCTGTGCTTTTTTGTGGACCCACCCAGATTCCAGAGCACGGCTCACTTGTGTGCCAAGTTTAGGCTCTTTTTCTTTGTCACTCCTTTCTCCAACTAAAACACAGGAGAGTTACCTTCCAAAGGCTTTTATGTATTCTTCAGAGACAAAAGAAGGATCCCAAATAATTAAGAGACAAGTGTCTAGCTCATTTTGCATGGTGTGCTTTTAGAAATAACCAGAGGATCGGTTCCTCCCATTTCAAGTCTCGTCAGCGTCAGTGGCCCTACAGCGTGGTGCCTTGGGAATGTGTGACACACGAGTGTCGTTCCTCAGGCACATCGTTGTGGACGTGGGGTCTCCCTGGCCTGGAACACTCCGGGTGCAAAGACTGGCCAGTGCAGAGCCCCGGGGACTTGCCTCTCTGGCTCCAGGCAGTGGAGTTATATGCTTGCTACCATGTCTTGATTTTTTTGGGCATGGATTTTGGGGATCAAACTCATGGCCTCGTGTTTCAAGGCAGGCACTTTACCCATAAGCCATGTCCCGAGCTCGGCGATCCCATTTCAGGTTGAAGGGCACTTCTTAAAGGTTTTGTAAGAGAGCTAACCTAGACACCAGAATTCAGGATTTCTTTATGAAATAATATTTTTTAAGCAGGACTGTTTAATAAGGAAATCAGGCCCTGGGAGGAGGCAGTTAGGGATTATTTTTCAGTCATGTGAAGGCATTTGCTTCCTATCAGTTCTGATAACACAAGACAAACGTGGTTACTAACACCTTCCTAAAATCACCACAGGTGGCTCTCATCACCCCTGTGGCAGGCATTTCCCTGGGATTTCAGGTGGAGACAGTTAGGTAGCTCACCCAGATGAAGCTGCCCTGGCAGTGGAGACCACCAACCTAGGCCTTCTTCCTCCACTCCCACCTCCTCCTGGAAACTGGCCAAGGAACAAGCATGCTGCTGCATGTTAGGGAAGGAAGAAGAAGGTGCTGCTGGGAAGCGGGAAGCAGAGTGCCAGGGAGGTCCATCCACTGAGGACCACTTCCACCATGTCCAGCACAGCTGTCGGGGGCCTGGAGTCTGCGCACCTGGGATTCGCATCGGGAGTGTCTGGACCCCAAGGATCAAAGTCTCTGTACAGAGCCAGGTTGCCTGTCTCACCGGAATGACCTGCTGCTGTCCCCCTCCGTTCCCCACAGGGCTGCCTCTCTCATCTCTGCAGAATTCTGAACACGCTCATCATGGGCTTGTACTCTGTCCTGTCAGGAAATTTCCAAAATGTGTGTTGTTCGTTTGATTAACTTCTGTCCCCCCGTCCATTCTGTCCTTCCTTCCTGCTGTCCTTTCAAGTGCATGTCACTATGTAGCCTGGGCACACTTGGAACTGACGAACTTCCTGTCTGTCGTGCAAGAGCTAGGAGAAGGAAATGTACCATCACATCCAACTCTCATTCTACTTTTTCTTTTTCTCTAATGTATGTTTATATTTTTAGCTCTCTATGTAGTTTTCAAATTTACCATCACAGATATTCTGCTGAAATCCTGCACTGTCACACTGTTCTGGAGCTCCAGAAGACAGACTGGGCAGCAGGTCCTGGAGGCTGGGAGAAGCTCATGCCCACAGGGGCTGACACAGCTTTCCTGTCTCATTGCCTTGGCATCACTGATGCTCAGGTCCTGTCTGTGTTCAAAGGTTGCCGGTCTTACGAAAGAATTAACGTGAAAGGTCTTGTTTAATCACAGCAGTAATTAGCAAATTTGGATCCGGCAATATCTTTCCTATTTTTTTTTTTTTAATTTATTGGAAACACGTTCAAGAACAGGCTTGTAGTTGGCTCCGTGTCTTGGAAAACTAAGCACATCCCTGGCAGACTCAGGGTCTCACCCTCTTCCCCCATGGGATGCTGACCTCTGACCCTGCTTGTCTAAACCTCCAAGGGGCTGAAGGTAAGGCTCCCTTGGCGAGGGTCCAGCCCTCTGAGGGTCCTGAGTATCAGGTGTGCTGACTGGCGCCCTCTCTCTTCTGTCCTCAAATCTTGTGCACGGAGCCACCCTGCATTGCCTGGCCAGCCTTACTTTACCCAGAGTGCTCCTCTGACCTATGAGGATGACCCCTGCCCTCATTTTTGGGGTCCATTCTGTTCTTCAAGGCTTGTCCCATGTGCCCAAGGAATCCGCTTCTGACTTTCTCAGCTCCCTGCCACGGCCCCTCATTCAGTCCTCATCAGGTTCTGCCCCGTACCACAGTGGTTCCCAGGCTCTGGGTGCCTGCCCTTCTTCCATCTCCCTCCTGACACACATCTGCCCTTAGCAACATCCAGAACTTCTGTGAGTCGAAGATCTAAGTTTTGGGACCAGTCAGATAGCTTGGTGGGTATCACACGTGGCTCCAAGCCTGACAGTCTGAGTTTGATCCCGAGAATTCACACTGTGGAAGGAAGGATCTGACTTCTACGAGCCGTCCTTTAACCTCAGTGTGAATGCTGTGGCACACACACACGCCCCCCCCCCCAAAATAAATGTAGCTAGAAAACTGCTTAACTTCCAGGCAAGAAAACTCTCAGCAAGAACCTACTCAGGCAACTGAAGGTCTGAGCCTAAGTATCAAAGGGCAGTTGATTTAAAAATCTCATTTAACAAATAGTTCTACCAACCGCAGGAGTGACAGATACTCAAAAGCAAGCAAACTGCAGCAAAGGAAGTTTAAATATGCGCAGCCTTAAAGGGGGGAGGGGCTCCCTCCCTGGACGGAGAAGCACTTGGTTGTCCCCACCCTACATCCGTTCTTCAGACTCGGAGTCTGAAAGAGAATTTCATGCTCTAAATGGGAAAATCTAGAAAATTCTTCTTGACTTAAAGTCTGAAAACCTCTGAGAGTCAAATCTGTGTCCAGCACAGCCCTAATCAGACAACGTGTGAGAGGCCAACACAACGATGTTCAGTGGGCTCCTGGGTGCGCCTTCATGGATCAAATCCCCCTTCAACCCCAGCCTGCACTTTCTTCTTCTCTCCCCAGGTCAGAGCTGCAGCCTGCACTCCATGACGCACCTCGCTGGCGTGGAGATCCTTTCTGCTTTGTCTCAAGTCTCCTGTGTTCTTTCCAGAACACTCTCAGCGTTTTGTCATCGCGGCATCGCAGGCTCACGGCCTTGGTTCCCTCTCACCTACGAAAAGCACCTCCCTCCCCGGCCCATTGTCCATTTTCAGCAGCCAGTCCGCCACACTGCAGTTCTTCCTAGGACAAGTCTGTGCTGGATAGAAGTGGGAGGCCGGCGATGAGAAAAAGACAAGAGGAAGTGTGCCTTCATGTGGGCCCGTAAGTGGGGCCGAAGGGAGCACCGAGGAGAGCAAAGAGGCTTCAGCCCCCAGAGCCTACATCTAGGCAGTGAAGCACCTACATCTAGGATGGGGAGGAGGTTCTGGGAAGAGGCTAGCCCCAGCTTTGTAGCCAGGGATGGTGTCCTCAGGCTGAGGCGAGACCTGTCAGCCATGCGGGAAGTTTATAAACCTCAGTGTGGGCCGAAGCTGCAAAGCAGCAGCCGGAGGTGAAACACGCACAGCAGAAAGCAGACTGTCTTTCAGAATATAAACTACTGAATGCCAAAGCAGTTCTTCATGGGCCGCTGGGTCCCTGAGACGCGCTGGTTAGAGGCCACTGCACGGTTTCGTCTAGACAGTCTAGTAGCACACGTATGCACTTAGTAGCACACTGCTTCTCATCAGCACCTCTGTGCCAGCACTTCGAAAGCAGCTCAGAGGACTTGGCTCCATACACTTAGTTTTATGCTCTATTTACTGATTTGTTTCTGAGAAAGGGTCATGTGTGTCCTGGGCTGACCTTGAACTCACGACGTTGCTGAAGATGCCCTGAACTGCTGATCTTCCTGTCTACTTTCTGAGGGCGGGGACTGCAGGCTTGCACTGCTGCACAGTGTGTGCAGCTGGGGACACATCTCCAGGACGCCGGGCAAGCACTCCATCGTCAACCAAACTGCACCCTGCGACCACAACCGCCTTTCCTACAGGCCTCCCGGAACACAGGGACCTCGGGGAACGCTCAGTGGTTAAACGCTCCTGAGGAGGACCGGAGTGGAGTTCCCAGCCCCTACATCAGGCCCTGTACAGCCACCTGAAGCTCTGGCTCCCGGATCTGATGCCATCTTCTGGCCTCTGAGAGCTGCACCCTTGTGCACAAACTCACACTGGGGGACGGACACACACAGAATCATAAAGCAAAGACAAAATCTTTTAAAAAGTCAGTCTTGAAGCGTATTAATCAGGTTATCGAAGACAGGCGTAGCTGTGTTAGGACAAGGCTGGCATCAGAACGCACGCCGTTTACACAGCGTTAATGTTAATGTTGTTAATGCTCTAGCTCAAAGCTCCTGTTTGTCGCCTGCACATATATGCCGGTGATGGAGTAGGCGGCTAGCCACTTGTCAGTTCTTCCCGAGACTTCTCAGAAGACAGCCGGGCGGGACTCGTTCTGCGGCACTTCAGCCGCCCCCCCCCCCACACACACACACACAGCCAGGCACTTCCAGACGCTTTCCTGACTCTTAGCAGGTCTGTGGGAATGGCTGACAGGCGGGCTCAGCAATGTGAGCCTTGTTCTTAAAGCACGGGGCTAGGCAGAAAGGGGAAGTCTAGGGATCAAGACGGCAAGGTTCGGGCCTCGACCGAGTATCTTTACTGAAGGGGATACGGACGGAGCAGCCCCAGCCTACAAATACTCCAGGGTGCAAACACTCACGAGGAAGAGCATTATTTGGTGAGTTTCGCAAGCAGTCATTCCAGGAAATGACCGTTAACTGATACATGAACTCAGAGCAGCCCTCGTTCACAGAAACCGGGGGCGGGGGAGCCCCCGCCGGACACACAGGCGTTTCACTGAGGCAGCTGCGCACAGTCCCTTGGCGAAGGTAGGGCTCTCCGGTAGATCTGACGTCGTTCTGGGGTTAGGCTCTTGCCTGGCACAGCGCTCTGTGGGCGTCGGTGCTCAGCTTTCCAGGTAGAAGTGTGAACTCCAGCACGCAGGGGCACTGCCATGAGAGGCGCGCACCGATTGCATCTTACCCCGAGGACGTGACCTCGGGGGCCTGCGTCTGGTGGAGATCTGCCCCTGGTCCCATGCCAGGGACGTGAGAAGCATTCCAGACAGCACGAGGTGGAGTGAGGAGGCGCAGAGCAGCACAGGTCCGAACTGCCCTGCCTGCCCCCACAGTCTCCCTCAGGCAGCCGGCAGCCGCCCTTCACACGCTCACCCGCGCCTTCACCTGTCCCCTCATCCAGGGCGGACTTAGGGGACGGGCGAGACCCCAGTGTGGGCCTCCTCCCACGCACAGCCCTCTTCAGAACCCCCTTTGACTTTTGCAGCCACCGTTTGAAACTCGTGTTCTTTGAAGAAAGCCCGGTGTTGGGTGATCTTTGAGCCCTGTGAAATCTTGACCAGCCTCTGCATTGGGCCATGGAAAAAATGCACAAGAATTCTGTAGCTGTCAGGTCAGCCTGACACCAAGACGGCTCTGACTGAACAAGGGTGAACTGAAGCCAGACCTGCCGGGTCCTCCAGACATCCTCCACCGGCCTGCTTCTTCTCTGCGTCAGGTTCACCCACCTTCCGTTTCAGCGGGTCAGTATGGCCGGGCATTCCAGGGGCACAGCCGGCTTGCGGTGCTGTTTGCCCTGACTGCTGACCCCTGGGTGAAGCAGGGCATCCAGACGGCACTGAGATCCTGAGCATCTCTGCTGGTGTGGACGGCTGCAGCCTGGGGCGTGCTCCAACTGCGCAATCACGGGGGTGGAGGGGAGAACCAGACAGGACCCAGCTCATGCCATCGTGCATGCTGCCCTGGCTTTCCCGTGTGTCCTCAGCTGGGTGGGGCACACACATGCACTTTCACTGAGCTGCTCTTTACTGGGCACAAACCAGCTGCTGGCACTAGTGTGTCTTTATGCCCTGAGTCAGAACCCGTTTTCTTCTTGGTGTCTTCTGAGGTGAGCATGGGCAACCTTGCTGGTCTTTATAGTGTGCCAGGGTGGCTGGGGTTTATAGTACAGAGCATCGGGTAGAGAGCACACACGTAGGCTGGGCTTTGGTTCACCCTTGCCCCGTTGGTTGGAGGGAATGCAGGAAGCTGCATTTCTCTTACCAAGACCCCCTAGTTAAGAAAGGAGCACAAACGTGTGGCTCCAAATCCTACGAGGATTTCAGCTATGTTAGTCCAGGAGCCTCCCCTGTGGTTGGCTCTGTGAATCCAGAGAACGCACCTGTGCTGTTCTCAGGTTCAAGTCTCTGTCCGGCCTTTTCCTACGAGCTGGAGGCAGAAGGGCCCATGCCCCTTGGCGACTTGCTTTACTATGAGCTGTGCCCCCGTCTTGCCTTTTGTACTGATGTCTGTGTTCCTGTTTGTCATCCCTCTCAACAGAGCAACATTTAGTCAGTACCCTTCTTTCCTGGAGTCGTTGATCTCCCCACCTGCTGCTCCCAGCGTGCCCTCTGAAGGGGAGGAGGAAGTGAGCCCCTTGTTCCCTCAATTCATGCAGGGCTTGGCTCTCCCGAAGCTGCTTGCCCTGGAAGTTCTGATCACAGAGTCCCTTACCTGCCAGGCAACTGGCACCAGGAAGCCGCCTGAGCGAGGAGCCAAGAGTTTGGCTCACACCTGCCTCTAGCAGGGCACTGTGTCCTTGAGAGGTGCAGGGCCAGGCCTGTCCATGGCTCACTATGCTCCTGGGCTATGCCTGCCTCCGCCTCCTTCCAGGGACATGGAAGTGGCTCTGAGGAGACAAAGGCGAGGAAAGCAGGCCACAGCCTCCTTCTGCTTTCTTCCTGCCTTTGACCACCGGTAAGCAACTCCTCTCTGCCGGTGTGAAATCAATATTAGTTCTTTACAGCAACCCTCGGAGTCTTTTTGCAGTAGAGAAAATAACTGTTTTCATTTGAGAGACATAAGTGAGGTCCATAAGGGACAGTCCAAACTGGGTTGCTTCTGTGAGGAGGGATAAGGGCAAGCCCTCAGAGGCTTCCACACCCCCACAGGAGTTCCTGGGGCTGGCACTGGCTGCAGCACCCACTCTCTCTCCCCATGCTTCGGGCTGGGGAGTCCACAGAGCCACTCTAAACTCAGCGTGGACTCTGAGGGGACACCTTGAGGGAAGGTGTTCTGCATGGCTCAGGAGCTGGGCGGACTGCTGGGGAAGGGCTGTGTCTGACATCCATGTGGAAGTCAGGGGAAGGCCGCCTCTGTGTTTGCCCCTCTGCATGTGCCGACATCCAGGTGAATATAAGAAAGCACACCCAGGAACACACACGCACATGCGAACACATATGCACACACATTCACATGTGCACAGATCGCACATCTGCATCCACACACACACACACACTTGCACGCATGCCCACACAGCACACACATCCGAGCCTTCCCTCCATCAAGCACAGAAGCCTTTCCAGATTTCTTCCTTGAAGGGGGGAGGAGGCACGCCCTCAGCCCTGAGGGCAGGAGCCAGGAAAACCTGTTTGTGTGAGTTCTGGGCCTGCTGGCCCCTGACGCCTGTGGTCTCATTCTCCTGCCCCCCTCCCAAACGTGAGCTGTCCACACTGGTTATGAGTGCGAGGTGAGGAAATTCTGTAACTTGGCAGCGTGGCGGGCTGGGGGAGGGAGAAGTGGTCAGAGGGAGGGCTTCTCAAGAATGCATTCCTGCCGGCAGGCAGGACCGCAGGCTCCAGTCAAGCCTGCTTCCCTAAGACCCCACACACTAGTGTGCAAAACCGGGAGAAAGGCTGCACTCTCTCACCCACTCTCTTGCTGAGAGTGCTGAAAGAAGCTTAAGTTTGTCAGTCTTCGGCTGTGCAGCTGTGCGTGGGAAGCCCGAGTGTGACCTCGGGGTCATGCTCTGTGCTCACTTGTGCTGCCTCAGGACGGAGACGTGAGTAAAGCAAACCCCGGGAAGGGACTCGAGTGTGAGGTGAGTCTGTAATTATTCCTCACCTGGATTTACCCCGTATGCGGTGTTCACACCTGGATGGCATTTATAAGCACATTCCAGTTTTATGTGACACTTCCCTTTGATTTCTTTTTTAAAGCACAGTTGTAAACAGGAGAGAATTTGTCACCCAAGGCTATTACTGATGGCGACCTGTTTGTGTAAACCTTCATGTGAAAGGGCAGAGTAGAGAAGAGTCCAGACTAACCCAGGCTGCTGTAGGTGTGAGTTGTGATTTCAGATGGCCAGAAAGGAACCCTGAAGCTCACTTATAACCTTGACAGTGAGCTGGGCTTGGGTGGTGAACACACTCAGAGAAAGAGAAGGGAAGCCGAGCATTTTGATGGTGCGGGGGACACGGTTGGGGCTTCAGTTGCCCAAAATTAATTTCTCCGTTTGCAAACGGAGTTTTCCAACCTGTGGCTTAAAGTCTTTGGGAGCTCATGAGATGTCTAAGAGGCAAATTCTTCTTTCCTCCAGGCTGAACACACAAGTGTAGGGAACAGACAAAGCTCTGCAGGGGCGAGGTGGGGGCTTAGCCTGGCACTGCGCTCCTGTGCTGAAAACAGCCTGAATGCACGTGAAATTACACCCACATTAGGGAAAGAAGCATTGTCCGAGGGGTGGTGGTGAACCTGGCGGGTTCTCAAGCAGACTGCTGTCCGCTCCTCTGACCCGACACAGAAACCTAGCAGCTCTTTCCTCTGGGTCCCACACGCCACAGTTTCAAATCTTTGGTGGAGGGCCTGCCTTACTTCCACCTGAACTGACTTCTCCACCGACAAAGGGAAATGACAGCCAGGGAACTTAAGAGAGAACCATATAATCACTGAAAATCAGGAACACACACCACACGACATGGAACACTTAAGAGAATAACAAAGTAATCCTCAGACTCTAGACCCCTAGCCCCTCAGCATGCTGGGCTGCTTCTGGGTATTTACACTTCTTTTCTGCATACAAGGATGAAGTACCTTTGCTCTCTTTGCCCCATTTTCCACAAGTAAACAGCACTTGTAAATGCCCCCAGATAAGCTTGACTGGCTTCAGCGATTTAAGGAAGCTTTTTGTAAAGAAGCACAATGTTTTCACTGCCTTTTGAAGTCAAGGTTTTCAGAAACCTCTCCAGCATGCTGCGTGCCCCCTTGCTGACATAAGCTCCCGTCTCTTACCTGTGGAGTGCCCAGTGCCGGCTCCTGGGTAGATGGGAAACCACGACCAGGCCAGGAAATGATCAGCCCATGTAGAGGCAGGTGAAAGAGGTAGTGCTGAGGGTTTCTCAAAGTGAAGAAACGCTCGCTGTCAGTCAAGAACAAGTTGGTACAAGTTTCTGTAGGAATTACCTGAGGGAAATGAAGAGAGAAAGAACGAGATTGGAAGAGACTGAGTGGAGGAGGGACGTAGAAGGAGGAGGGAGGAGAGGAGAAAGAGGAGGAGGGAGACGGGAGAGGAGAGAAAGGGGGAGAGAGCAGAGAGAGGGGAGAAAGAAGAGAGAGGAGAGAAAGAGGGAGAGGAGAGGAGAGAGTGGAGAGAAAGAGGAGGAAGAGAAGGGAGAGAGAGAGACAGAGAGAGGAGAGAAGGGGAGAGAGAAAGAGGAGGAGAAGAGAGAAGGGAATCAGGAAGGAGCTTTGATGTC
The DNA here is from genome assembly GCF_907164565.1 of Psammomys obesus. NCBI lineage: Eukaryota > Metazoa > Chordata > Mammalia > Rodentia > Muridae > Psammomys > Psammomys obesus. The sequence goes on along the minus strand of NW_026592666.1, from coordinate 12,550,170 downwards.
AGTGTGTTAAGGTTTTTAGGAAATAGACGGACCAGCTCAAGGTGTCTTGGACTGGCAGCGACTCCCCAGCTCTTCAGGCACCTGTGTGTGAAAGAAGCCGAAGTTCTGGCTGAAGAACACAACTCCTTTCAGGAGAAACTTTGTCCCCTCTTATCAAAGTCCCTTCTGAAGGTCCCTTTGCCTAAGTAAACTATAAACAAACAGATTATCTTTCTTAGGAACCTGTCTGACCCTCCTGTTCTCCCTTCCTCTTCCCTCTCCCCACCCCAAATGAATACTAAGCAGAACCCTAAGCTCCCAGGGAAAGCAGGGACCAGGGAGCTCAGTCAGCGTGTGCTCAAGGAGAACATGGCTGGGAGGAACTGCCGTTTTCAGTTCTGCCCTCTATGGCCACAGCAGTCTATTTTATTTTATTTATTTATTTTTATTTTTTGGATGTTTTGTTTTCTTTCAAGTAATTGGAAAGATAAGGATAAATAAATCTGGGTTCTTTTGGATGATTGGAATTGGGCTGGAGTTTGGGGTTAGAATTAGGGTATTGGCATTCCCACACAGAGTCTGGCATTATTATTATTATTATTATTATTATTATTATTATTATTATTATTATTATTAATCTGTGTGTTTCACTGCTTTGCATGTTTCTCGTCAGTCCACAGGGGATATTCACACGTGTGTATATAGGTTCCAATATACCCTTTGCAGTTTAGAACTGTTGCAAGTTTGGTTTCTTGAAGGTTCATGTCTAGTTAGAGCCAAAATTCATTCATATATGAAGAACATGATAATAATTTATAACATAATAAAAATGACAATGAAAAAAGAAAATTAGTCAAAAGTAGTATGAATACACTTAAAGCATGACGTTCTAAGGCAGTATTCTTCACTGTGGTGGTGTTCACCTTTTCATTCTTTAGGGTTGATAGTGTGTCAGTAATTAGATTTGTGCTTGCAAATCTGACAGAATGCACCAAATGAGACATTAGAAACATACCACTGGAGTGTTCACAGAGGAAGGGAGAAAATTTAAAAGAGCCGTCCACGAGACTTCAGCAGAGGAGACAGGCTTTGTTTTGCCTGAGTTAACAGCTGAATGGCCTGATTAGGCGTTTCTGGAAATTTCTGAGGTGGAAGTGTGTAGGAAAACCTTTTAATTCCTGCAAAAAAAAAAAAAAAAAAAAAAAAAAAAAAAGTCACCCAATCTTTCTTTTATCCAGTGAATAAAATCTGCTTCCTATCCCGGGGTTAAAGAGCAGATTTTTAGGTGACGAGATCTGAGCTTGGCTACATGAAGGAACAACTGATGCTTGTCATCCAAGTCGGTTAAACTAACTGATCTGTAGCCCAAACTCAGCAGGAATGACTGGTCAATAAGCCCCTTATCTATCCTCCTCTTCCTTTCCTTCCTTCCTTCCTTCCTTCCTTCCCCTCCCTCTCCCTCTCTCTCTTTTTCTGGTCAAGGTGTTACTTTGTAGCCTTGGCTAACCTTGAACTCACAGAGATCCATCTAGGTTGCTAGGATTATAGCTCATCCACTCCTCCTCTCTTTTTTGAAGTTAGCTATTAATATTTAAAATATATATTTAAAAATAGAATTGTTGTTTTGATATTCTAATATGGTCACACTAAGTTGATAATGGCCACTGTATCTGTGAATGCTGATCCAGTGGGAAAACATGCAGTTGACAAGTTCAGTTTATGACACTTGGGCCTCTGCTCACTCTTTAACCCTCTCCTGAGTTACCTCATGGTTCTAAGTTCCTCTCGTGGCACCGTCTGTGCCAGTAAGAGTCATGGTATCTGCTGGCCCCAGCTAGGAGTGTTCATGTCTCCTCTTGCTGAAATCAATTTAGACTTTATTCTTTTAGGCTCTGTTGGTACAGCCTTACACCTCACTGAATGTACAGTTAGCTTACCTCAAACACATCTTCTGGCAGTGGGTCCGTTTCCTAGCAGTTGCCCTCACAGAAGGTAAAAGGCAAAGATGAGTTTGCACTTTTGTCAGCACGAGCTGGTTAAATAGCAAAGTGCTGCCTGCGGGTGGAATTAGGCAGGTCTGGCCCAGTGCACCCACATCCACCCTTTCTTCCTCCTGTGCCCAAGCCTGGGCACTACCGAAGCTGTGCTGGCACGCTGGCGTGTGTTGACTCTTCACTCGTCTCTTACTGTTTAGCTCTGTGTGGAGAAGATGGGTAACTACCTGAGCCAGACAGTGAGATGCCATGGGCGTGTCTCCCCCAGACAGCCACGCAGACTATTGAGCACAGCCGGCTGATTCTCAGTCAGTTTTACACGCAGAAATAGAGTACCCCAGACCCTGTGACGGTCATCCCATGTCACTTAAGAGCCCAGCTGTAGATTCTTCTACTTCTTTTGTATGCACATAATTTCGCAATGTGCCTTGCTTGGTGATAAGCCAATGTTGTATTGGGACGCCTCTCTCTGGGTTAGCGACAGCAATCAGCAGGGAGGGTGCTTGGGTCTACCTGCTGAAGGCGGCTACTGCCCTCCATCGGCTCGCTGGCCAAACACCCTCCCTTAAGTCCCTCTTTCTCATACGTCTTTTTCTGGTACTTCTATTCCTGAACATAGACAAGGGCCTTTTTAACAGTCTTCCAAAGTTAGTGCCTGGCTTCTGGCAGAGACTATGGGCTCAGATTGCAATTTGGGGGCGGCATTATTTTGTCTAACCAGCATTTAGTGGTATATTGTGCTGTGACAGCCACTGAAACACCCTGGTGGGTTCCTTGTGGTGACCCTGATTCTTCATAACTGCCCCATTCCCTTTTTGCACACCCTCGGCATGCGCTGAAAGCAGGAGGGTAAACACCTGCACTTTTGGGTTTTGATGTTGGAAATTTTCCCAATGCACAACTGTCACTTCTTGCCAAATATTCCAGTTATTGTGGAAAAACTGAGCAGTGAAAATTGGCTAAATGATATCAGGTGACAGAGCAGGGCCAAGCTGTCATTAAGGTCTCCAAGAATTCGGGCTGAAGAGAAACGGGAGTAGGGAAGAGGCAGCCCCTCACTTCTAGATCCCTGCTGCAAAGCTCACCTACTTTTTTTTTTCTCTTTGAATCTTCCTTAACTAAGTCACAGTGGGAATTAATGTGACATTGTCTAGAAAGCAACAAAAAGCTGAGCTGAAAGGCAAGCTGTGCCTGGCTGTTTGCTGCGCTGCCAAATCCACGGCTACCTCACCGGACTCACTCCCGCTGTCTGTCTGAAAGCAGTGCAGGCAGAGACGCTCTCAGCACACCTTAGAGACTGTCCTTTTCTTCAGCAAGCCAACAGGAAAGTCAGAGCAGCTAGAGTGTGAAGAGGGAGCAGAGGTCAGGCTTCCTGAACTGTGTTCCGGTTCTGCGGATCTCTGCAGGATCTGACCCTCATGCAAGCCGAAAAGAGGGCGGCGGCTGCATTTACTTAGCTTCTGCATTAAGAAAGATCCTTCCTTCCTTCCTTCCTTCCTTCCTTCCTTCCTTCCTTCCTTCCTTCCTTCCTTCCTTCCTTCCTTCCTTCCTTCCTTCCTATCTGTGTGTGTCTCTCACCCTGTGTGTGTGTGTGGTGTGGTGTTCATGTGTTCCTAAATGTACAGGTGCACCTGTGTACATGTGGAGGCCAGAAGTCAGCCTTGGGTAAATTTCCTGACCATCCACTTTGACTTTGAGATGGAGTCGCTTACTGAGCTACTGGGCTCATGCGTTGGCTGACTGGCTGGCTGGGAAGCTCCAGGCATCCACTGGTCTCTACCTCCCAAGTGCTGGAATTACACGTTTGCTCTCCTGGCCTGGCTGTTTAGACTGGTGCTGGGTTGACACCAGGCCTCCCAGCTTGCAGGCAAGCATTTTACTGAGACAGCCATGTCCAGCTTTCTGGCTGCATTTATTCTCTGTCACATGCAGGAGGGCACCTGCCCCTGCCGCCCACGCCATCCCACCCCCTTGCTTTGCTCTTGTGGCCACCCTTCCCCACAGTGGGGCTGGGCGATGGCTTGCCCTTCTCCAGATGAGTTCCACTGAGGAACTCCCACCAATTACCCCCTTGGCTTAGCAGTGTGGGCCCATTCTAACGTGTCTTTTGAGGGGCTGTCTGTCCGGCCTTCTGAGCCAGCTCTCGGCTGCAGTGCGCGGGGCAGAGCTGCAGCCCTCGCCTGGTCACCGACATGCTAGTCCTTCCTGGCAAGAAGCTGAGCAGCGTGGGGGAGAAGAGCGGAGTGCAGTTTTCTCTTGTTGGTTCAGGCTCTGTGGAGAGGCTGCTTGTGGGCTGTGACCTGGGAAGAGCCAAGCCCCTTTCTGAGCTGCTCTTCACGCTCCTCAGCTGAGCACACATTCGCCTCCAGGATCCCGCGTGTGCAGGTGGAGAACACGGGGGACGCTGACTCATGTGTCTTCTGCCACAGACTTTAAGGGGCAGGTCTGTGGTTCTTACCTTCTCCTTTGTGCACACTCCAGTCCTTCGAGATCGGTGTGTTCATCATTTGTACTCTGTGACCCTGAACTACCTTAAAATATTTCCAAAATTTTGCATTCCTTAAGAACCAGGTCTTCTCCGAGAAGAACAGTGAGGAGAGCTGTGGTTTCCTTTTTCTTACTCTATTGCTGTTTTCGGGGGAGGGTCAAATCATTTGAATGGTTAAATAGGTTATATTACTCAAAGAAACAGAATTTCATCAGCTTGTTCCTGCGAAGCTGAATTTAACCAAGCTGATGTTCCTGGAGTGCCTTGTGTTGTGACAGTAATTTGTCAGGTTTATTTAGCATAATTTTCTGACTTTGATCACATGCGTGCCTTCCCAGAAATCAAGTGTGAGAGTGTATCTCCTATCATGCTTGTAGAATCTAAAACAATATTTGATGGTGCTCGGAGCACCTTTCTGTTTATTTGCTAACAGAGCGCCGTGCGCCCAGGCTTGCGTGCGTCCAGGCTTGCGTGCGCCCTGGCTTGCGTGCTCCCTGAGCAAGTGGCCATGTGTGTATCGCTGATGTTCCCTGTGTCCAAACTGCCATTTGAATTACAGAAATTCACGTGGACAGAGCCAGTAAGGGCCACATACAGAAGTCACCACATCTCAAAGTTGGCTGAGTCCCAGAGATGGAAATTTTAGTTAAGAGAATGGCCTGCGTCAGCAGAGCACCTTCAAGTGTTTGCTGGGTATTGGGTTTCTTCCTCAGAATTCAGGGAGCATGGAGGGTGGAGAAGGCAGGAAGCAGAAAGCATTCTCCTCAGTTCTGTGAGCAGGACATGTGCCTGTGCGAAAACAGAGCTCAGGGAGAAGGTGAGCCGGAAATGATGAGTAAAGCCAAGTTTCTCTTCCGAGGTAAACCTGACAAGTGGCTGTGAGGGTACAGCTGTAGGGACAGCCATGTCACCCAGTGCTGACGCTAGCCAGTCATCCTACCAGCGTCTCTATCCTTCCTTCCATCTCTCCACCTGTGTCATTTACTTATGTGCCGCTGAAACCAATCTGACAGAAAAGGGCTGCTTGGCTCAGGTCTCAGGCACCAGCACAAGTCTGTTAGCTGCAGGAAGTTGGGCAGGACATTACAGCAGAGGGCATGTGTGCCCAAGAACTTCTTCAGCCCTTCATAGGCAGAACACAGAGAAGACAGCGGGAGGGACCAGGGGCAAGAAGTCTCCACAGATCTGCCCTAGACCCCAGTGGCCTACTTCCTATAATTAGAAAATACCTAAAGTTTCAAGAACCTTCCACAAAAGTACCATTAGCTGGAGAATCAAGTCTTCAAAGTAGGGGTCTGTTGAGAACATTTCCCATTCAAATCATGACAGCCCCTGTGATTTTGTCACACATCTTTCATTTTCAAGTTTTATTCTCTGACTTGACCTGCCTCTTAAAATTATAGCTGGGGATAACTTCTGACATGAAAAATCTCACATCAGAAAGACCCCATTCCAGGTGGGTCTCAGGCCTGCATTTATTGTAGGATAAAGAACGAAGTTCAGATGGTGAATCTGTATACTGAAGCTGATTCTATCAATCTGATTATCAGGTGTTATATTCACAGCCCTGACTTGAGCCTAACACCTCCTTACGGGACTTTTTAACCCATTCCCCACAGGCCACCTGTGGACCCTGTGGTACAGAGCAGGAACCCTAACAGTAGCCAGCCCTCCTAAAATGGCCAGGAATGCCGAGGCAGACCGAGGGCTCTGCCCCACACTGTAGAAAGATGCCCTTCAGAGCTACCATTTTGCACTGACAGTAACCAGCAACTAGGGCAGGCTGCAGTTGGGTTTAGACCCAGGTGTCCAGATCCTTGCTCTTTTCTCCAAGCCTTCTGTGGCCTCTGGCTCCTCATGCCTTCCCCTGCCTTCCTGCTGCTCTCAGACTCTGTGATGATGCCTGCAGCAGCCTCCTGTGGTCATGGCGGTGGCTCTGCATTCTTCCAGCTATGGGCCAGTCACCACCCTTTAAAGAGCATCTTAGACAAACAGTGCCCACATGGTCATCTGCATCAGGATGTGTCCAATTTCCTTTGCTAGCTATCTGGCCTGCATCCATCCCACAATCCAATTACTTAGAATATCTTTTTTATTAAGAAGAAAAAGACAATCATTGGTCCAGAGGTCTTATTGCTAGCTCTCTGTTTTATAAAATAAATACCTTAGCAGTCATAAGCTCAGGCTGAAGAAATGGCTCAGCGGTTAAGAATGCTTGCTAAGCAAGAGTGAGGATCAGAATTTGGATTCCCATTTCCAAGCCTGGCTTTTCCAAGCCTGAAAGTGCCTGGAACCCAGGTCCAAGGGCAGTGGAGATAGGAGGATCTCAGTCTGGTGTTTGTTGTCTTCTAGACCAGCTGGGAAAAATAATGAATGCCAGTTCCGGGGTCAGAAGAGACCCTGAATAAAGACTTGTCACAGGGTAATAAAGATGGTGCCTGGTGCCCTCTTCTGGCCTCTGCATACACACAGGTATGCACTGCCACCCTTGTCCAAACACACACAAGTGCGCGCGCGCGCGCACACACACACACACACACACAAGCATGTTCGCGAGCTCGCGCGCGCGCGCACACACACACACACAATGCTTTTTGTTTTAATTGGCACAGGCCTGACTGGCACTATCACCCATACTGCAGCCCAGTGCCTAGTTTTACTCAAGAAATTCTGAGTAGGCAGAGCCAAGGCTGGAACGGGAGATAGTGCTCTCTTGGCACTGTTGGACTCAGCTCTGCCTAGAAAGGACAGTTGGAGAGTTAGAGAGATTTGGGGTTTCCAGACTGCTAGGAAAGTCTGCTCCTGTTCTTGTAGAGGAAACCAAGATTGGCCCAGGTCAGATGCAGACCAAGGGGAGACAGCTGGTCTACCCTCAGGCCTAAGGTCCATTCTGCCCCATGTCTGTGCTCAGCCTGCAATATGGACTCTGCTCCGTGCTATCTTAGAACCACTGTGGGTCAGACCAGGGCCTACCTCTGGACAAGTAGGAAGCATTGTCAAAGTACTGTTAGGATCTGGTAAAATCAATACTCCTGTTCACAGAAGTTCTATAAATTCAGATTGTAAACACACTTTCTGGTGTCTATCTTTCTTTAAGCAAAGAGTAAAGACTACCTAATTAGCAGCTGTTGGACTATCCTGTACTGTCCAAACTAACCTGAGCAAAACAACTATCAGTTAGCAGCCAGACAGGCTATACTATGCCAGCACCGGGTAGCTTCAGCACTCTATATCAGCATAACGATATAAAAACTCCTGTTTGGTTGCCCTGGATGTTGAAGGTTCAGCCCTATCAGGAGCTGTTTAACCAGCTATTCTGCAGTCTTTACCTTGAGATAACCATGTCCACCTTGGCTGGGAGAGAAGGTCACTTCCTTCAACCAGTGCTAAGGGCAGAGTGTAACCTGCCATATGCAAGCCTTAGTCCCTGTGGCTGGTGCCAGGGGCAAGGCTGGGACTGCACAAAACAGTGGCCTTGATCAGTCCAAAGACCCCCTTCTGGGCTGTATAAGCAGGCTGCTTAAGCCCACTAAGTGACTAGCAGACACTCTGCTGTGTGGCCTCTGTATCGCAACAGCAGGTAAAAAGAAGACAGCCTTAGAGTGAGTGGTCTTCACTTTTCTCCATGCAGCAACGCAGACCGGCCTGGAGGCCTGGAGGCCTGGACACCTGGAGAAAGAAGCCTCAGACAAGGACAGCAGCAGAGAGGGCAGAGGTGGTTCGGCAGTTCAGCAGCTCGTCCCTGATCCCACCGGCTCTGTGTGGAAGGATGATGTGGGCACTGGCGGGCTGGATGGCTAAGATCCTGTGCCTGTGTAAGAACAGCATTGCCTGACGCTGCCATCCGTCCCAGCTTCCTGTTGTCACATGACAGCAGCTCAGTGTTGGTCTGCAGGGCAGCGCTGTTCCATGGCTGCCTCCCCGCCCAGCCCTGGGCCCTGGCTGACCAGAGAAAACCACTGGCAGTGCTCCTCCTCAGATGCATAGGCCTTCATGCATCTGCTTGAGGGTTGGCGGCCTTGGCCCCACCCAGTACCAGCAGTGGCGGCGGGGGCACAGGGCTCGGAATGTACCAGGTGGAGCCTGACAGGCCACTAATCTCATGCAGACAGTCCCATGCACCTGCCATGCCCCTAGCAGAGGGCAGGTCTGCAGATGAGTGGTCCTGGGAGAACCTGGCACCCAGTTCCTGAGTGGCTCTGCTACCCTGGATCCTTAGCCATAGCAGGTATCCAAGTTGCATCTATGGCTTCCCAGTACTGCTACAGCAGAGACCACACCCCAGGCCTGTTAATTGTCACTGACAACATAAAGAAGAGCTAAACAGACTGTGTCCAGGGTGGGAAGGAGGCGAGAGGAGGCAGAGAACTCCCAGGAGGCAGCAAGAAGAGCCTGTGGGCTCTGGGCACTGAAGAGTTGCAGGAGACTGTCACCCTTCAGTGTCATGATCTCAGTCCTTGGGGCTCAGAGAGGTTACGCTGGCCACTGGCCAGATAAAAAGTCCTGCCGCCTGGGGTCTGTGAGGGAAACGGACACTTGTAGGGCTGAGGGGAACTATGACATAGGTAGCTGCCTCTGCCCCCCCTCCCCCCTCTGCTTCTGCTGCTGTCAGACCCTGAGGGAGGGAGAGGAAGGCTGCTGTGGCCAGCTTGATCTGCCAGGTCCTGTCTTCATAAAGAAAAGGAATGCTTGGCCAGCTGGCTGGTGACACAGGGGCCAGAGTCCACTCCTTATGCTGACTTCCACACAAAACACTTAGGCTGGGTGCACACTGAAGGAGGTACAGTCTGGCTTCTAAGTCGAGTTCCCTGTCAGAGGCATCTGATCTGCCCCAGGCCTTTCTTTCCCTTCCTAGAATCTGGTGGTGGAGCAACCAGTTTAACCACAAAGGGCTCAGGAGCCTTGCACTGCAGGCTCTGTCTTTGTAGTTTAAGTGAACCAGATGCTCCACAAAGATGGGTTATTTTTAAACAATGTGGCAGAAAAGGAAAATAAAGGCTGGGATTGGTGTCCAGTTGGTTGAGCACCAGCTAAGCTTGCAGAAGCACTGCCTTCAATCTCCAGCACTGCATGAAGCAGCCATCCTCAGCTTTCTAGGGAGTTCAAGGAGGCGAGGGATAGACCTGGTCTGCTAGAGAGTGAGCTGGGGGGGGGGGGGGAACAGAAGAGAGAGCACCTTAGGACATCCCTTAGGTGGGTCAGGCTACATCAAATCTAAAGACCGAATAGAAGAAGTCAGGATTGCGGGCCATTTTACGAGACTTTTCCTGAGCGCCAAGGAGCAAGAAGCTAAAGGAAAGTGGTCTTGTGGCCCTAGCTCAGAAACACAGCACAATCCAGCCCTTAGGCAATGGAGTCTAGACAGAGCAAGAGAACCCCACCCTCCGGCCAAACACAGCCAACCTTCATGGCCTTCCTGAAGTTCTACTGCAACACAGCCATGTCCATATATTTACAGGTTATTTACCAAGACCCTCCTGGAGAAATGACACAGTGGCGTGGTTTTGACAAGGAAGCAGTCTCACAAGCTACAAATATTTGCAAGTTGGCCTTTTCTAGATAAAAGTTTGCTGGCTCATGGTCTACAGAGCTTAAAGCGCATTTGTCCCATCTGGGCAATGAGGTTTCTAAAGAAAGCAGGCACGGCAGTAGCCTTACAGTCTGGGCATTATAACATTTGACTAAGAGATTTGATTTACTTGGCATCCACCAAGCTTTAATTGGGGTGAGCCCGGGGAGGAAGCCTGTTGTGCGCTTTGGGCCGGCAGAGTGGAGGGCTCCACCGGAGACCTTGCAGGGCGCGGCACACGGTGTGAGAAGTGAGGAGCTTGGAGACTCCTCCGCAGTTAAATGTTGAAGTCCTCTCCTGTGTCTCCAGCGTGCGCATGCATAGGGGCTGTGCACGCGGAGGTGCAGGGGTGTGTCTGTGGAAGCAGAGCCTAGAGCTTGGCTGGCCTTCCTCTGCCGTCACTTCCAGCCTTATCTTTTTTGGGGGAGGGGTGGCGCGTGGTTTTTCACTGAACCTGGACCGGCGGGACAGCCAACGCCAGGAGCCCTCCTGTCTCCGACCCCGCAGCACTGGCATGTGGCTACACTTCTTTTTCAACATTTTTTTTGGGGGGGAGGGATCGGACATGGCTCCTCAAGCTTACGTGGCAAGTACTGGCCAAGCCACCCCCCCAACCCAAAATTAAGGTCCTCACCCCCAGCTACCTTCCTGGGTCGGTCTTGAATGAGGGAATAAGTGAGTGACAGCGATTGCAGAATGCTTTTTCACAAGTGACCATGTGTGAAATCCTGGCTCTTGGGTGACCCCGGACTAGTGCTAACGTGGGGGGAACCAGCAGGAGAGAAGGACACACGAGGAGAGAGTTATTTAGGAACGACTTTAGTCTGGAAAGGGCCGGACCCCTACGTCTTCCACTGCCTTTTCCGCTTGGGTAGAAAGCACGCCGAACGGAGCCTTGCCTGCTCTAGCAAGCAGGGTGGGTTAGAGGCGACTAGGCCTCAGCGGTCCACCCCACACGCTCCCACTGGTCATCAGCCCATAGCAGATTGTCCTGCCTGCAAGAAGCAAAGAGCTTATTCAACTGCTCCGGGCACCGGCCAGACAAGAGGCGTCAGGACAGATCGTGCCCCAAACCTCTGACTCCAGGAGGGTTAAAAGCCACCATGGCTTCATGAGCACATCTTCACCCGAGTTCCCTCACCACAGTGTTTCAGCACGTCACTTCAGACCTTCAAAAATCTGTGGTTGATGAAAGAAAACCCAGTAAGGAGGACGTTCCTTTACACAAGATGAAACTCCACCAAGTGGGCAGAGGACAAGTGTGCGGGCTTGTCCTGCCCACCTGGGTTTTTTTTTTTTTAATACCCAGAGCAAAGCGAGGCCCCAAATGCATGGCAAGGTGAAGTGAATGCTCTGCACTAGCTCGGTGGGGGGGGGGGGGGCGCGCGGGGGGGGGGGATGCAAACCTGAAAATTCACAGCAAGAAAAACATGTCTTACCAAAGTGCAAACCAGACACTTGGCATCCGCTCGGTGTGACGCAGAGCTCCCGGCTGGCAGGAAAACCACAGTAAAGGGCTGATTATCCTGTGAAAGCACATTCCACAGTCTGTCCAAGGCTATTTTTGTTTTACAATAAGGTACAATATGTTCCGTGATGTTCCTGATCGTGGGCACTTAAAACCTTCTATCTGTATACTCATTAATTCCAGTAAACCGTGGAGAACCTGTCCGTCAGGAAAGAAACGCATCAGGTCTGGGCCCATTAAACAAATGCAACAGCAGTGACACACACACGTGGAATGTTTTCGACAGTGAGAGCACCGATGGCTGCCCTCACATTTGTGACAGCTGTAACGGAAAGCTCAGGTGAACTGTGTCTTATGGACCAAACACCAAAGTATGATGGTTTTTGAAAATGAGAGGTTTTGAAAGTCATGTTTAGTCAACATTATTTGTTTAAAAACAATCCCTAAGTCTGCCTCTGGGAGGTGGAGGATTAAGCCAGGAATAAGGGTGAGAAATAAGTGTCGCTGTGTAATCCGGGCCTGTGCATGCTGGAGCAGCTCTGGGAGATCGGACTGGACTTCGGTGGTGCGGTGCGTCAGAGAACAGCCTTCCTTTCCCCTCACCGGGTGGGCCAGCTACGAGGTTGCCCCTGGGAGCCTCGCTGGGCACCCGCCCTCCAGTCAAGAGCAGAGTCTGGAGAATGCTTAACCGGCTGTCACCACCACTGTCACCTCTGCAGACCTGCTAGCTGCTTTTTAACCGTGTAAGGCTCAGAAGCTGGACACAGCGGACTCTGCTGGGCTGCTCCAAAGGTCACAACTAGAAAGCTCAGCAAATTCTTCCTTGTTTGTGTCCTTTGCAGGCTTTGACAAGTTCAGAGGTCAAAAAAAGGTCAGCCATCTGCAACACCTTGGTGAAAGCCCATAGTGTGTGTGTGTGTGTGTGTGTGTGTGTGTGTGTGTGTGTGTGTGTGCGTGTATCAAGAAGACACAAAATGGAAGCTCCTTCTGGGGCTACAGTAAAAGCAATACCATTCCACAAATTTACACCTCATAAGAAAACGTACACAAGCAGGATTATTGTTCCAGTTTAACAACTTTGCTGAGGAGATGAGGACGCTTGAGCCAAACATCTGCATCATATGATAAATGGAAAGCAAAAATGTTCTTTTCCACGCACAGCAGCCACAGCAGCAGCTCCGACACGGACAAGCCCTCTGCTTTCCCTTAATGCTGAGGTGACTGGCCAAGTCGGCTGCCTGGCTAGTGCGCGCACTGCAGGCGCCCTTTTGTGACCTGATTATTTTTAAGTCTTATTATTTTATTTAAATCTTTTTCTTTCTCAGATGGTGGTGTTCTTTTTAAAATCTTTTTTTATAATTTATTCTCTTTACATCCCGATTGTAGCCCCCTCCGTTGTCTCCTCCTGTTCCCTTCCTCCCTTTCCCTTCCCCCATTCCCCTCACCTAATCTTAGCCGTATAACACAGGAGAACCACGCTACCATCCACAGACCTAAAGAAGTTAAACAACAAGGAGGATCCTAGGGAGGACGTTTAATTTTCATTCAGAAGGGCAAATAGCATAGACACCTGAATTGGATGAAGAAAGGGAACAGGATGGGAGCCTACCACAGATGTCCTCAGAAAGATATCACCCAACAGGGAATTGAAGCAGATGCTAAGACTTACAGCCAAACTTTGGGCAGAGCACAGGGAGTCTTATGGAAGAAGAGGGTGGGGATAGAAGGACCCAGAGAGGACAGGAGCTCCACAAGGAGACAAACAGCCAATAAATCTAGGCCCACGGGGATCTGCAGAGACTGATGCACCAATCAAGGACCATGCATGGAGATAACCTAGAACCCCTGCACAGATGTGGCCCATGGCAGCTCTGTCTCCATATGGGTTTCCTAGTAAGGGGAACATGGGCTGTCTCTGACATGAACTCAGTTGCCTGCTCTTTGATCAACTCCACCTGGTGGTGGTGGTGGTGGTGGTGGGTTCTCGCCAGGCCACAGAGGAAGAGGATGCAGGCAGTCCTGATGAGACCTGACAGGCAGGGGTGAGATGGTGGGGGATGTGACCCAAATGTTTGTTTTCAGGTAAGCCTGATGCGGCCTCTCTCTGTGTTTGGCTTGCTCAGTGGCCTGTTAATGTCTTGTACATCTCCATGGCACCTTCCTCATAAAAAACAAAACAACAAAATACAACCTTGTTTTTATTTAGTTTTTATATAGTACAAAAAAATGTGGTGTAAGTCAGCACCTTTCCTGTTGATCCATCTTCAGTGGAAAATTTTAAGTGCTTCAAAGAGAAAAAAAAAAAAGTAGAGAAGGAGGAGAAAATAACAATAAGCCAACCCCCAAGATGATGTCCTTCAGACCTATTGTGTGCAGTCTCTGCCTGCAGAGCCCTTGGCTCTCAGGGAATGTTCAGGATAGGGAGGCAGGACATTTAGACGGATGTCCTGTATTTTATGTCCTTTTTTTTTGTGGGTTCTTGACCTGGGGCCAGTCAGACAACAACCTTGTTGAAGCAGAGAAGTGATAAACACGTCAAATTGTAAAGAAAATGTCAAACCATGGAGATTTCCCCTTGACTCCTTAGCAGTGAGTGTGAGCACACCAGCAGCCTAGAGCTCACCATAAGCAACCAGCTCTGGGTGCTTCTCCCTCAGCGGCACATGGAAAGGGCTTTTCCCTTCCTTCCCCCTGCAACAAGAGGCCAACAGTCAACCTCTGTGGCTCGGCGGGAAATTCTGAGCTCTGTAAAGGAGGCTCAGCGCGGACTCGGTGCAGATAGTCACTGTCAGGTCTGCACACCCAGCGGCAGGCCTTCCCTTACGGACTTGCCCTCACCCTAGATCCCTACCCTTGGGCTCACTCTTAACTAGGAGCAGAGTTTGGAATGTTTGACAAGGAGAGGGGAGGGGAGGCACCAGCACTAAGAGGAGACATGCCTTTTCCTGCACTCTTGTTCTTACACACAAGCCCAGGCAGCCTGTATTGGAAAATTTGCATCTATTGCTCTGACATTTCCACTCCCCTTGCCCCTTCTGCTGTGGAAAGTTCCTCTGGGGAATAATTCTTCAGTTGGTGATGCTTCATCTAAGGCTTAAACATTACATCCTCCAGCCTGACGCTGGAGGTAGGCACTCTGTCTTCTGTCCGCAGGCATCTCTGCCTCTCTGTCTTTGACTCTGTCTCTGTTTGAGTCTCTTTGCTCCCCTGTATGTGCTTGTGTTTGCATGTGTGTGCAAGCCACGGTGTGTGTGTGTACGCATGGCGCACCCTTGTGTGCACAGAAGATCCCCCGCACTGACCTGGAATTCCATGACAACCCATACTGACTGGTCAGCAAGCCCCAAGCATCTGTCTGTCTGTCTGTCTGTCTGTCTCCACTTCCCCAGTGCTGGAATCACAAACACACCACCATGCTCAGCTTTCTTATGTGGGCTCTGGGGATGGAACTCAGAGCTTCACGCTTGCAGAGAGAGCACTTTCCCACAGTCTCCCTGCCCCTAGACTGGTTTTCTAATGGTGAACAGTTCTTACCTGCTGTTCACAGGGAGCAGCATCGAAGCAAACGTCCAGATGCCTGTGTTACAGGAAGGTCCTCATGCTGGGCTGGTGTGCCCCAGACTCTCTTGGCTTACCTCTGCTGCATCTCTTTCCACACTGAAGGTCCCCGGGGCTGCTGAAACCCTGGAGCTAGCAGCAGAGGATCATCGACACCACCTCAGCCTCTTCCCTGGCTGCACGTGGATGCCCGAGGCAAACAGTCAGAGGAGGAGAGGCCCTCGAGTGCCGTTTCCGACGTTGCTGACCTCAGTGGCTCGGCTCTGCTATTGCAGAGTCTGGGGGAGCGGGACACTCACAGTGAGTGAGAAGCTGTCGAGGCTGCCCGCTCCCCAAGCACAGGAAGGAGAAACACATCCCACAAACACCCCGCTCTCCTGCTCCTTCCCACCCTAAACCTCCCACCGCCGTCAGTACCCACCAGGGGCCCAGCCGTGACATTCGGGGCACTGAAGATCCAGATTCCATGGGGATCCCAGACAGTTTGGCATGACTGTGTGTGTGTGTGTGTGCCTGTCTGTGCGTGTTCACATGTGTGTGAGGGAATGGGTACACGTGTGTGCATCTGTGTATATGCTATAAGTTAGTGTTAGATGCTGCTTCTCAGGTGCCATCCCCCTTGACTTCCTCAGACAGCGTCCCTCACTGCTGGGAACTTGCAGACTGTGCAAGGCCAGCTGGTCAGCCATGGAGTGACATGCGATCCACCCATCTGCCTCATGGTGCTGAAATTCCCTGTGTGTGCCACTGCACAGATTCTTCACACAGGCTCAGGGCACGGAACTCCTGTCTTCATGGCGATATTTTATTGGCTGAGCTATCTCTCCACCTCTGACAGTTCTAAACCTTCTCATTCATCTCCTTTCTTCGAATTCAGAGGTGATGAGAAGTTCAAGCCTTGTAGACTCCGGCTCACGTGCTAGGGACCATCGCCTACGCACTAGAGGTGCAACACACCAGCTTTTGTTACTCACGTCTGAGAGCCCATCTTACCCTGCTGTGGAACCACATTATTGAGTGTAGTAACCGCTTCCCGAAGCCAGGGTGGCACCAGGAGTCACGACCACATTGTGGATGAAACTTCCTAGGACGAGCCCCTCTGTTCCTTCCCCTTGCCACGTGTCTTCTTAACCACGGACCGGCCAGTCCCTTAGGATATGGAACAGTAACAACAACAAAGATGTCGGCAGGGATGGCTGGGTGGCCAGCAAGGAGCAGCCAGGCCCATGATGAGACATGGGGCTAGTCTCTGTGGTAGTCGGAATAGGAATGACCCTCGCAGGCTCACAGGTTTCGAATTGCTGGACTGTTGAGAAGGATCAGGGGTGCGGCCTTGTTGGAGGAGTTTTAAAAACTCTGAGGTTTTGAAAGCCCACATCAGACCCCGGCTTGGTTTCTCTGCCGCCATCTTGTGGACCAGATGGGAGCTCTCAGCCACTGCTGCAGCCGTGTGCCCACTGGCACGCCACCGTGCTCCCTGCCATGATGGTAATGAACTCATATTCTGGAAAGGCAAGCAGGCTCCCTGTTTTCTTCTGTACGTTTCCTTGGCAGATGGCATCTCCTCACAGCATAGAACAGTCACTGAGGCATGCTCCTGCCTCCCAAACCACCAGCTCTGATGCTTCTCCAGCCTTCCATAGCACCTGTAGTTGAATCAGCCACTCGGAGCCAAAGATAGCTCCAAATGTAGGGTTTATGGGGAACACAGTCTGTCATCTCCTTAGTGGAGGCCAGTGCTTTTCCTGGTGTGACCTGGTCAGGACCATAAGGCATGGCCACACCCGAGGACAGGCTGGAGCGGACAGGGGCGGTCCCGGCTGTTGGCAGTCGCTGAATATTTCAGGGCTAAATCCACCTTAGGATAAACAAAGCCGCTTAAGCTAACACACTGGCCTTGTAACTGGACATATCCTTAGTGTTCTGAAGACCAGCAAATGAGTCGGCCTTCTGTGGCTATGATGAATCACCTGGCTGATGAAGTAATAAAGGAAGGCACTTCAGTTTGGCTCACAGACTTGGAACTTCTGCTCTGACCATAGGTTTGGGCTGCTGGGTGCGGTGTGGATAGACATGGTTGTGCAGTCGTTAGTACAGGGGCAGAAAGCTGTCACTGAATGTCTAATGCCATCCAGGGCCCATGTGTTAAAGGCTTTTTCACACTCCCCAGTGGTAGAGTCAGGGCAGCTGGCCCTGGCTTCCTCGTCTTGCTGCATCCTGCCTGTGGGGTAGGTGGTTCTGCTTGCTGAGGGCTCCTGCCATGATGTGGTCTGAGCATGGGGAAAGTGATCTAGCAACATAGCCAGCTTGCCCGGCAGGTATGGCCGGCAGGTGCCTGGCTCAGCCATGGGTAACAAGACACCTCTGTGGCCAGCTTTGTGTTTGCTCCATTCTCAGACTTGTTTGACTGGAGACACCAGGCAATTTTAAAACCGAGAAATAAAAACGGTGAAAAGAACCACTCAGTATTTGGCTTCCTCACGAAGTAGCAAATCTTTTAATATGAACGCACACATTTTGAGCAGCTCATACAGGCCTGGAGGGGCTCGCTGATGACGTATGAACACTCACACCAGTTCTCACTAACTCCAGAAAATGCAGTGTCACAATAGGGATGCCTGTGAGACTGTCTTAAAGGACTTAGTGGGGACCTCGCTCAGCTCAGTCCGTAACAGTGACATAAATTAGTTACACTGTTACAACTCTCAAGAAAGAAGTTTTCTGCAATGTTTTCTCTGATTGGCCGGGAGCCCTGGGTTATAACTATTTTATTGTATAGATTTTATTCAATGCATAACTTGAGTGTTCTCTCTTTCCTCCCCTCCCCTCCCCTCCCCTTCCCTCCCCTCCCCTCTTCTCTCCTCTCCTCTCTTCTCCTCTTCTCCTTTCCTCTCCTAAAAATCTAGTCTGATCAGAAAGTGTAGACATGTTTCTTGATACAATTCCACAAACAATACAGGGTAACTGCCATTTGGATGTCATTGGGTTGTGTTGAGTATTGCCTGGAGCTCAGGAGTGACGTGTGAGCAGCAGGGTAGCTGCAGACCATATGCAATCACGTGCTGCTCCATATAGAACACGAGTGTCTTGGCGTCCATGGACAGCTTGGTACCAAGCTCCCAAGGGTGCGATGTATAAGATTTGCTCTCTGTGCTATGCGGCAGTCTGTCTGAGGAGGAAGTATTTTGGGAAAAAAAGTAAAATGCATTTTTTTTTTTTTTTACTTAAGTTGGCTTGGTGATCAAATAAATACCATGAATGCTTCTGTAAAGAAAAAATATCCGTGGAAACTCACATAAAAATGTTTCAAGTGGGTTTAGTTGTTTGGGGAACTTGGCTATTCAGGATGCTCTCTGAATCCCACTGAAGAAGTAAAGGCTGACTGGCAAGAGCAGCAGAGGCTGCAGTTTATCCAGAAGTCTCCCTCCCTGAGGCTGGAGGCAAAGAGAAGGCAGCTGCCAATGCTGAAGCCCCGGGAGAAGCCTGAAGGTGAGGGAGAATCCTGGAATCAGATGAGAAGATGCAGCTCATGAGCCAGTCTCCAGGAAAGAATGTGTGTGGCTTTCCCGTGGAGAGCTCCAGCAGCCCGAAGCAGAACCGCGAAAACCGTGACCCAAAGCTACGGAAAGATGGCTGCTCACCTCACAGTGAGCTCCCCTGTGACAATGCACAGAGCACTCCCGACACTGGTGTCCCCTCGGGTCAGGGCTGGGGCAGCTCCTGTCACTGGTGTCCCCTCGGGTCAGGGCTGGGGCAGTGCTGCCTTCGCTCGGCACGACAGTAGCCCGGCTGAGCTGAGTCTGCTCTGACCCTCCTGCCTCACTTGCTGCTTCTCCTGCTCAGAAGCACTCATCACACCCTCACGAAAGTGTTCTCAGTTGTTTCTCCCTGCGGTTCTGCCTCCCTCCCTTGGGCCTTCTGCTCTAAAGTCCCAGGAGACTGCAGGTGTGTAAGGAGAGTGAGCCCCAGAGCCATCTGCTTTGAAGAGCGAACCAACCAAGCCAACCCATTGTGAACGTTCTCACACGGGTCCCTGTTTTGTGCCTCTAGACTCTCCGGCGCTGAGGAGGGCTGAGGCCAGGTGGCAGGGGGTGCCTGCACGCCGGCCTGTGTGCCCACGTCGGTGTACGTGTGTCTGCGTGTGCGGCTGCACTGGTTACTTTCCTGTTGCGCGGATTGGACGACACGACCATATGCAATGCAAGGAAGAATCTACTTTGGGTTTTGGGTCCAGAGATGAGTGTCCCTGGTGACAGGGCAGGCCTGGCGGCAAACAGTGACTCGGGAGTTAAAAGCTCACACCTCAAACTGCAGAAGAGAGTGAAACCAATCTCAGAGCTCTGCCTGGGATGTACAAGGCCGTACCACCACAGCTTTCCCAAATGCATCGTTAACCAAGGCCCACGTGTTCGGTTGTCAGAGACTCGGGGACCTGCCTCTTCGAAATCACAGGGAGTGTGTGTGCACGTCGCGCTGATCTATCCGGATGCAGTTCTTCACATATGTGCTTTTGAGTCTGTGTGTGTGCGAGTGTGTGCGGCACTCATAGGCCTAAGTGTATCTGTTCCTCTATACACAATGTAAGCTAAGAGGAGGACCTTGAATTTCCCAAACCAAGACCCACAGCCATAGAGTTTAGAGACTATGCTTCTCAAAGGGGTTTCTACAAGCGCTTGGCAGTAGTGGGGCTTGGAGCAGCCGTTTCAGGCTGCCACACCCTCAAGCAGGGGCGCCAATTCCGAGACTGGAAGAATCAACTTTATAGAAATGGCTGTGTAACCAAAAGAAATCTGTATACTCAGTATAATCCAGTCAATATTGGAGTAACACTCTTCAGAGAAATTGAGAATAATAATCCAAATATTTATATAGACGTACAGCAGGCTCCGGGCAGGGAAAGTAATCCTGAATAAAAATAACTTTTAGACTTTTCAATACCTGATTTCAAGATAGACTACAGAGTAATGATAATATCAGCAGGATGGCACTGGCATGAAACGAATAGATAGATCAATAAAACAGAATAGAGCACCTAGACACAAGACCATACAATAGCCACCTGATTTTTTCTGAAGATGACAAAATGCATACCGCACAAGAGACAACATCTTCAACAAATTGTGTCGGGAAACTAGATCTCCACACGGGGAAGAGTGAAACTAAATCCTCACCTCAAAACCCACAAAAATTTATTCCAAATTGATCATGGACGTCCTTAGAAGACCTGGGACTCTGACACTGTGATCAGAGAAAATAAATGTGTTTGAACACAAAGGCATGTGTAAAGGCTTTCTGAATGAGACTCTAGTCACTCAGGAAATAAAGCCAATAATCAACAAATTCAATCTCATGAAATTAAGAGGGTTTGTGCAGTAAAGAGAAGTACCAATCAGGAGACTAGACAGCCTGCAGAACAGGAGACAAGCTGTGCCCGCTGTGTACCTGACAACAGACTGGACCATGCAGGACTCAGGAAACTAAATGTTAACAAAATAAGGAGCCCAATAAAAATGAGCTGTGGGATGAACAGAAACACCAAAAGAAGAAACACACATGGCTGATAAGCGTTCTCAAAAGCATTTGCCATCCTTAGCCATCAGGAAAACACAAATTAAAACTGCCATGAAGTTCTATCTCAGCCCAGTCAAAGTAGCTGTGGAGAAAACAACCTAGAGCAAATGCCACGGTGGTGTGTGGAAAGGGGAGGTTTCTCTGCTGCTGCTGCTGCTGCTGCGGGTGTGAATTGGCACCATTGCTATGGAAACCAACGTGGAGGTTCCTCAGGAGCTGGAAATAGAACTGCAGTGTGACCCAGCTACACGCCCCCCAAGGTCACCATGTCCTCCCCGGGAGCTGCTCACTCGTGGAAGTTTGCTGCTGCTCTGCTCACACCAGCTAGGAGATGGATCTCAGCTGGCGGTCCGTCAGCTGGTGTGTATCAGCCACAAAAAGAGTAGAATTTTGCAGGAGAGATGGGCGGAAAAATAGGACATCCTAAATGAGGTAGCCCCAGCCCTTTCCTGCCCTCTGTGGATGCTTGTACATACCTGGGCATACAAGACACATAGACAAAAATACACATACACATAAATAAAATAAACCTCTAAAAATAAAAGTGTAAAATAGAATGTGAAGATGTAGGGACAGTATATAGAATAAGTGACACTTGCATGAGGCTAGAAACCGATTTATTTATTTATTTATTTATTTATTTATCTATTTATTTAGGTTTTCGAGACAGTGTTTCTCTTACTTTTAACACAAGATCTGAAAACTGTAAATTATGAGGAAAATTATGGAGGAAGAAGGGATTTATGAGTGAAAATGAATCTGGAGAGAAAGATGGAGAAAAGTGAAAGAACAAGCTACTAACAGAAAAAACGCTAAGAATTCTGATCTTGACCTGTGGCTCTGACACTCTGCTCTGCTGCCTGTGAGAAATGATTGGCAGGTCCGTGTGCCTCCCAAGTAGTCTTTACACTTTCGCCTTGTGGGTGTGAGGAAACATTCATATCCCAATTATTTCATCACTTACATCTCACAGATACTGATTTGTGATAGAGAACTCTTTCTGTTCAACAAATAAGGCCTTAAAATACGAATTAAAATAGATGTTTCTCCCAGGAAGACACACGCGGCCAGCCACCACAGTACAGCCTTAGTTACTAGCAAAACAGAAATTCAAACTGCAGCATGAACCCACTTGCCTTGTGGAATGACCGTTACCAGAAGGTAGTTGCCAAAAACTGATGGTGGACTTTTGGAGAAGTTGGTGGGATGTCAAAATGCTAGAAGTACTTTGGTAAGCACCACCGACTTTGGTTGCACACTCTAAAGAAAGAAAAACATGTTATTTCAAAAGCTCATAGAAAATTTTTTCTAACGGTCAGTGGTGAAAACAGCCTAAAGACCTACTCGCTGATGACTAGATGAATGAGTGAAGACATATCTAAACAAGAATGCTATTCAGTCTTAAAAGGCAGCACAGTACAGACACACATCACAGCATGGAGAAACCTTGAGGACACTGTTAACCGAAGGCCTGTCACAGACGTCCTCACGTTACAATTCCATTGGCGTGACATGCTCAGAAGAGGCCAACTCACAGAAGCAGAAGCTGATTGCGGTTCCCCATAGCTGGGGCAGTGGGATCAGAGAGAGGCCATCAGTGGATATGGCTGTTCTGTGGGGTACAGATAAAATATTCTGCAACCGATGGTGTTTACAGATCTCTGTAAATATACCAAACACAGACCTGAGTAGCTGAAAAAATAAATTCAGTGGTATATGAGGATAATTCAGCAACATTGTTCCTTAGAGATTTCTATAATAAGGGATAAAAATAGTATTTTGCTGCCAGTTGGATTTCAGGTTTATGATGCGTTAGAAGCTGTTTTCTGTGTAGTCTATTTGTCGTGTTCTTTTAGTAGGTTTGGGGTGACTCAGGGTGCTTTTATATACCTTAGCCCATTCCTAGCTCACTCTAAACACCCCTGCCATTAGCAATATTAGTTGTTAAAATGAAAGAAAATCCCAATCATTCAATTTTACCAATAAAGACTCAGGAGCCAGATGCTGGGGTGAAAACCTTCTAGCTCAGAGAGGCAGAGAAAGCACCAGCTGACCTTCCTCCTCAGCTGATGTCCTGAAGGAAAAAGCCAAAAGCCAAAAGTCCTTTCTTCTCCCCAAGGCTGTCCTAAGTGCTCTTCTCTCAATGCCCCTCCTTCCTGTTAATCCCTGTCAGCTGGTTTCTTGCTCAGCCTCTTGACCTAGGGTTAACTTCATTTAATCCTGTGTACAGAAAGCTCTTGAATTTAAGGTGTGTGCTAGGGCTGAGCCATTCTACAACTAGAAACAGGTTTTCACAGTTCACAATCTTGAGGTTCTCACTGTGAACTGGCAGCAAGCTGTTCCTGGAACTTTCTCTCTTTTCTCTCATAGGGCACTCTCCTGTGTTCAAGCCTCTCATCATAGAATCTCCAGTACTTCATGGTTTTATCTTGTGGTTTAAACTTTTGTTTCTACCCCAATCTCATACATAAATTATTTTATGGATTCCTTTAATACTTTAAGATTGGTTTTAAGTCTAATCCAGCTGGAGTTAATTTTTGGTGATACATAGCAGGAATTCCACATTTCCTTTTTTCTGCTTGGAAACTGAAATGTTTTTAGAGCATTTATTGAGCAGTTTATTCCTTTCTCACCAACTGAAGACGCCATTTGCTCTACGATGTATATGAAAGCATATAGCCAGCTTCCCGGGTCCTCCGCTCTGAGCTTTTCCTTGACTGAACGGGCTCTGCTGAAATAGCACACATTGAACATTTCCTAACTTTACAGCCAGGCTTAATCTTAGCTAAAGTGAGTACTAGACTGTCATAGCCGTAAGAAATAAAGATGTCTGGTTATGGAAGGGGCCGTGTCCAGCTGGCTTTGGCACCAAATATAAGAAGTCGGTGAGGAGACTGAAGAACAGATTCAGTTCATCCTCAGGAAGGCTGGAGCAACCCTTTGCTTGTCTGGGAGCTTGCCCTCTGCAGACCCTGCAGTCAGGCTCGGGGTCCAGAGGACTGGAGCACACACTGTGCCCGTTCTGCCGTTTTGGCGTGCTTTCCCCAAGTCTCGAAACTGCTGTTGGGAGACTGTGTTTGCAAGCTCTGAGATAAATCAGATGGCCTGTTTTGCTGCCTCCGGCTCCAGGATGGGGTGGGGATTGGTGGCTTTCTGTAATTCTTGGGTGGGAGGCAGGTGTCTTGAAACTGTGGGCCTGTTTTAAGGTCTTTGCTCCTGTGGGGTGGGTTCCTTCACTGGTTTCAGGGAGTAAGGCATCATTCCTATTTTATCTCTGTCCTGGTAAAACCATACGGAGGTGCCAGTTCTCTGAAAGCTTGGTAACTTTTTCACTAGAACCACCTGACGTTATCACATGAGGTAAACACTCACTCACACTCCAGCAGGCTCTCTGCTATGTCTCCCTGTCATCGAGAAACAGTGGAGCACAGCTTCCAAGCCGAGTCTGGGGCTGTTCTTACATTGCCCTGGATCCCAAGCATGCACAAAGCCACAGGGATGGGGCAACCAAACAGGCCAGTGGAGAGATCCAAAAGGTGAGGAGTTGAACTCTCGTCCCCACATCCAGCTGATAGGTGTCTGCGATGCTCGCCAGGGCTCAGTGGAAGCCTCTGGAAGGTTTCAGAAAGAGCAAGCTCATGAGCTGCAGGCCTCCTCACTACGCCCTCGTGAAACAATGAACATTGGTGTTAAATGTCTTTTGTAGTTTGTTAAGCAGCCATAGATAATACATGCATAACTAAAATAATCACCATAAGTAAAAAATCCAAATGAGCTAAAGAAGTGGAGTGTTTGTATATAACTGGAAAAAACTATAACAAATGACTAGTTGGTTGTTCCTGAGAGTGGGTCTTTCCGGTAGAGCCTGGGCGTTTTCAGTGGTGAGGTCAGGTTTCACCGTGTCCCGGGAGCACACAGCTAACCTACAGTGTGGTGCAGAGTTTCCCAGCAGTCAGTGCAGACCTGGGTATGGGGTTTCTAAGCCTAATCTCTGGTAATTTAACCCCTTCTGCCCAAACCTGCCCACGTATCCCTGCAGACTAAACTCCACCTCCCCAGGAGACGAGGGGCCTGGAACAGTCCAGAGGGGTACACCAGGCAGCAGGGCAGGGGGCCGTGTTTAAATCTCCACCTGTTCAGCAAGACCTAGAGGCCAGTCTGAAGTACTGACCTCTCTGCTCAGCGACTGGAGAGCAGAGAGAAGCGGCAGGCTTAGAACGAAGCACAGAGTAACATACTGTCACTGTGATCCATGCAGGGGTCACCCGGGGAAGGCAACATGGTCAGAACTGTGTCCTCCATGAGATGACAAAGTCCTAACCCACAGCCCAGGGAAAGGAGAGTTTACTTAGAAACACACCGAAAATCGCCAACTTGGATCACTTGAATCCAACATGACTGATCTCCATAAACAGCAGAAATCTACACAGAAATGGATACACGGGGAAGATGTGGAGATGTAAGGAGGAGATGGCTACCTGCCTGCCAGAGTCTGTCAAGAGCCGGGGAGAAGCAGATGACAGAAGAATGACCCCTCTCCCCTGCTGCCAGTTTGGAGTCCTGACAACAGACCTGTCAGACTGTATCTGCCTGTTGTTGAAGGTCCCAGGAGATGAACACTGTGGGCTGTCTGCCTGTGGCTGATGACAGTGCCTGCCTGCCGTTAAAGAGCTCTGCCAGGCCAGTGTGTGAGGGCAGGTACCCCAGGGGAAACAGCATTTCCCAGTGGGTGGAAAGGGCTGCCACACAACCCTCTTCCTGGGGCAGGGTTGGCAGGGCCTGGCGGCTTTCTTTCAGTGTACGTAGGCAAAGCAATCACTATAGCTTCTCTGAGAAAGCATTCAGTAGGTGACAGCTGCAGGGAAAATGGAGTTCCGGTGCCTCCCAGGACCCCATCTGAAGCCATTACCCAGGTAATTCATGAGCATCTCCTCTGCTCCCGGCGAGGACCCTCCTCACATCAGGGTGGAGGACGGGTTCTCACGCTCTAACGTCCACAATGCTGAAACAAGCACAGAGACTGTCCCCAGTGGCCCAGGCTCTCTTTGCTACCCTGTGACTCAGGCTACCACGATGCCAAGCAGTGTGCGAGACTCAAGGGGTAGAATTTTGAAAAGGAAAATTGAGACCCATGAGTTTTCTTTTCCTGGAAACTGATAGTTTGTGGAGTGAAGAGGGGTCTTTGTGGAGTAAATGGTGGTCTCAGAGGCAGGGTTTTCTTCCATTTCCTGAGACTGCATTTTAAAAAATCTCTAAATAGCTGTGTTCTTCTGCATGTGAGTGGTGAGGCATGCCACTTTTTTTCAGCCATATTGAGTATTTTAAGTGTGCTATTTGAAATTCGGGAAAGGAATTCTTAGACATGTGTTGGGTAGAGCTGTTTAAACGGCATAAAAGTAAATCTTCAAAGACGGCAGGAGGGGCCAGCTTTCATTCTGAGAAGTAAGCGCAGTCTATTTTAATGCCTTATGTGATATTTATTCATTTCTGTATTCATGTGCGCTATGTTTATCTACCCACGTTTCACATTTATATGCTCCACATTTTAGAGATGTGTTCAGTTTTATGTTATGTTATGGGCGTTTTGTATGTCTGTGCACCACACTCATGCCTGCAGAGGCCGGAAGAGGGCATCCGGCCCCCTTTGAGTAGAAATACAGATAATTGTGAGCTGCCCTGTGGTACTGGGAGCTGAACCTTGTCCTCTGGAAGAGCAGCAAGTGTTTGTAATGGAAAAGCCATCTCTCTAACCTCGATATGCTCCATATTTTAGACTTAAAAATATGGATATATTCTGAGTAGGCTGCAAAATGTTAAAATTATTTTGACTTTAATATTTTTGAAGTCCTGAGGCTGAAGCCCAGAGCCTCATGGATGGCAGGC
The DNA here is from genome assembly GCF_907164565.1 of Psammomys obesus. NCBI lineage: Eukaryota > Metazoa > Chordata > Mammalia > Rodentia > Muridae > Psammomys > Psammomys obesus. The sequence goes on along the minus strand of NW_026592666.1, from coordinate 12,523,660 downwards.
AAATCTCTGCTGCCAAGCAACACCCCAACCTGACGGCAAAAGCCAAATAAATGTTGTGGGTAAAAACTCTAGATTTCAAGGAAATGAAACAAGAGTTTTATAAAAGCACAATTACTTGATTAAAGAAATGGCTCAACCGTTAATACCACCCGCTGCTCTTGCGCGCGCGCACACACACACACACACACACACACACATTGGGTAGCTCACAATGGCCTGTCTTTCCGGTTCTGGGGGTTCTGAACCCTCTCCTGGCTTTTACAGACGCCTGCATATATGTGGCATGTGCACACACGGGCATGCTCCCACATAAGATGTGAAAAGAATTTGAAAAGACAGACACATAATCTATAAGAAAAAGAAACATCCAACAGAGAGCAGTTAGGAGGTGGCATAGCCAAGAGAATGGGCATTGTCTAAAAAAAACATGTCTGTTACTTCTATATCCAGAAAAATCAATAATCCTTTGCTGATTTTCCCACGCAGTTTCCTATTTGCTAATTCCATCTGGATTCTTGTTTTTGCAGTGTTAGAAGCCCCATAGGCAGCTGCTAGGATCCAAGATGAATGTCACTAAGGGAAAACCATTTCCCCCTTTCAGTGCTGCTCGGATGCCCCAACTCCAGTCCTCCAAGGCCCCTGTACCACTGCCAGCAGATGCCCCTGACTTAGAGAAACCCATGTGTGCATGGATCTCTCCTCAGTGAGTGACTGATGCTTGTTCCCTGGAGCCTCTCGAGAAGGTCTCGGAATTTTCTCTAGCTATTCAAAATAGCAGAAAGCATTTGATCCTCCTCAATCAATCTGTGTTTTAGGACCATACCACCCAGTTCAAGGGCATTCTTACAGCGTGAGCTCACTCAAAGATTCAAGAGTAGCTGGAACCCAGTTACAATGTTCTGGTCCCCACGTATTACACCAGGTGCATGTTCTTCACTCCAGACTCCAGGGAACTTTCTGGGAGGAGCAGTTTGTCCGTGTTGACTACATACTTGACTGCGGTGTTGTACAGAAGATGCCAGGAAGAATGGGCCTCTGTTTTAGGAAAGGCTGTTAAAAGGAACTGGAAAAACAAATTCTTCATAACTTCCTCTTGAGACTTTCATTAAGAGCGTTTATTCTCAGATGAAGGGGATTAAGGAAAAAGGTATTTCAGCTGTTAGTTGATGCCAGACCCTGAGCGGCTAGCTCTCAACTTATGATGAGCTAATTGTGAACACTCTCCTGAGCTGAGCGCTGTTTACCCTCTTGCTGCTAAGGATCCTGCTAACCGGAAACGGGCTTCCCGTAGCTATTCCTCAGCTCCTGTGGCAGGCTCTGCGTCTGATGATGAGACGGGAACAGTGCCACGACCCCTCCCCTCTGACAAGAAGGGTGAAGTCAAGCACAGAAGGGGAGAAGGGTTTCCGGACGGTGCGATGAGCTGCTGGCAGCCTGGCTGGCAGGACTAGGATGGTTTTCTCCATGCCACGGTTGCCGGGTGGGGTGACAGGCTGCCCTAGACAGGCAGTGTGCCATTAGCACCAGCTGCGCCCAGGGGGCGTGCGCAAGCCAGTTCTTCCATCTTCTCAATTTGGTGTCAGAGCCGTCATCACAGGTGAACTGAGTCAGTGGGGGAGGCTCCCGGTGTCCTGACGCGAGCAGGTGGCCTTGGAAACCCGTAGAGAGGCCTGGCTCTGATGCTGCCCTGCCCTGCATCCCATAATTTGCCTTTTAAACAACAGAAGAAAGCGGGGAGAATGATAAGCAGGTAGGAAAAGAAAACTCTTTGGACAAGATTCAGTTGGTTTTGGTTTTCGCTCTTTCAAAGCAGGAGCCTTAAGCCAGAAGGGGAGCAAGTGGCACAGCCGGTAGCCACACTGGGTATATGTGCACTCTGCCGAGAACCAGAGCTGCAGGGTTTCCTCTCGGGCACTGAGAGCAGTGGAACAAACTACCTCAGAGACTACACCGCTCTCCAGAGACCGGCCCGAAGCAGGGAGGGGTCTGTCAGTTGCTGTTATCAGTGTTGTTTTCTGGACCTTGCAAAGGTACACCAAGAAAGGCAGACAAGTGTCTTCACAACTTGAAAGCAAAGGAAATCATTAATTTGATTCCTTTAGGCAAGGAGTTCTAATTGATCAGGGCTCAAAATATACAGTCTGGATTCTTTCAGTTGATGAAGTATGCAACCCATTAACTTTTCTTTATCTTAGAGCCAAAATCGCTAGGACTAAGATAATCAGGAAAGGGCAACAGTCCTGAGTTATGTGACCAGAACCCAGTGTCCTGCAAGTGGACACCTCAGCAGCCTCTGTGACCACACTTTTCCCTCGGCAGACCGCCACACAAAGCCTTTCTCTGTGAGGACCCTGGAGAATCCACGGTGGCCCAGCGTATTGCTAGCAAGTCCTGGAAGTCCTGGCAGGGCGGTGGGGTATGGGAGAGGCCTGACTCTGAGGCTGCAGACTCAAGAAAAGGGAAGGGAGCAGGAGACAGAGAAATAAACCCTGAGAAGCAGATGGAGAGGTGAGCTCCATGGCAGTGTAAAATCTAGAAGCAGGGAGAGATGAGACAGTGCTGGAGAATTCCAAACACTCCAGGGAGACCCTGGGAGGGCAGAGGTGGTGAAATTGAGGGCCATGGTTGAAGGAAGTGCTTCAGTTCTTTGCCACTGAGGAGGTTTTCTCCTTGTGGAAGCTGCACGTCCGATCTGTGGAGTTCATGTGACTATACAAATCAGGAATCCTCTTGTCTGAGCACAGTGCCTGCTGAGGAAGAACACTCAGTTCCATCCTCGTGGAGGGGCAGGGGCTAACATAACGTGGGCCTCCTGGTACAGCACCGGCATGCAGCTCTGTCCCTGTACTTTTCCCATCACACCCACAGGGCGCAGAAGACCGTGATATTCAGAAACAGGACTTTGCAGATGTAATTAGCTATGCAGAAGAGAACATGCTGGGATATGAGAGATGTGAAGTCGAGTAAACTTTAAGTCCCTCTCAGAGTCAACAGAGCAATTCGGAGATACAGTCACATGAAAGGGGAGGCGAAATCAGAGTGGAGTGTCCAATGAGTGACCAGGGGACAAATGGGTCCCCTGGAACCTTCCACAGTTGGGTGTCCCTAAAAACACCTTGCTATTTAGGGTTTCAGTCTCCAGAACCATAGGAGAATAAACGTTGGTTTATGTTATCAGGTGTGTGATTTAGATAGCGGTCCTTAAAGAAACAGTTAGGCCCAGTTCAAAACTCAGCCAGGTTTCTGTCTCAGGGCCTTACGACCAGATGAACAGGGAGAAGCCAAAGCCAAGAGGCATGAAACCTGACTGGAGGAGGAGTCTATCAAGTCAACAGCGTCATGTTCACACATTGTCTCCCTCCGGAGGAAGACTGTTACACAACAGGCCGGGAGCCCACTGAAAGCCCGAGGGTGGTGTTGCTCAATGGTCTGTGTTCTTCTGAAGAGAAGCGCTCCAGCACAGAATGACAGAGAGCAAGAGAACACCTGCTTCCACAGCAGTGAGGACTGCGATGTGGGGCCTCAGTCACTTCAGTTGACTCGACTTGAAGCCGTTAGGACCCTGGCCCTGAGCTCTGACCAGCACAGAGTTTTCTGACTATAGTAACAGTTATCAAAATTGGAATTTGCCATTGATGCCATCTTTACCTAGTCCACAGCTCATAAATAAAATTCGTTAATTTTCCTCCTTCCTTTCTTTCTTCTTTCCTTCTTTCTTTCTTCCTTTCCTTTCTTGTCTTCCTTCTTTCTATTCTTCTTCCCTTCCTTCCTTCTTTCTTTCCTTTCTTCCTTCCTTGTTTCCTTTCCTGTCTTTCTTTTTTCTTTCCTTCTTTTCTTTTTTCTTCCTTCTTTTTTCTTTCCTTCCTTCATTCCTTCTCTCTCTTTCTTTCTTCTTTCCTTCCTTCTCTCTCTCTCTTTCTTTCTTGACCAAGCTGGCCTCTAACTCATGAACTCACAGAGATGGGCCTGCCTCTGCCTCCCTTGAGTGCTGGGATGTTTCTTTTATTTGTACCTGGATTAGGAAAGAGTCCAGACTCCCTCGCCATACTGGGTCACTGCGTCACTGTGTCACTGTGTGTGTGTCTGTTCTTCTAAAGCAGCTTCCCAGCCTTTCATAGTCTCACTTCGGGTTCTGCAGACCTTGGGGAGCATGGTGTAGTTTTCCCTTCAGTTGAGGCTCATCTTTCACGAGCGTCACATGGGGAACTTGGAGCTGGCTCACCCCACTACTCTTATTTTTGCTAACATCTTTCACTTGATTAACTGAGCACCAGCCACTTCCTCATTAAGTCCAGCCTTCCCAGTGGCCCTTCACCCTGCTCCTCACGCTCAGCCCATGGAGGGCAGGATGTGTCGGGCTCTCCCCGGGTCTTCAGATACTCCAGGAAGGACTAGAACCACTCTGAGAGACCACAAAGGGCCAGATTCACACAAAGGCCTGGCCTGATTTTCACAATCTGTTGCCTTTTGTCTTCAGAAGTACTTTTGATTTACTCCTTTTCAGCTTTGCTACAGTCACTTAATTATCCTTCAAGTGTTCTTCCGAGTCTAATAGCTTTAAGTTTCTGAAATAGTGTATTTCTTAAACATTTTATTTTTTATTATTGTTAGTTTGTGTGTGTGTGTGTGTGTGTGTGTGTGTGTGTGTGTGTGTGTGTGTCCACAAATGCAAGTGCCAGTGGTGGCCCTGTGTGTTCTAGTTTATGTCAGCTTTACACAAGCTAGAGTCATGGGAGAAGAGGGAGGCTTAGTTTGGAAAGCGCCTCCACAAGCTGCTCTTGTGGCTAAGCCTGTAAAGAATTGTCTTAGTGATTTATCTGGGAAGGCACTGTGTGTGTGGGGCCATCCCTGGGCTGGTGTCCTGGGTTCTCTAGGAAAGCAGCTGAGCAAGCCAGTGAGCAGCCCTCCATGGCCTCATTAGCTCCTGCCTCCAGGTTTTCCCTTGTTTGCCTGTCTTCCTTCAGTGATGAACAATGATCTGGAAGTGTAAGCCAGTGAACCCTTTCTTCCCCGATTCCTCGGTCATGGTGTTTCCCCGCGCTCAGTAGCCCTAACTAGGCCACCTGCTCCGGAGCTGCAGGGACAGGCAGTTGTGAGGCGCTCTGGAGGGACCAAACGCAGGCCTTCTCAAGAGCAGTGTCAGCTCTCCCTGACCTCTCTCTCAAGCCCCTGCGGAGGCGCTTCTCAAGCATACTTCTGTTTATGTAATTAACATAGCTCGTGGTTAGATTCCTTCTACAGCAAGGGCCCTGCAGAAGCAGATGTGCCGGTGTGTGCCTTCCTCTAAATAAAGGCTCGGTTACTGCTCAAGCCACCATCGGTACTTGACATGTGCCGAGATTCCTAAAAGAAGGGACAACACTTATCTAGGCTGTGAGCTGAACAAATTTTGACTGGCTGTACAAAAAAAAAAACAAAAACAAAAACAAAAAAGCTAAGATCCAAAAACAACTTCTCAATGTTTTTATTAGACTAGCCCTAAATTAATAGATCAGTTTGAACAGTTGCTATTTCACAATTTGTCATTTTGTAATTTTCAAACCCTCATTGAAGTACTACTTGCTGCTCTTATATTTTCACAGTCAACTTAAGTTTTTCTTTGGTTGCACACACACATACGTACAAACTCTTCCGTGGATAAGCACACACAGACGTTTACACACAGTTGGGGAGGGAGGAGGCTCTGAGCTGCCACTTTGGGAACGGAATCTGTGCACAGACTTAAGGGCTGAGAAAGCAGGGAAGAAACAAGGCAGGTGGGTGCTGGAGGGCGGGCGGGGCTCACACCAGGGTTCTGTCTGCTTCGAGGACAGAGCACACTGAGGGCAGGAGAGACGGTGGGCGGGGACACTCCTGACATCAGGAAAATGATCACAGGGCTAAGAAAGTGGTCTACTAAAGCCTCTGTAGTATACGTGAGTGCTTTAAGCTCAACAGACATTTTCTGTAGTTGAAGTGAATTAAGTAACTGATGAAATGAATTATGTATGCACACACATGCACGAATACAGCATCTACATAGACATACATCACACATACATGCATATCCAATGTTTGAAATGAATCAAAGTGCAAGGGAACAGAGGCCATGGGGAAGACAGGAAAGTGCTCAGCGGAATCCAGGAAGAGCAGAGAATTAGGCCCCATTTATTCCCCAGGTGAACTTCAGGGGGTTCCTCTCTAAGAATCCTTACAACCCCGCCCCCAACACAGGGGAAGCTAGCCAGGAGGAAAGACTTTCCTGCTTTCTTCCAGACTGATTTCTCTGCATGCTGCAACCAGAGTGTGTGGCAGCTTCCGCAACGGGGTCTTTCTGTCTTCTGGTGGGCAGCCAGGAGCAAAGGCGGCAGTTCGTGTCGTTCTTCCGAGCCTCCTGGGCCCTGCTGACCAGCAACTCAGAGGGATATGTCCAGTTCTCAGCACTGAGGTTTTCATTAAATGCTCATGCTTCCGGGAGAATCTTTCCCCACCTATGTGGAGTGCCTGACTCAAACTCCTTTGTAAAATTACATCTATTACTAATGAATAAAATGAAATGATGGTACTAACTAAGGATCTTTAAAGAAAACATACTGGGTTTTCAGAAGGTTTCTCCACACAGCCTTGGCTTTGCTTAACCCTATCCCTTCTCCTCTCTCAGCCAAGCCCACGCCCCCAAGCTGAGCGTCAGACCTCCAGCACCCCCCACCCTTTCTCGCCACGCCTGTTTACTGTCCTGTCTCATTATATCTCATGGTTTAGTTGTAGTATCAGAAGTTTCGTGTAGCTTCTTCTCATATGCTTCACATGCAAGCTGCCGGGGGAGAAAGGACTTCAGGAGTCCACCGTGTCTGGACGCCGCATGCTGCCATGAGGGCCTGCCGGGCAAGGTGTCCCACGGTTGGAGCAGTGGGGATGACACCGTCCTCTGGTATGGATTGAGGCCCACCCCACAGACGGGAATTTATACCTGGTGCTGTAAACACAGTCAGAAACACGGCTACAGCGCTTTCACACCCGACCTTACTGCTATTCTTGGTCAATGATCATGTTGTTAACTGCCTTCTAAATGCTTACATCTATGCCACAGATTTTGTTGTGCGGACGTAAGCCATGGTCACAGGAGCCTCTTACCCCAGGCAGTGGTGTTGATAACCAACCGGCCCAAGGGCGGAGAACACGGGACTGTGTCCGGCTGGAAGTGGGACATTCATATCGGCCTCCCCACCAAAGAAATCGTTTGTCTGGGCCGTGAGGCTCTGCACACAGGAACTCCCCTGACACACGCTGCCGGGCCTCAGCGGCTCTCTGGAATTATGGAAGAAGGTTCCATGACCCCTCTACTCAGGCTGTGCTTCATTACTCTGCAGTCAGTGTAGAGGACCCTGCCAAGTCTGGCTGCCACCCGGGCGGGACACTGGCCCCTGACTCACATTTGTAGTGGTTTGTTGTCTTTTCTGGAAACAGAAAACCCGTCGGCCTTTTCCACCCTCAAGTTGGAAGCGTAGGTGGGTGGGGCACCTTGAAGCCCCCCCCCTTCCATTGTACTAAAAACTCTTCAATATTCTTACATCTCTCAGCACAAATCTCGGATGCAATAAGATTTCCCAGTGTTCCTTTCCTCTCCAAATTGTCCTTTTTTGTATCTTTCCTCTCAACTTGCTCTTTTTTTTTTTTTTATTGTAGTCCTGTGCAAGAGCAATTGCTAATAACCGTTTGACAGTCAATATTAGGCTGTCTTGAAACCTTCTCTTTGCCTAAGAAATTAGTCTATTACTTTAAATTTAGCTGCAGGAAAGTTCTTAGGACAAAAGCAGAAAGCAGTTATATTCTTTGTCAAATACAAGAAAAGAATCCAGCCCCATTGCTGTTAAAATCCTTCCTTCCCTCTGAAACTTCTTGAACTGGGCATATATGATCCCTTCACTCTTGGCACTCTACCCCGGGGTTCTAGGAAGATGGCCCATTAACAGCATTTAGTGGTTTCTAGTCCAAAGTCCCAAAGTCTTCCACGTTCCCCCAAACCCAACATGATCAGGTTGTCTTCACAATGTCCCACTCTCTGGTGCCAGATTCTTTATTAGTCCCTGTTTGTTTGCTGTGATATAACACTATGATTAAGGCAACATAGAAGGAGTTTAAGTAGGCTTACAGTTCCAGAGGGGTGAGAGGCCATGACGGCAGCACAGAGGCTGTGCAGCTAAGGGAGGAAATGAGGGCTCCCATCCTCAAATCTCGACAGGAGCAGCGAGAGCAACCTAAGAATGGCATAAATCTTTCTAACTCGCAAAGCTCACCCCATGACACACTTGCTCCAGCAAGGCCACACCTCCCAGACCAACCACTAACTGGGGATCAGTGTTCAAGTGTCTGGAACTGTGGGAGACATTTTTACTCAACTACTGCAGGCGTGGTTGAGGACCGAGCTATCACAGGCTAAAGGGCTAATGTACACAGTTCTGGTGGCATCCTGAACTCTGCTGCTCCTGGTTTTACAAATTATGCAAATCAGTGAGCTCCCTGCTGGCTTAGGGCAGTTTTCTCTGACTTTCTACCTTTTACCTGTGAGAGAATTCTAGTGACATAACTCACACTAATTCACTGATGAATGATCCAAGTCTGTTTTGAGTAGAATGTTCTGTCAGAGTCACAGACCGCGTGAGAACAAGTAAATACACTGGAGCGGCTCATAGCCCCAGATAGCTACAACGGGTTCTGTCTTCCAAGTTCAAAGGCACCAACACCTTCTCTCTGGACACCAGCCTGCAAGGCCTCCCCCAGTGGGGTGACCTGCGGTCCAGCACCCTGACATTCTCTCTTTGGGCCTGTGAGGGAGTGGGAGTGATTCAATTCTTTCCATGGATATTGGGCAAGTGGAAGTCTCAACCTTGGCCTCTGACCCATCGGATCCAGGGCAGAACTTTCTGGAAGCAGATCCCACTGTAAGCTCCTCGTCCCTGCCTCCAGGAAGCTTGTGGGAAGAGACCACTCACACATCTGTTGTCTTGTGCCAGTTCCCAAGCTGAGGCTGGAGGGGCAGAAAACACAGGCAGAAGTGCTCTCACAGCCACGGCTGCTCACAGAACCTCACTCTGTGAGTTTCCTCTGTCCTTGGCTTTCTTTGCTCTTGCCAATAGTCACAACTGACTCTCATTGTGACCACCTTTTTCTTTAAATCCTTGAACGTACTTACCACAGCTGTTTTACAATCCTGTGTCTCCGCAGCTTTCATTCCTAGCACCAGCCTCTTTCTGTTCCACACGGTTTATTTCTACATGTGTCTACAACTATCTTAGCATCACAGGCCTGGAGGACTCTTGTTTTAGAGTCTTGTTCAGAGAAGACATCAGAGGCAATTGGACCGCAGCCTCTGCTCTGCCTTCTGTCCCCTCTGCAGATCAGCGGCTTGCTGACTGAGCTGTCTCTCCTGACTTCACACACCACAAGGCTGCAGACATCTGCATGTGCTCTGCCTATCGCCTCTCCAACAGGTTGTTGCTCTGGAGAAGAAGCCACACAGCGTCCTCCCACAGCCAGCATGGTTCCCTCTGCTGAGGACCGCCCCAGTGTGCACTCTGGCTGCTGTGTTTCACTCTTGTGTGTATTCAAGTCAGTTTTCCAACTTGGTCGCTGGTTGCAGCCGTTACTTGGTTGGTAGCGTGCAAGCTGCTCTATAGCATCCATTAAAGGAACAAATTAGACCTACATTTCTCTTCTGAGTTTACGCTACTCTCCTGTGTACAGTTAGGGCTGAAACTCCCATGATCCCAGGCTGCTTTACTTTCTATAACAGACCGGAAGGGGAAAATTCATTGTTAGAACCTGTGTATTATCTTCCTTTCCACTGACAAGTTTTAAGGTAGAAAGGATAAAAATCTGGCTGGCTACCTTGTATCTTCAGGCAGTGTTGGAAATATTTGCCTTTACCCCAAAATTGCAAAAGAAAATCAGGCAAATGTGTGTCCCGTTGGTCCCCAGAATATAGTACACTCATCCGAGGGTCAGCTTGGGAATCAGATGCCTGAACTTCCGTCTTGCTTCCACCTATTACTGCCATGTGAACATGGAAGTTATTTAACTTCAGTGGCGTCTTTCCTCGGCTGTGAAACCTCACTCAACAAAGCAGACAAGGAGAAAGCACCGACCTTACTGGCTTTCAGTAAGTACTTAGTGTCAATTGAAGTTGGTGTCATCGCGCCAAATTCCTTACCTACAGCAATGCAGTATTTCACTTCATCTGGACGCCAGGCCACCGCTCCCTGCGGCCTTTGTCTGCACAAGGGCCTCCCCACTGTTTTTAATGTGCAGAAGAGAACAGCATGGACCCTTGTGACACTGTACACAGCGGCTGGAATAAAGTATAAAAAGCAGGCGTCTCCCCGCCCTGCAATGCTGTGAAATGCTCTGGTGACCAGGCATGTCTTTTCATAATTTTTCTTTTCTTTTCTTTCTTTCTTTCTTTCTTTCTTTCTTTCTTTCTTTCTTTCTTTCTTTCTTTCTTTCTTTCTTCTTCTTTTTTAAATCTAGGATATGGGACAAGGCACACCCAGGGATTGGGGTTGGGTATGGTTAGACTAACTGTGTCAGGTCCTTTGCACACTGATCTGCTGAGACAGCAGGATTGAGTCCTGTAGGAATGAGCCTGGGCCTGCTGGAATAGCTCAGGGCCTCTTTCCTGAGCAGGCTGGTGGAAGGCCCACTGAAGAGGCTCCGTTGGATTACTGAGTAGGCCTGATGGGTCCTCAGCTGTGGCCCTGCCTGTCCCACCCCGTTCTGCCAAGGTCCATCATTTATCTATGTCACGTGGTCATTTTTTGAAGCTTACATCTGCCCTGCAACCTGCCACTCTCCGTCCTGTCTCTCCCCCATCTCTACTGGGAGGAAGCACAAACCGTCAACCACCTGGAGCATCTCTAAGGCCCCTTTCTGGAGTGTCCCCACTGAGCGACCCACCTTTAGTGGCCCAGCATCCCCAGCAGAGTTCTAAAAGCCCTGGACATAGGCATGATTGATCACTGGTCACTCCTTCCCTCCAGAAAGAGTGGCTCCATTCCTCTGTGATCAGGATTCCATGGCACCAGACGTGTGAAGGAAGAACCAGAAAGGTTTGACAGGAATTTGCTTCTCCCATTAGTCAAAATGTTAAGCACAGTGAGTCCCTCAGTGGCCTTGGTGACCTGCTCTCTGCTGATGTGGCGATTTCTCCTCTAACCTTCCTCCAGTTTGAATTCATGCTCCTCCCGTGGGCAGCTTCAGGGAGTCCTACCCCTCTGTGCTTCTCTGCTCATTGTCCCATGCCTGGCTTGTCACCCCTGTGGCACTGACGCCTTCGGAGCCTCTTGCCTTCAGCCGACTTCAATGTTTCTCCTAGCTTTGGACCTTGCAGAGGGGCACAGGGTCTGTGAACATTCTGCTGTCTCTAAGCTCTCTTATCAGGCAGCAAATGCTGTGTGGGGACCACTTCCTGCTGCAGGTGACTCGGTGGCCTTGTTTCCTCCTCTGCGAGGGTAGGTGGCTAAGCCTCAGCTCGGGTTTCATTTCCCGGCAGGTGTGTGTGCCCAGATTTGGCCAAGGGACTGTCAGGACAAGCCCAAAGATGAAAGCAGCAAGCTGGTTTCTCATCTCCTGGGAGGAAATTCTCAAAGTGTGACACTTTCCCCAGACATGAAACTTTTTCTGTGTGATGCTGTTTGTTGAACTGATGTTAAACAAACTGGCTTCTCAGCTGCCAGGGTAAGCCCCGGGCTCCCAGGGGCTGCTGTGGCAGCTACCCTGCAGCGGGGGAAAGAGCACTGTGTAGCCCGTTGGAGCTCCCTTCACCTCTGAGGATCAGCTGGGACGAGCTCCTCTCTTCCACCCCTCCCTGTGCTCACACAGCCTCACCTTCAGCTCTCCCAGGCAGGCTCACAAGGTCTGGATGCTCCATCCTATTTGGAGTGACCAGCGTGGGTCCTGGAACTCAGCGCCGATGACCACCTTGCTACTGCTCTCCTCACTATTCTTAGGGCGCTTCCAGGAGGAGGCAGCATGCAACTTCACATTCTGAGGTTCATTGTGCACCTCACAAGAGCAAGGACGCGGCTCATACACAGCTGCAGGGGCACCGGCCACTTAGCAGGGCCCTGGAGAGGGGCACGCTGAGACGGCCTTAAGGGACAACCCTTCTCCCACATCTACAGCAGGGAGGAGGACTTCATCCCTCCCAGCTCCTGCTGCAGAAAGGAAGTCTCTTCCTACACAGATCAGTGCAAATCCAGTTCCCACTGAGCTCCCTGTGACGGCCTTGAGGGGAAGGCAGCTGCTGAGCTGCTGCTCTCAGGAGGCACAAGCTCTGCCTCCATCCTTTGCCGCTGTGAACGGTGCTTTTGGTGTGAGAGCCCGAGCTTTGGCTCTCCGGGCAGTTACACACTCAGCCACTGCCACGAACAAGAACAAGGCGATGAATGTGACAGAGACCACAGTCCATCCCACCTTCGCCCTCCTGGCTCCTTGTCAGCCATCTGAAAGGCAGTTTCTGGCCAAAAGCACAGTTCCTGTCAGCGCTTTTCAAATTCTAATCTATTTTTGCAGAAAATCATCTCTAAAGTACCACGAGGAATTTCGTTATAGGAAATAAAGAAAGCCTTAAACTATGCTTTAGGGAGAAGTGGACCTCAGTACCCTTCAGGCAGTGGCCGGGAAACCACTGCCCGTGTCTGAGCATTTTGCTTTATTGTTTCATTGTTGTTTGGGGCCAGACCTGTAGTCACTGAGA
>NW_026592666.1:12491996-12510917 GCF_907164565.1 Psammomys obesus | reverse complement strand
GAAGATGGCTTCTCTTTATTGTTTCATTGTTGTTTGGGGCCAGACCTATAGTCACTGAGATTGAAGATGGCTTCTTTGGTGTTTAGAATACAAGGGTGGACGCAGCACTCTTCCAGCACAGTTTCCTGTGTGTTTTCCTATCGCTGATTTAACAGCCAAAGGATTACAGTTTTTACTCCAGAGTCACAAAGTCCAGGAATTCAGATTTGACTCTGGGGCCTGGAGGGATGGGTGGGTCTTTAAGGATGCTTGTTATTCTCCCAGAGGACTCCAGATCCGATCCCAGCACCCACCTGAGGCAGCTCACAACTGCCTTTAACTATAACTCCAAGGGACCTGACACCTGCCTCTGGCCTCTGCAGGCACCTATACACACAGACACACACATGAAATATCTTTTAAAAGACTTGACTTTATTTCAACCCCAAAACCATAGATATTAATGTTTTTCCTTTTTTATAAATAACGTTCTATTCGGCCACTTTCTAGAAGAGACACAGCACTACTTACATGAAGTTATATGGATAATCTATAGACCAGATTGAATAAGAGAAGGTAGCGGCAAATGGTGTCATTTGAGAAATTATGTCCATAGTTAATACTCAGTGAACATCTATAATTCCTCCACACAGAGCTGTCTACTTGGAAATTGTTATTCCTTATTTGTTCCTCATGACAGTCACTTCAGAGCTGCCTTCAGTTTTAAGGAACTTGTCAAAAACCAGAAATGGAAAATGAAGCACATCTGTGCTTATGAAATGGGCTGGACATGGTCCCAAACACTTCAGCTTCTTCCTTTGATAACTCTTCCCTTGATGCAGAGGTTAAGCTTCCAGTTTGTGAGGATCCAGGTACCGTAGGACAATGGGCAGATGACCACCACTGAGAAGAGCTTGTGGCTCAACGTTCCCAGGAGGAGAGGACACAGCAGGCCCCGGAAGCACGTGGAGAAGGGCAAGGGCCATTCAAGAGGAATGCCCGAGTAAGTGTGAGCAGCCAGGCAGGCGCACACGCTGGATGGTGACACCTGCAGTGGGTGTCGGTGTGTCCAGGTGTCTCTGGTTACCTGACACCTGAATCCGATTTGACTCAGCTGGAGAGCTCCGGCCTCCGGCACAGAAGGAGCCCACGAGGACCTTCCGCCCCTGGACTCTGGGCTGACCCCTTGGCTGCAGCACAAGCTTCAGTGTCTTTAGAACTTGTGCAACCCTGGGAGGTTCAGCCCTTCCCGCTCTCTCCATGCCCCGTCCCTCGCCAGGCCCAGATGGCAGAGCACCAAGAACACGGTTCTTGTTCATTATAAAATAAGTGTGGAAATGCATACATGTCGTTAGTCTTAAAAAAAAGAAAACCAGAGAGACAATAAGAAAACCCAGTGAGCCCCCAGTTGAGCAGCAGGATGAATGTGCGTTGGATTCTGTGGACACACAACCAGAGCACAGACTTAGTAACAGCAGCGTATCATAAAGCCATCGTCTTACATCAGCAGAAAGGAAGGTGCCTCAGGCTTCAGTGGTGTGCTCACACCATGCTGGTCCCAGTGAAGCGAATAATCCCCGATCGTGTCCATGAGGGCCTACGTGCACTGGGTTACACACAAATACACAGAGTGAGGGTAGGAAGGGGACTCATGAAGAAGAGGGATTTTGTGGGAGCGCAAGGGGAACAGAAAAGAGTAGGGAGGGAAGCCTTTGAGCAGAGAACATTATGTGTGTGTGTGAATTATAAAAGCATAAAATCTGAGAACATACTAGAAAGGGCACTCGGGGTGTGCCCTTTGCCACTGTGTGGAAACAGTGAGCCCCCAGGGACTGGAGTTTCCCCACGAGGCTCTCTCCAGGGAAAGGAAAAGCAGGACTTTTGGTTCTGGGCAGAAAGAAGTTAACTCCTGAAAGAGGTCACACAGCTCTGAAACTTACCAGTTCTGTCTTGCTAGAGGCAGTAGTGAAGGACAGAGCCACACCTTGGCCAGGACACGTAGTTGCCTACACCTCTTGCCCACTGTTTAACCTGAGCATGTCTGGACCCCAAGATGGAGCCCAGGGTCGCTAGACCTCTTCGCTGCAGTCCCGACTGTAGCTGTATTGGATCGGTCTCCTTTCTCTACTTTCCACTGTTGCTTTCTCTCTGGTTAGGGCATGAAGTGTGGGCAGCTGAGCCTGGCTTCTTAGCGATGCCCAGACTTGGGCTCCGATCCTAACAGCAATGGTCACCACAGATGTGGATCAGGATCTGGACACCGAAGTGTTGTGTCCTCCACTTGGTCCTGTAGGGGTTTGCTCGCATAGAGAGACAGCATAGAGGTCTTAGCTGAGGCTCTGTGCATGTTTCCAAACTCACAACGAATTGATGGCTTTGAGCTCCTGTGGCCATAGGACTGGAGCCACTTTGGCAGTGGTAGTCATGATGGCTACATGGCTCTGAGGTAGACAGAAGCTACAGCTTCTTTCTTCTCTCAGCAGGTCATGCCTCTCTCTGGTGTCCACTGGAGTTGGAGACCTGCTAGCACATCTGACTAGCTCAAGCCCCCTCCACACAAACTGTTCAGGGAATTAACCCATCCACATAAATCCCTGTGCCGTGCAGAGCGCTGTCACAAAAGTCCTGCCTTATCCTGCCCAGTGCTCGTGCCCCTGCTCAAGGAGAAGGAATTGTTCAAGGTCATGATCAGGTTGAAACCGTAACCATCCCAGATGAAAATTACATGTCTCTGGACAACCTGAGGGTAAGCTGTCTGCAAAGCTTTCTCTGTGTTTATCTGGATGTTTTCTTTGTTTGCAATGGATCTGGTTGCTGAAAGGAAGGCTCTGCTGGCAGAGCGTTTCCCAGCAGAGTGGACACGCCCTCTGAAAGCTCAGCAACTCGACTCATCCTCAGATACACGCTACTCTTGAGTCACCCTGGACCTACACAGACATCCTCGAGGGCTGGTGATGGTGCTGCAGTTAATGCAGCCACCTGGTGTGTCTAAGCATGGCCACCGCGGGGTTCTTGTCCTGGGAGAGCGGGTGCCGAGGACGTCCAAGCAGTGTCCAGCACACAAAAGGCAGCACGAAGGGAACAGCATCTGAGCAGAATGCCTCTTCCCTCGGCCCCCTCTGGGCTGCAGGCACACGCTCCTGAATCCTAGACACTGTCCAGACTTTGGGTCTCTAACGCTTCAGTAGCTGGATGCTAGACTGTATTAAAGATGGCAGGAAAGGAGATGAGGGGGTGAGGGAGGCCTTCCAGCTTCTTTTTACATTTATTGGGCAGAATATTTAGAATTTTTATCTTTCCTGGCACCCAGGGCCTTATTGTTAACTAGCATATTTGTTCTTTTAGGCTTTTGGGGTAGGTCCTCCAGAGGATCTATGGTGAGGTGGGTAGCTCCTGCTTAGTATTCCTCCTCACCCTAGCTTTGAGCCCACATGAAAGACCTAAAATATCTGGAGAATTTAGGTGACTGCTGGGGTTAGTGCAGAGGGTTTTTTTTTTTTTTTTTTGTCTAAATTTAAATTTGATCTCAGTGAGATCTTGAGCCGTTCTGGAGCCATCAGGATAAGTCGGCAATTCTCAGCAGGGGACTCTTGAGTTTGGGTTGATAGAGTGGTGGTTTCTTTATTGTCAACAAGGGTCACTGCTGCCATCTAGTGGTGGAAGCCAAGGATGCTTCCTCCGTCTCCAGTGCCCTGGACTGCCTCCAGGACCAAGCATCTGGTGTCAAATATCAATAGAGTTCACCTTGAGAAATCTTGGATTGAACCAAACTCTTCAGCCAGCCCAGGCTATGTGACTTTCACCAAGGCAGAGCTATCTCATGGACAAGGGCTTTCTGAAATGGGGTACTCTCCTGCCTCCCCAAACCAGGACCAGCACTGACTGCTGACCCTGCAGGCCTGTCCTGTACAGAAATTCCCCAGTCTGGGCTTGAGGCTTGGGGACAGGTAGCTGACCTTGACCCCTGGCCATGCTGACCCCTAGGGGTTCCAAGGACTGACATCCTCTGCAGAGTGAATTCTCCCTCACAGAGGTGAGCCTCAGGCCTCACAAGATGTCAGTGCTGTGCGCACTCAGTGAGCGAGCTGACGTAAGGATCTCCTGTAAAGGCAGAAAATATGGTTAGAGTTCCGCCAACCTTTCCAATTTAAGGCAGAAAGCCAACACTTGAGCCTAACAGAAGCAGTGCCCTCCCAGCCTTCCTATTAGGTATTTCTAGAGCAAAGAAATAAAAGATGTGGGGGACGGGGGGCATGCTACTTCTCCTTAGGAAGGAGATGAAGTTGCAGATCGTGAAACCAACTGACTTAGAGTGTTTCTCTTCCCTCACATTCCTGGGTCAGAGAAATGGGGCTGAAACTTCTTGCTTCGTGACCTTGGGTGTGGTTAGTGGCTTCAGATCGAATTCGCCTAGATGAAATGACTTATCAGTGTGTCCTTGAATATATGATGTAGCTCTTGCCTCCATTTCCTTATTTGTCAAGTGGAGATAATAGTCCTGCTACAGAAAGGATTGCTGTGATAATGAAGTGGGTAAAAGGTTCTAAGGTGCACCTGACCTTTAGGTAAACTGCTGAAGTGTCTGAGTGTGTTCGGAGGTCTCTCCCCAGCTGTCACACTCCTGAGCCAAGGGTGTGGCAAATGACTGGAAACTCACTCAGAGCCCCAGTGATTCAGAACCAGCACACTGTGTCTCCTGGGCTTGGCTTCTTAAGTGGCTCATGCTTTTAGTTAAGCCATTTTCATCAACAGAGGTGAAAGGAGAGGTGTTTGCTTAAGCTGATTTGTTTTTCTCAAAAATTCCATTCACTAGGCTGCAGCCTGTACTGGAGGTTTTGGTTTTTTAAAAACTCAGTTATGATATACAAATATGCTTTTGCTTAAATCCCAAGTGTGGGATTTTAGTTTGGGCTTTAGTCTGTCCACAGCTGTAAGCGCCAGCTGGCAACGGCCTGCCTTGTGCAGCACGGGAAGGTTGTGGTCTAGGATTCTGAGGGACATAAACTGAGCCCAGAAAGAGAGGTGTGGCAGTTTGGAGAGATCAGAGATAGACGGTGTGGTGACTTGGAGGAGAGAGACTGCTTGCTGCATTTGCTGTTGACAGAGCCTGGTATAGCCCCGAAGACCCATCAACCCTAAACAACTGGGAGAAGGAAAGGGCTCTGCGCCCCTCTCCCCAGTAACCTTCTCTCTCTTCCCTAGGGTTAAAGGGTAGGTGGAAGGGAGGTAGAGGCTTCAATACCCCAAACAATAGAGCCTACAAGTGAATGCAGTGGCGGCCTTTCTCATCGGACCATTCACCACCTCAACTCTGTGGTATATCAGCTCCTTCCTGATATCTTTATCCTACTTCTCTTGGGTGTAGAGAAAGGTTTGTTTTTTTTTTTTTGAGGGGGTTGGGGGGAGATTGTTTGTGATTGTCTTGGGCTTGAAGCCACAGTGCTGGCCTTGGGAGGGCAGGGTTTGTGCCTGTCACCCTTTGTGGTGTTGGGAGGAAGGCTGGGACAAGGTGCACATCCTCGCTGGTCTGCCCCACCGAGTGCTACCCTAGTATTGCCCCTGCACGGCAGCCTGTGTGAATGCCGCTGTGCCAGCAGTGGCCTGCCATCACAGGCACCACCGCACCTCAGGTTCCATAGCTGAACCCAGACCCCAGCCCTCGTGTGACCCAGGTCCTTCTGGGCCCAGCATGCAGAGGCTCCTGCACAGCGTCAGGTTCTGACAGGATGTTCGAAGCAGCCTCTAAGCAAACGGCCGCCAGACAGTGAGGACGGGGCAAGCACCTCCTGCCACCTGTCCACTTAGAACCTCTGCCCTCCTGGGACTGAGGAGGCTCCGGGCAGTGAAAAGCCTTAGCTGTCTGCTTCTTTGGAGATTTACAGTTAAAGAAACCCATGAGCAAAGGAGGCACAGTCAGGAAGGACAGGTATGTGAAGACAAGCCAACAGACAGCTCACCGGGAGGGAGGCAGGCGTCAAGCAAGCATCCCCAGGTTTAGATGTGGGAAACAGGTGAGGTTTTCCTGGAGGCCGGATAGAGTGTCATGGTGCCTTCAAACGTATGTCACTAAAGGGTGTGCCCAGTCTCCCTTGGTGAGGGCAGCATCGCCAACTCAACCACCGTGCTGTCCTCCTCCTGCCTTAAGATGGCGACTGCTGCCTTCCTGGGGTGGCAGGCACCCAGATGATGGCCATCTGGGCCCTGGGTGCTGCTGAGAGCTGGCGCCTTCATGGCTATTGTGTGCTCCAGCCAAACAGCTAGCACTTGGCAAGCGAGTTCAATGGACGGGTCCTCACGGGGTGAGTGCCGTGCTGAGGGGATGTGTGCTCACCTTGAGGCATACTCCGGTGGAGAGTCTGGGAATCTCTCAGGCAGCTGAACATCCCTGTGTGGGTGTGGGTAACTGTCAGGCTGTTGTGGAATTGGATGTGTGCATGACAGCTGCAGGACTGGAGGTGACCAGGAGGTAAGTCTCCTCTGGACTTACTGGACGCCAAGATGCACACACTGATAGAATACGTGCTATGTGTCAACAGGATGTGCAAAGCAGCCAACTTGTGCCACGGAGTGTGTTTCTGCTGCGTGCTGGCGGAGCAGGTAATCTGGTACCAGTGCGACGTGGTGGCAGGGCGCTGTGCTAGTGACGCGTCCGTGAGAGACTGTCCCTATTACTTGAACTGGCATGACATCCACAAGACCTGTCTTGATTGCACAAACATTCCCGACATTAATGGCGCTGATCTGGGTGCTGGCGTGCGTGCCCTGACTCACTGGCCTTGACTGTGGATGCGGGGCGTGCCTGCTTCTCCCCCGCTCCTGCCACTCTCTGCCTCTCCCCCGCTGGGCTCGCTGCCACCCAAACTGTAGGCCAAATAGACCCTTTCTTCCCCAAGTGGCCTCCCTCTGCTTTTTGCTTTTGTTTTTGTCATAGCAAGAGATAAAGACACTACGCCACAGTGTACATTTGGGAACGGCAGACAAGCCTTATTAACGTCGTGTGTAGAATGTGTTGGTGCAATGTGTAATTGTCACTATAACGTATTGTGTGTGCCGCCAGAATGGCCCCGTGTTGGTGAGACTTACTAACGGGATACGGAACATGTAGCAGTGCGCGCAGCGTGTCTTGACACAATGTGTGGCCACGTACAGAAGCCACATGCGATGTGTGATGAATGCGCCATGTACAGTCAATTGGACGCTGTTAGAAGAGGAGTGACAGCAGGGATGGCCCTGACAGAAGCCTTGCTCTAACAGCCGATCTTGGCACGGTTCTTTTCTCAAGGTTGTGTGCAGACCAAAACACAGGTCCAAAGTCTTAGGGAAGACCCGGACTTTCCACAGCCAAAGGGGAAGCCCACAGGAACCAGCCACAGCCAGCCAGCTGCACAGACACAGCACATCCACAAACACTTAGACATATACACACACCCTGCCACATCGGCAGGGAACAATCTTTGCTCCCTGAGTCCCTGAGAAGAATTACATTAAGGGCAGAAAGGAGAGCTCAGTGGGTAAAGCCGTGTGTCTCCAAACCTGGGGACCTGAATCTGATCTCCAGATCTTACACAGTGGGAGGAGAGAGCAGATCCCAGCAAGTGGGCCAAGATGTCCTCTGGCTTCCAGGCATGTACTGTGCCCACAAGCTACACACACACACACACACACACACACACACACACACACACACACACACTAAAAAGGAAGCTTTGAACATATTTTAAAGGCTCTCAAAATTATGGTCTTTCAAAAGACCAGGTTTCTATAGCTAAAGTCAAACCCTGAAATTACCTCATCCCATCTATCAAAAGGCTAAGAGGTTCATCAGGTATTTTTTGGGGGGAAAGATGGAAGATACCTGAATAGAGGAAATAGAAATCCAGGACAGGCTGATAATTTTTGATGATAGGTCAATAGCTAGATGACAAATAAATGGTAGATGGATAAATACTGGTACACAGAATAGGTGCATAGGTAGGTACAGAAGATAGTAGGTAGCTGGGAGACAGACACAAAGAAACAGATGATAGGACTATAGACAAACGCCAGATGGCAATAGATTCACTCTTTCTGTGTGCGCATGAGCTATACTTCCCTTTCACCAGGCTTTTCCCACTTCAGCCAATAGCATTTCTGTGCTGTAGGGCCATTCTATGGAGCAGCATCTCTGGCCCCACCAGAGAGGCACCAGAAACAGCAACAACCCCAAAATGTCCCAGATGTGCTCAGAGCCCCCTCCCCCAACTAACGCACTATCAACCACAACTGAGAACCTCGTTTTCTGTTTCAATGGAGAGCACAGTTGAGGACCCCAGAAGGCCGTGGTCCCGGCCCTCCTGACTGCCAGCCGGCGACCTGAGCCGGGTTCACCGACTCACCCTCCTTGTCCTCACCTGGAGGATGGTATAGCTCTGACACTGCCTGTGCTCAGTGAGCTAAAACGTGCAAATTTCTGCTACAGACGCTGAGGCAGAGGCAGAGCTTGGCTTCTTTCACTCCAGACCCCCAGGATACCAGGTGGCAGGAGTGAAGGGCTCTGCCTACGCGGCAGGAAGAAAGAGGGTGGGAATGAGAAGCGCTGGCGTGCATTTGAGTACTAGACAGAGACTAGCCTTGGGGGTCGCCACCTGGGGTGTTCACGGCAATGGCATCTTCTTGACTCAGGGCTAGATTTATGACAGCAGCATGTTTCAGCAGCAAGACGGTGGTCAGCAGGGCATTAGACAGTGCCCCTCAGGGCTTGGCAAACCACACTTACTCTGCGCCAGTTCTTTCTGCTGTGTTTTACAATCAGCAGCTCCAGTTGATCTCAGACTCTCCAGATTCTTTCCAGGTCACCCCACTGTCTTGAGCGTGGGGTCTGTTGTGACCTCCCAACATTCTGTGCCCCCCACCGTGTGCTGGCTGGTAACAGAGTCAAGCAGGCAGAGGTCACTGCTGGCCAGCCCAGCAGGTGGTAGGGGAAGCAGTCTCGCCAGGTCATTTTCGCAGGGAAGTTAGAAAGTGTCAGAATGAGGGTTTACTTTCAGAAGGATGATTTTCCCTTTGTTCCTCCTGTGGTTTTGTTAGGGACCAGCACAGAGCTTGATAAACCCCAGGCACTGAGCAAAGACTTGATTACCAGGGAGGACGGCTTGTCTGGAGAGGGGAAGCCCCACTTCCAGGTGGCCACCTCGACTTCAGGAGGGGGGGGCAGAGCAGAAGGCTTGCCCTGTCTCCCAGGAGCTCTCACCTGCAGACATAACAGGATGCCACTCTCCTGAGGGAAACAGGTGGGAAGGCAGAGGCTTGGGGTGTGGGTGTTTCAAACAAAGCCAAAGTTCCCCCCAGCAAGCCCAGAGGTTGAACTTTTCCTCGAATATCCCATTCCTGGGAAGGAGGAGGCCCAGGGGGAGGTCAGTGCCACCATCTGGTCTCCAACTGACTTGGCAAGAAACACACAGAGCAATGCTGGCCTTTAATACAATGGCTGATGTTGGCTCACAGATGAAAATGAATTAAAAGAAGCCAAATTTATAAATTTATAATTGTTGGTAAATCTGTTGGTGATCAGCATTGAAACATCTATGACTCCTTTCTTCCCATTTATCACTGTTTGTCATATTCTGCACCTCATGTCTTGGGGCTGATGACCAGATGGAAGTCAGACTGCAGTCATTAAGCAGGTGAGAAACAGATGGCTGCGGAAGGAGAAAGGCAGACGGCTCTGGCCAGAGCACCAGCCTTCCCTTCCCAGGCTCCAAGGCCCAGTCAGAATCAACTAGGACTGTCCCAGAACCAAGGGGGCCCCACCTGGTCCCTGTGTCACCATCAAGGACAGAGCACATACCGCCTTTTGTTTATCTGGAGGAGAAGGAGAAGATGACACCACAACAAAGAGGGGCACGGGCTTCCAGGAGCGGGGTGCCGCGTGAATGTGCTGCCATGAAACCTTGGACTGGAAGGGCGGGGCCGGGGCTCTCTCACCAGCACTGATCCAGGTTTTCTTGCCTGCTGTGTGTCTAAAGGGACCTGGAGCCCTGGGTCGCAGCCGCCAGGATCCCCTGTGCAGACGACTTCTCCACCAGCTCCAGCCAGGCAGCGCAGGAAGAGGAGTGGTGGCGCCACCTAGTGGTCACCTCCATGCGGGGGAAGGCTCAGGGTGGAGGGGGAACTTTGGGCACAAAGAGTTCTTACTTTGCTGTACACGAGTCCATTGAGGATAAATGTAGAGGTTCTGGAATAACCGTAAGGCAGAATCAGCTTTATACCTGTGACGTTACTGTGTAAGCCCTGGGAAGAAGGCCCTGGACCCCACAGTCTGCACACAGGAAGCTGCCTCCCTCGGAGACAGTTGCTGATAAAATCTTCAAGGCCTTCACCTACTGATCTCCCGGCAGCAACTGCTTGGGAAGACCATATTTGGACCTTGTTTCTGAAACCCAAACCCAGCGCCCCGAGCCCCGAGCCCTGCTCAGCCGGCGCCCTTCCTTCCCCTTCCAGGGGCTAGATGCTGAGTCCCCACAGCGAGCAGCTTAGACGTGAGCTCAGCACACCTGTTGACCCATTGCTCTTTAGGTCTTTTCCTTCTACATTGAAAGGAGCATGGAATGCTCTCAAGTCAAGAATCAAGGCATGTGAGGCCCGGAGAGACGGCTCAGGGGTTGAGATCACGCACTGCTCTTCCAGGGGACCGGAGTTGGGCCTTCAGTGCCCAGGCTGGATGGTCCACCACCACCTGTCCCTCCAGCTCTAAAGGATGCGATGCACACAGACACACACGTGGGCATGCACATGCATAAATAAAAATAAAAATAAAAAAATCATACATAAATAAGAATGTGGAGATAGCAGGTTTTCAGATTGGAGGGTACCACCAGAAAGAATAAGACAAAAACAAAAGGGGGGAGCAAAAATGCAATCTTCTGGACATGAGCTGACCATTTACCTCAGGACCTCACACTAATTGCACAAGATCAAGGCAGTTAAAACTCCAGTATGGCTGGGATCTCCTGCCTGGCTGACCTACCAGAGGCTGGTGGTTGCTGGAGGAGGGAGACGGCCACGGCCAGGTTGCCCATGCTCCCTTGATGCTCAGTGGGAGACACGCCACGCTCACTGATTAGACTCATATGATTGTGATAGTGGGTCATAGTTGTCATGGGTTGGGAGGAAGACTGTTGGAAGGGCAGAGGAAGTGGGAGAGGAGTCGTGGGGGCGAACATGTCCAAAATGCATGGAGGCGCCTATGGCATTTCCCACAAACACAGAAACAGTGATTCCAAGAATCCTTCAGGTCTGCAGTTGGCCGATAGATGCCGTAGCTCATTATAGAGACACATGTGGCTGCTGTATAGTAGCTGCTCAGGAAATAGACTTTTTATTACCTGTATTAACCATATAGTTCAAGAACTGGGCGTGATTTAATTAATTTTCAGGCAAACCGTTGCCATTTACTGGCTTGGTGCTCAGCAATCAGGCTACCTGTGTTCAGCGGGTGAGCCCATGTGATCTCACCAGCAACCCCACAGTCCCATGGGAGGCGTTGAGCAGGCGGCCGAGAACACTCTTGCCAGGAGAGTATGTCCACTTGCCCATGATGGCAATCACTACGTGGGAAAGCAAAATTTCATTCGGTGACTAGCTCCCCAGCTACCTCACTAGAACTGACTGAATCACGGACCCAGTGTTAAAGACTTGAGGCTCTGTGTGCAAACAATATCAAGAATTTCAAGATGGCCAAGGCAGAATGTGAAAGCAAGAGCTAAGAGTTTCTGAATGGGGGCCTTCCACAGTTGCCCAGGCACATGCTATAAATTTTTAAATCAAATGGATTCGTTTCCTTAGAATCGTCTGTGAGAAGAGTCTCCCCAAGCAACACCCAGAAGACAGGTACTGCAGTGTCACTGGCAATGGGTCAAATCTGTACATCGTGCAGGCACCCAGACGGGACCTTTCTCCAGGGTCTAGCTCTACAGGCAGGAAGCCAGCACGCCAGTCCCTCAGGCTCTGAGTGTCTGGGTGCTTTGCTTTGCTGTTTCTGCTGAAGGCCAGGGTCCTGCCCAGTGCAATTCCACCGGCTGCCCTCCTCCCTGGAGCCCCTAGGGAGACGGACACAGTCCAGGCGCACTTCAAGTGGCAGTGGCGGACACAGGATGTTTGAAAAGTGGCTTCCTCTGCAGACCCTTGTCTGGTTTCCTTAGGGAAATGGGGGGGAGTAGGGGGGTGTGGCGGGCTCACCGGGAATTCCGAAATTCCAATGGAGGTTTCCTGGGGAGGTAGCTCAGAACGGTACCAGCTGCACAGCCTGGCATCTTCTGTGCCCTTCTGCCCTCTGCTGTGCACTGCATCCTGGGCCCCTGCCATGTTCCTGCTCACCTAGCTGTCTTCACAGCATACAATAAGAGGCATGGGCGTCAGATGAAGGCAGGAGAGCCTCCCGGGGCCCCAAGTCTGTGAACACACATATACCCACACACAGAGATATGAAGAAAAGGAAGATCTGCAACACTTTAAAGGAAGGATCCTTCCTTTGCACAGATCTCTTCTGTACACTAGGCAGACAGACAAGTACAGGACCCAGGAAAGGGACAGAGTAAGTGGTGCCGAGGTCACAGGCCAGGAGCTTGTGTGGGGTGGAGAGCTGGTGAGTCCCCAGGGACAGTTCTGAGAGCACAGTTGCCATGTCATGTGACCTGGTCCCCAGCGAAAACAGGGGGCACTGCTGTGGCACTCAGTCCAAATTTCAAGAAACCCAGTGAGTTAAGGAGTTTCCTTCCAGGACAGCACTAGGGCCCCTCTTTTCCGGGCCCTTGGTGCCCCCTAGTGGCCAAGCAGAAGTCTAAGGTCAGAGTTGGATACAAGCAGCTCTGTCCTTTGAGTTAGTTTCCTTTGGAGACTCAGGGAAGGGAAGGTGGCTGGTAGCAGAGCCTGCTTGCCTTTTGATTTGAATCCCGGCCTTATATCACAGGCCCTTTGGGATCACTGATGTCGAATTTTATTCAGCTCAGCTGGGGGCAGAGGCGGGGACCACAAAGTTGTGACACAACTCGGACAGCAAAGACTTTATAGCTATTAATTCAAGTGACAAACAATTTGTAGAAAACCTTGAGAAGTGGCACACCATCCTAGGAAATCTACTTCCAGGAGGGAAAATGTTCTTACAAAGAGGAATGCTAAACAAGGAGCCGAGCTGACGACATGCTGAAGAGACAGACGTGTCTGAGGGAAGTTGGCTGAGGCAGCCCCTGGGCATGCAGAGACCACTGCCCAGCTGGGAGGGTATGAGCTGCTCTTGCCAGAGCCTCTGGGCAAGTCCAGTGAGATAGAGCAGCAGGTAAGGCCTCCATGGACAAGCTTGACAGCCTGAGTTTGAACCCTGGAACCCATGTGGTGGAAGGAAGAGAGCTGACTGCCATAAGCGTCCTCTCCGTGCAAGCTGTGTGAGTACCCTCCTCACACTGAACTAATTAATTAATTTAATCCTTTAGGATGAACGAGTCCTCTGAACGGAGGATGGACGTAGGGTAAGCAAGGATGGAAATATGTCCTTGGAGCTGTGGGCTCCTTCGAGTTAGAGCTAGAGGGACACGTATCCCTCACGACACTAACCAGCCTGAAGAGCCATGCCTTGGCATCACAGAGGCCAGAGGCAACTGAGAATAATTCTAAGGAGACAGAAAAAGCCATTTTCCCACGCGCCATGTAGCAAGGAATATCTGTATGTGAGAGGTGTAGCTTTTGCTCATTTGGCCAAAGCCCAGGCTGGTAATGGCATGGGGGTTACAGAGCTAGCATCACAGCTGAGCAGCACGGACAGGATGAGGCCAGAAGGGAACAGGGTAAAAGATGGGAAGCCAGGCTGGGAATCCAGCCGGAGGACCCTTCACATACAGTCCAGTCGACAAACTGAGGACAACTTCCTAATGCACAAACAGAGCTGACTAAGAGTGAGACTGTCAGGCAGTAGCGATCACTGAGCTAAGGCCACCATAACCAGCAACTGAGTTCCCAGAACCCACAGTCAAACATGCCTAAATCACTGGGTTTGGAATGCACAGAAACAGGCGTGCCCATGAGGAGGTGTTCACACTTGAGTTCACATGGGCCCAGTGCTCAGCACACACGCAATACCCTCTTGGCTAGCCTGGCTCACTCTGAACCATTTTCCATATTTATTCCATGGGATCTTATGTCCATATTCCTCTGGACTGGCCAGCCTCTCACTATTCAGCTGAAATGCTAGTTTCCCCCACGAAACCACAGGGTAGAGGCATTATTCTGTTTTACTCTAAACAAGAAAGGGAGGGACATTGGGCACAGTGGCACACGCCTGTGACCCCAGCACTGAGGGAGGCAGAGACAGGCAGGTCTCTCCGAGGCCAGCAAGTCCAGGCCAGCCAAGGCTACAGAGAAAATCTGTGTCAACCAAACAAACCAACAAAAGGAGGAGCACGGGTCACCTCTCCTGGAGCACCTCCCAGAGCTGTCACAATCATCACCAAAGATGACTGGCCACTGACCCACAAGACTGAGAATTAGCCCTACAGTCACTTTGCAGTGAGGGTTCTCAGAGCACCAAGAAATGGAAGTGAAGACTGTCCCACCACCCTGGTAAGGACACGGCAAAGAGTGGCCACTGCCAGGACAGGAGGGAGACTTGGGGACTATGTCAGTCAGTCTTTGGGAGCACCTCAGAGGCATCCCCCTGGCGCCATCTACACTCAGTGTTCCTGTGTTTGTGAAAACACGCAGGGCAGAGCCATCTCTGGAAACCAGGAGAAGAGGATCTTTACTACACAGCCGAAAAAAAATTAATTGCAATTTTTCAAAGCCTGTCTCAGTAGGTGGTGTGGCCAATGTCACCTTTGTTTGAATAAGATGATGCAAACAGATGGGGATTATTAAGCTTTTAAAAATGCCAAGCACACATGAAAGATGTTTGCACTAACTATAAGCTTTTAAGTCAAGTATGTGTTCACTAAAGATGGAAGCAAGGAGAACTGACAGTAAAAGCTCAGGGAAGTTACCTTAGCATGAACTGGACAGCCTAGTGCTGGCCTTGGCTTAGGTCTTGGCATGGAGTGCCTCGCCATTCCAGAACGTTCTTGATTTCCAAGTTTTCTCTGTAGAACTAAACAGAATAGTTTTAGAGCTAATGAATCATGAACCCACTGGTTTGGGCAGAATAAGTCATCGTGTTGGCTCACTGAAGAATCCTGGGTCACTCCCTGGTTGGCGGTGTCTTTTTTTCTAACATTTAATTTTATTGTATGCCTGTGGCTGTTTGGCTTGCACGTGTGTCTCCGTCACGTGTGTGCAGTGCACACGGAGGCCAGAAGAAGTTGCTGGATCCCCTAGACCTGGAGTAACAGACAGTTGTGGTGTGCTGTGTGGGTGCTGGGAACTGAACAATGGTCCTCTGGAGGAGCAGCAGCGTTAACCACTGAGCCACCTCTCCAACCCAGGTCGGTGGTATCTCACTCCCCACTGGGCATAAGTCAAGACCTCCGTTCAGCCCCCTACGTAATAGCCTCAGTTCGGGATACAGGGATCGTTTTGTGTATCCACGCACGTTCCTGCTTCCTTTTCTCCTGTTCTCCCTTTTGAATGCACTAACTTCCACTTCACAAACTTATACCCTAAACTTTAAAGATTTGGCTTTTAATGGTTATTAAAATGATCCCCTATATTTAATATCAAATATACTTTCATGAATTATCACTGCCTTTGTCACTTACAGTAGTCATTTATAAAATACAATATTAACCTTGTTTGTTTGATTTTGTTGGAAACTGCTTCTTGAATTTTACCTCTGTGGACATGTTGATTGTCTGACAGTTTCTTTGAATAAAACAATCCTTGTCTTCTATTGCAGGGGAGAAGAGAGCTGCCATGACTATGTCTTTTGCTTACTAACACACAAATGTGATTTGTTATCAACTTACAACGCTCAATAACGACTGCAGGCCGTAATCTCAAACTTTGCTCATTCCTCTTGGGAATCAGTCCCAAAGTCCTAAGAACTACACAGTCAGGTTTGTAGCAACAACTCCACTCCTGGTACCAGTTGTCTTATTATCTGCATTATTTGTGGCTGTAAGGAAGCAGCTTCATGGATGGATAGCTTACTTTGGTTATGATTTGAGAGAATATAAACCGTGGGGAAATCGTGGTATAAGCTACTTGTTGGTGAGAGCTGGTGGCCACTCGCTCACGTCTTAGCTGGCCAGAACGGAGAGAAACAAACACTGTTTTTACTAGTAGCAGTTTTCTTTAAAGTGTGTCGCCTTGGATTCTGGTCTCCATCACCTTGCCTGCTGCTCTGGTTGTTTCTCCGTGTGTTAGGTCACGCTGTCTCAGAATTACAGGCATGCACTTGCTTCCTCGAGAGCTTTCTCTCTGGCCTGTGCATGTTTTTAGAAACCTTCTGGTGCAGTTCACTTATATAGCTCCCACGTGACCAAAACCAAACTCAGACCTTCACACTCAAAGCAAATTCTTCTATCTTGCACATGTAATTACTCTCATCTTTTTCATTTGACTTTAAGCCATATTCTTGATAATATCATAGTTCCTTAGTAATTTTGGCTTCTATCTTCTATGCCTGAAGTCTTTACTGGAGGCGTCAGCCCTTCCTCTGTGCTTCCTCAATGCTGAGGTTCAACCATCTCACCCCCAGCAACATTTCTCAACAGCCTCAATGTCCCATCTTCTCAAAACATCCATGAGGCAGAACTTGACCTGCTTCTGTTCCTCAGTTATCTCCTGGGTAACACTCTCTATTGCCTACGTTTGGTTAGTAGGTATATGACTCTCCAGTGTGCCTGGCTGTCCTCACCTTCTCTCTAAACTTTAGATTTCCTTTCCCAGCTTCTGCCTTTACACCTTTGCTCAGATGTCTGGAATACATCCAAATAAATGTAAAGCATTACATTCTAACTTTCTGTTTTTATTTACCCTCTTTGCTCTAAGGCTTCCTCACTGTATCCACTGTATTGTATACTTCTTTTGTGCAACTGGCCAGGCTGAGAACTTTCTCAAAAACTACTTACCCATGATAGATGTACGTTGTTAGAAATAAATTAATTTTCAATGCAACTGAGAAACATTGTCTCTATGCATAGGTTTTTAATTTATAATTGTCATTTTGTGTCTACACATACTGTTGTTCAATTGATGGCCATAGTCTACTCATTCCTGAAAGACGCCTACATAATGGATCAACTCTTGACAAGTGAATGTGTATCATGGGTCAGGATCAATGCTGCCACCAGTGTGTAATGTAGTACACAACAGAAATTCAATGGAGAACAGAGAGCAATGGAAAATTACAAGTTAAAAAACACAATGATCTAAAGGCCAATGAAACTTATTGACTGCCAATTTTCTGCCTTGGAGAAATAATTTCCAAGAAGCCAAATTTAACAAGAGAGATGTTAAAGGCATTGAGCAAGGAGTTCAGAATGAACTACATCATGAATGACCCCAGAAAGTTAGTCGATAACTGTACATTTGCATTTTAACTCTTCCTCATCATTACCAAAGGTGAATTCCACAAGAAAGCTCCCTGTTCTCTATCCATGATGCAAAACACTATTTATCTGCTGATGAAGCTTGTGACTCAGCACTGAGACTATGGGAGCAATGGAGCCTGTAATCTCTGCTGGGCAAGATAAATCAGACGCTTGGTAGAAGAAAGCATATTTTCAATGTTGAATAAACTCTTTGCCCTGAGCAAAGAAATAGAGTAAGTTTTGCCACATCCTACAATGTTGATAACAAAGCTTCGACAGTTATCAATGTTGTTCGTAAGGATCTCACCTCTCCCATGTTCCGGCACACACTGTTTCCCCCTCTTTCCTTAAGCCCTGTACGAGGTGTGCATTAGCTGGGATAAAGACATACCAACTCCTGGATGCAGAGGAAAACACTTTTCTTGCACTCAATTCTTACAACAATCCTGTGAGGTAGGCATTATTATTATTGTAACTTTATAGATTAAAAAAACCAACGGTTGAGATAATGAAACATTTCGCCCAAGAGGTGAGGTCAGCTTTGAACTCCTTGTCTGTTGTGAGCATCAATCTATCTCAGTCTGGGATGAGTCATTGTATCTACAGGAAGCAGAGCACAGATGTCCACACTGGACAAAGCGTGTTCACACACAGTGCTCAAGGATTCAACACATGAGTCCAGGAGAACTTTTTATTTAGGTGACAGGACTTCATTAAAGTTTTGTCTTCTTGATCAGGGTTCTCCAGAAAAAAGAAAGCCAGTAAGATCTGTGTGGGGTGTGTGTGTGTACATATGGGACTGGCTCACATTATGTTAGAGGCTGAGAAGTCTAAGTTGACACATTTGTGAACGAATTTGTTAATTTTCTTGTTGATCTAAAACAAACAAATAAATAAACAGACAAACAAAAATACCTTCCAGCAGGAAAGGTTCCTTGGTCCTCCTACTTTTGAGAGCACGGTCCATCCTGGGAACAGGTTGAAGCTGAAACCAGCTTCACCCATGACGGCTGATGAATGAGGCAATGGTTCTTTACTCATAACCCCCAGAGGGCAGAAGAAGCTGGCTTTGTAATGGGGTGGGAGGATAATAACCATGAAGACCCTATTGTCCAGTGTGTGGGAAGCTGGCCACACCAGAAGCCAAGTGAGTTTCTGTACTTAGCTGATGGGTGTGATTCTCATAAGGTGCACCGTGGCCTGACCCCTCCGTGAGGCTGCACATCAGCAGAATGCTTGCTGGGCCTGAATTCATCCTGAAATACAACCTCAACTGCCTCCTTCATCTCAGGAGCTCCTAGGTGTCTCGGAGTGATGGACCTCCTCCATCACCATCCATGCTTCCGGAGTGAGGGACCTCCTCCCCACCGCCATGCTTCCAGATGATGGACCTCCTCCGTCACCCGCCATGCTTCCGGATGATGGACCTCCTCCTCCGTCACCATCCATG
>NW_026592666.1:12491433-12491986 GCF_907164565.1 Psammomys obesus | reverse complement strand
GGACCTCCTCCGTCACCATCCATGCTTCCGGATGATGGACCTCCTCCCCGCCGCCATGCTTCCGGACACTGGGCTCGGGGTCACTGAGAACGGTATTACTTTGCCCCAGGGTAACGGGCGCGCCCTGCTCTACTCGGGTGAGATGTGTGAAGTGAGAGGCAGGCAGACATGCTGCGGCCGGAAACTGAGGCTTCAGGAGCTCACCCCATGTCAGGTCTTTGCCCCAGTGACCCAGGCCTCACAGGACTGTGCACCGCCAGGGGCTGCCCTCCGGACCCTCCGAGAAACAAAACTGTCAAATACTCACTGATTATTTTTCCTTATTCCTTCCCCATCACATGACTGAAAAGAAACATCTGCAACCAGGAACACTCACCCCTCCACTGTGCTCACACTGTCCTTATACACCCTCACCCCTCCACTGTGCTCACACTGTGCTCACACTGTGCTCACACTGTGCTCACACTCACCCTCACCCCTCCACTGTGCTCACACTGCCCTCACCCCTCCACTGTGCTCACACTCACCCTCACCCCTCCACTGTGCTCACACT
>NW_026592666.1:12486026-12491423 GCF_907164565.1 Psammomys obesus | reverse complement strand
TCACACTCACCCTCACCCCTCCACTGTGCTCACACTGTCCTCACACTGTGCTCACACTGCCCTCACACTCACCCTCACCCCTCCACTGTGCTCACACTGCCCTCACACTCACCCTCACCCCTCCACTGTGCTCACACTGTCCTCACACTCACCCAGTCAGCTGGAGTGTTTTAACCAACAGACTGTGTTTTGTCGTCTCCAGCAATCATTTAACAAGTTCCTTTGCATGTGGCATTTGCACTTTCATCGGGCACTGAGGAAGAACAGAAATGTCTTTGTCGTCATCAAGGCTTCCAGACCTTTACATCAGAATTTGGATAGGACGTGAGGCAGCGTTTCCCTGCCCTGGGCCCTGGACAGCCAAGCACACCTCCGTGGAACTCGGTTCGGGAAACAGCGTCTTGAAAGCTGGATGATCCACTGAGGCAGTTCCTCGTGGTGACAGCTGGTCAGTCCTGACAGAAATGCCCCCTGATGTGTTGTGACCGTGTGGGGACCTGTTCTCCACATAACCTGTAACACCGTAAAGGCAGATGTGCAAATGCAGGATCCAGGTGTAAATGCAAGAGCAAAACCTTCAAGGTAGATCTCCGTGCATTCCGGAAAATAGAGCCGTGGAGCCACAGTTCTCCCTGGAGTCTGGAGAATCTGTGGTGCCGAAGCATCTGCTCACTGACCATTTTCTTCTGGATGCACAGCCTTTTACTACCGTTGGCTTTCTGACCTAGAGCATCTCTCTGACCCCCAATGACAGAATCACACTTTATGGTAAGACAAATTCTTAAGTGAAGAGTGGGCACTTAAGTGCTTGTGTGTTCACTGAGATGCCCAGGGTCTGTTTCATGGCCCTGACCCCCACTGTGACCCCACTGTGACCCCACTGTGACCCCACTGTGCCCCCAGGGAACCCACCCTGCTGTTGCTCTCTTGAAAGTCTTGATGATTTTCACGAGGTTCCCAACATTTCCCTTTTGCTCTTTCCCCTCCCCTTACATTACACCATTCTGGGAAACCCTGTCTACTGCACAGTGGCTAAATGACAGAAGCCAGGCTCAGAGAGCCAGAGTGAAAATATGTTCAATGCTGTTATGGCACACTGGTGAGAGGTTGGAGGTTCATGGAGAACTCCTAAAGGCCCAATCCGTGTGACCTGGTGAAGGAGTCAGAGTTTCAAACATACCTTTTATTCTGAAGAGAGAAATCAAGGAAAAACCTTGGGAATTCACCAAGGAGGGGAAAAGAATGTGCTGAGGAAAAAGCGATGTGCCTGTAAGAAGCAGGCAGAAACCTGCTTCAGAGACTCAGCTTCCTGCCCAGAGGAAGGGAAGCTAGTGGAGAGAGGGGAGTCCTCCCCCAGGACACGCTGGTAGCCCTGAGTCCTGGTGAGGCAGCCATGTCTGACCAGTGGGTAGGCCATGAGGGAGGAGCCTGGTTCGGGGAGCTGTCAGAGAAGCCGTGATGCAGAGAGAAGCTGTGTAACACAGCACACTGACAGACTGAAGGCGAAATCACAGGATTGTTTTAATGGATGTAGAAAACACAACAAAGTTCAACATCTCTTCATGATAAAAGGATAGGAGAAGATACTTTAGCATGGTGTATACACACACACACACATATGAGACAAATACGTATATGACAAATCTATGGTCATTGCTGTGCTAACGATAAAAAAAAAATCTGGAAATCTGAAAGCATTTCCTCCAACATCGGAGTGAGGCGAGGGTGCCTGCTCCTTCCTCTGGGACTCTGAGCCAGATAGAAATCGGAAGGGGAGGAGCCAAACCATCTTTTGTAGACACCATGACCCTCTAGTTTTAAAGTTCCGAAAGGCTCCACCAAAAATCTCCTAACACCAATAAGCACTTCCAGTGAGTGATTGGACTAGAGAAATGACCCGTTAAAACTCAGGAGATCGTTGATGCACCAAGAACAAACATGCTGAGGGAGAAATCAGGGTGAGGGAGGCTTTTCCTTTCCACTGCTGGTGAGCATGTTAAAATCAGAGCTAAAATGACCCAGCACTGACACTTTTTGATTGTGATACCCAAGACCTTCTCCATGGCAACGGATTCAGGAGACCACCAGTGGTGAAAGTGAGGCCAGCTTCGGTTTGTGTGTTTGTTTGTTGGTTGGTTTGATTTTTTTGTTGTTTTTGTCTCAGCTGAACCGTGAACCAGTCCAAACCAATGGGCGAAAATGGCTGACACGCTGCTTTGGGGCACAGCGCTGTTTTTAGGGTCCTAACTGAACCCCTTGCCCGCTGTGCCCCCGCTGTCTGAGTATTTCAGGGAGGTGGAGTCCTCCTGGAGTCTAAAATAGCATCTCCTCAAACTCCCCACTCCCTGGTCCAGTTTACATTCCATCTCAGTCAGCGCTCCACGGATGCTGAGCTTTATCTGATGAAAACCCCATGGCTGCAAGCTCCCTTCCAGCCCCTGATTTGTGGACTCGGCCACGTAGCAGTCCATACATTTTCACCCCAAGAAAAACTGGAAGTCCATATGAATTAGGTGACAGCTGCTGGGCCAGAAGGCAGGGGCCAGCGCCTCCTGCTTGTCCGTGATCTAGTGGACTTGATCTATGGAGCCTCTGATACTAGAAATAGAACATTTCTATTTTAAAGGTTTATTTTCTTTTTAATTGTGCATATGTGTGTCTGTGTGGCATGTGAGTGCAGATGCCTTCACATGGCACAAGTGGGTGGGCATCAGATCCCCAGGGCTGAAGTGACGGGCGTCTGTGAGATGTGGGTGCTAGGAAGTGAACTTGGGTTCTCTGCAAGAGCAGAAAATGGTCTTGACCGCCGAGTCATCACTGTGTGCCGTATTTTCTTTCTTACAGGGGGCACACCCAAAGGACTTTCGGGCAGCGTTCTACAGAGACACCAGCATGCCCACAATCATTGCTGCACCGGCGACGATGGCGAGGAAATGAGCCAGCCCAGCTGTCCAACAACAGACGGCAGAAGGAGATCGAGAGGATGGTGCAGACACAAAACTGAATTTAACTCAATCATAACGGAGCTAAAATTAGGACAGTTACAGGTAAATTGGTGGAACCCGAAGTCCTTAAGTTGGGTGAAATAATCCAGACTCGAACAGACAAATACTACATATTTTCTCCCATATACAAAACAGATTTAAAATTATTTGTGTGAATGTGAATGTCTGTGTTCATGTACATACTTACATAAGTGTATATATGTATTATATAGATGTGTGTGTTTATGTGTGTGATACTGTGCCTAGGTGGTGTGTGTACACCTGTGTATGTATTTCTGTGTCACAGAAAGCGAGACTATTGACAGGGTAACAGATCCAGCAAAAATAGCGTGAAGCACAGAGAAAAGTAGTGAGGGAGAGCAAGCTGGAGCAAAGCACAACGGTGCACATTGTGAAAATGCCATAGTGAGGGCACCAGGGTGGAGACCCATGTTTGAGCCCTGGAGTCCACATACAGGTAGGAGATAATCAACTCCAAAATGTCCTGTGACCACACACACACACACACACACACACACACACACATACGCACACACACACAAAATAACTAAGAAGAAAAAGAAAAACACCAAAATCGAACTAATTACTTTCAATATTAACTTAAAAAGTTAATTTTTTAAATATAACTATGCAAATGAAGTGAGGAATATACCAATCACCTCGTATAATCATTCATTCCATGGTATATAAAAATATCACCCTATGAACTACCAACATGGATTGTTTAGCATTTAAAAATAAAAATTTAAACTAAAAAATTAAAAATTGTATTTTAAAATCCCCCAAAAGACGTGTGATGAGCAAAATGAAGTCGTTACGATTTAGAAAAGGTCAAGGTTCTAGCTCAGCTGCAGCCACAAGAGCAAAGGGAAACAGAGCCTTGGGTGACTTTCTAACCTAGCAGCTGGCATTCTGCTCTTGTTGATTTTGGCATCTCGCTCTTTATTGGCTTGCAAATTAATCGGGGTAGTGATCCCTATCAGGAGCCTTCTCAATTTACAAGACACCTCTTCTCTGCCACAGGCAGCCAGAGCCGCAGAGGTTCTGCCAGCCTGCGTAGGGCCAATGGTCCAGAACCAGCACCGCAGCTGAGCTCCAGCCCCAATACCTCCTCACACCCTAGCTTTTGACATTACTCATCGGCTCACCCTGGCAACCGTCGGTGGAGCTGAGAACAGATACGGAGAGCAGTTTGTCCTTGATGCCTAACCTCTCTCCGGAGGCCCTGTTTCCTCGTAAATTACCTCTGGTGCCTGTTCCCAGTCTCCTCAGTGCCCTTGGCTCTCAACACCTCCTTCCTAGGTGAAATAGCTCATTGCCTTCCGGTCTCAGGCTTGTCAAGAAGCATCCACAGCCCAGGGCTTTGACCAAACCACTTACTCCTAGGACACTTCTGGGCAAATGTCACAGTTGAGGATCTTAAGAGAGCATTCAAGAAACACTTGCCCTTCATAAACTATAAGACCCTGCGTATGTGACACCCTAGCCCCAAGGTGTCACCTGGGTGCAAACAAGGAAATGGATTGGGAATAAGACTACAGACTGATATCATTTAGGTGATTTACCCTTTGGGGTTGATTTCAAACTTTCAGCTTGATTCATCCCAAAATGAAGAAAAAAATGTCTAATCATGTCTAGCATGGCGAACCTGTAAGTTTACTGAGGTTGCTGCAGGAGCCTGGGTGCCTCTAAGGGAGTCACATCATCAAAATGCCCAGTCCAGCGTGGATGGTGACTCATAAAAGTTGCTTCTCAGGAGCTCCCACCCAACATCCAGGCAGCTCCGACTTGAATCCTCTCTTTCCAGCAACTGTTAAATCCTTTGGGGGAATCCCGTGAATCATGGAACTTAAAGAGCTTCTAGAGCATCCTAAATTTCATGAACTTCCTGGTTTTTGTTTGTTTCCTGAGTTTTAGGATTCTCTTTTCTCCCCAGGAGGAAGGTCTCATTCCTGGGAAACAGCTACACAGTGGCAGCTTTAGGCCTCTGCACGTTTTCCTGCAGGCATTTTGCTAGAAGTTTTGAGGAAAGTGATTGTGAAACACACTGCAAGTATTAGCTAACTTCTCACAGGCTTGTGATTGGTATTTGCTACAGTGATTTCTACTTCCAAATTAAAATAAGGAATTGAGAACTCTGCTAATAGCCAATCAGAAACAGAATGGAAAAGTCCATTCAAATAAAACATTTACGGATACTCAATATTGAGATGAAGTTTAGACTTAAAGAAAAAGCTTGACAGACTTCGAAATGGGCAGGGAGGTGACAGGTTATCTCCACAGTTCCTGTCCACAGGAGGTGACAGGTGATCTCCACAGTTCCTATCCACAGGAGGAGACGGGTGATCTCCACAGTTCCTGTCCAGGAGGTGACAGGTGATATCCACAGTTC
>NW_026592666.1:12485828-12486016 GCF_907164565.1 Psammomys obesus | reverse complement strand
GAGCCAGGTGATCTCCACAGTACCTGTCCAGGAGGTGACAGGTGATCGCCACAGTTCCTGTACATGAGGAGACAGGTGATCTCCACAATTCCTGTCCACAGGAGGTGACAGGTGATCTCCACAATTCCTGTCCAGGAGGTAACAGGTGATCTCCACAGTTCCTGTACAGGAGGAGACAGGTGATCTCC
>NW_026592666.1:12484755-12485818 GCF_907164565.1 Psammomys obesus | reverse complement strand
TCCACAGTTCCTGTACAGGAGGAGACAGGTGATCTCCACAGTTCCTGACAGGAGATGACAGGTGATCTCCACATTTCCTGTCCACAGGAGGAGACAGGTGATCTCCACAGTTCCTGTCCAGGAGGAGACAGATGATCTCCACAGTTCCTGTCCACAGGAAGAGACAGGTGATCTCCACAGTTCCTGTCAAGGAGGTGACGGGTGTTCTCCACAGTTCCTGTCCACAGGAGGAGACAGGTGATCTCCACAGTTCCTATCCACAGGAGGTGACAGGTGATCTCCACAGTTCCTGTCCACAGGAGGAGACGGGTGATCTCCACAGTTCCTGTCCACAGGAGGAGACAGGTGATCTCCACAGTTCCTGTCCAGGAGGTGACAGGTGATCTCCACAGTTCCTGTACAGGAGGAGACAGGTGATCTCCACAGTTCCTGTCCAGGAGGTGACAGGTGATCTCCACAGTTCCTGTCCACAGGAGGTGACGGGTGATCTCCACAGTTCCTGTCCACAGGAGGTGACAGGTGATCTCCACAGTTCCTGTCCACAGGAGATGACAGATGATCTCCACAGTTCCTGTCCACAGGAGGTGACCGGTGATCTCCACAGTTCCTATCCACAGGAGGTGACCGGTGATCTCCACAGTTCCTGTCCACAGGAGATAACAGATGATCTCCACAGTTCCTGTACAGGAGGTGACCGGTGATCTCCACGGTTACTATCCACAGGAGGTGATCGGTGATCTCCACAGTTCCTGTCCAGGAGGAGACGGGTGATCTCCACAGTTCCTGTCCAGGAGGAGACAGGTGATCTCCACAGTTCCTGTTCACAGGAGATGACAGGTGATCTCCATAGTTCCTATCCACAGGAGGTGACGGGTGATCTCCATAGTTCCTATCCACAGGAGATGACAGGTGATCTCCACTGTTCCTGTCCAGGAGGTGACAGGTGGTCTCCACAGTTCCTGTCCACAGGAGGTGATGGGTGATCTCCACAGTTCCTGTCCACAGGAGATGACAGATGATCTCCACAGTTCCTGTCCACAGGAGGTGACGGGTGATCTCCACA